>NC_090309.1:30640883-30956954 GCF_039906515.1 Pseudorca crassidens
ACAGAGATGGCGAAGACATTTTATATCCCCTCAAAGACTTGGCCTAAGGAGAGAGAAGAAAATGTAAAAGAAATATTTAAAAACGGAGCCTCTATCATGTGCCACACTCTACATTCCTGGCCTCTGGACCTCACAGGAACTCTCTAAAGGGGGTATGATGACTCCACATTTGGTGGGGGGAACAAGGCTGCCCCAGGCCTCACAGATGGTGGTGGGTGAATCCTGAGAGCTGGGCGACAAGTTCAGGCTGACCCCAGTAACTGCGGTGATGGTGAGCAGGGGGTGTGAGGGCTCCAAGGGAGACACAAACTATGATGGCAAAGGCTCTGAGCCTGCCCTGGTGGAGAAACCAGAGGCAGCTTCATGGAGGAGGCGAGAGGGGTTTTCCCCATCAGTGGTACTCAGACAGCCTCACTTACCCATACCGCCCCTATGCTCCCCTGGGGGTCCTCAGCTTTCCCACCACCACTCCCCCACAGCTTTCCCACAATGCTCCAGGGCACCAGCAGCCTGCAGACTCTCAGGACCTTCACCTCGGGGCGGGAGATCCTGAGCTCCCATCCCCCTCCCCGCTCTAGGATTCAGTTCCCCTACAGCCCTCCCGCCACTCCCCGCCCCAGGCCTATTGCTGGCAGGCTAGAGGGCCAGAGTTGCCTTCCTGCAGAAGCAGCGCTGTTTGTGGACAACGGTAGGGAAAACAGTTTCCTTAGTTAAATCCTATCTCCTCAGTCTTCTCAGGGATTCAGCCTTAGCTTGGGGATGGCTGAGAGACCTAAGGGGTCCCTCACCTCAAGAAGGAAGCAGGGACCCACCTGCACTGCCCAGACCCCTGTTCTGACCTCTGGCATCCAGAGGCATCTTACCCTGCCTCATATCTCAAGAACTTTCTAGACACTTCAAAGAGCCTCCTAGAATGGCTGGGGAAAAGGCCTGTGGACAAGATGCTCAAACAAAAGCGTGGCGGGGGTGGGGCGTGCAGGGGGGAACTACCTAAAAGTCCATCAGCAGAGGCCTCGTTAAATAAACCATGGCTTATCCAGATGACAGACAATTATGGAGCCATAAAACCATGTGGTGGAGGCACACTCAGCGATGCGGATGTATAGTCACAGTATGGTGGTTGCAAACCACTATAAACAGTGAGGTCATATTTTTTAAAAATACATATATTTTATACTCACACGGAAAATTCTAGAGATACCCAAGTGCCAACAGTGGTTCTTTCTGGGTAATGGGATTAGTTAGTGGCTCTTTTATACTCTTCCTTTTGCTAGCTGTTTTCTCAGATTTCTATAATGAACGTATATCACTTTTGTAATAAGACAAACGCCAATAAAAGCTATTTTTAAAAATAAAATAGTCACCCTTGCCCATCTGGAAATAACGTGTTGCCTGAATCGGCAGCGGGGCTTAGAGTGGGCAGTGAAGAGTGTGGACGCTAGGAAGCATTTCCCCGAGCTGCCAACCATGGGAAAGAAGACAGCTGGGGGTCTGTGTCACAGCCAGCCTAGTGGCTGAGGTGCCCCATCAGTCCTGGCAAGGGCAGCGCACGGAGCAACAGGGATGAACTGCGATGACATTGCTGAGAACAGAAGGAGCTCCAGATGAGCCGTATGGGGGATGGTGGCCAACTCCCAAGCAGTAGCCAGTGCGAGCAGGGCCGCAAGCCAAGCTCGGTCCTACCTCAGAGCCTTTGCACTTGCTCTGCCCTCTGTCCGGAACGCTCTCACCCAGGCTTTGCCTGCTTGCTCTCTCACATCAGCCGGTGTCACATTTTCAGAGGGCTTCGCCTCAACCTTTTGGAGAAAGGTCACTCCCCACCCACTGTCCTTTCTATCTCATCCCCTTGCTTTATTTTTCCTCCTGGCATTCACTTATTACTACCTGAAACCCTTCCTTGTCTGGCTCCCCGACTGAAAGTTTTCTCAAGGGCAAGAATTCTGTGCTTAGAACAGAGCCTGGGCATGACAGGCGCTCAAAAAATACTTGCTGAGTGAATGAAAAACTGAAAACTTTGCAGTGTCAGGGCTACACCTCCACACACAATCGCCCTCACCTCATCCTGCCTTCCATGCCCCCAACACCAGGCAGGGGCTCTGGGTCTGGTCAGCACATCACCAGCTGTGAGACGGGGGTTGGCTGGGCCTGGGGAGGGGGACAGACAGCAAGGACTCTGGAGTCACCATGGCTGGGTTTACCTTCCCTTAACAGCTGTGTGGCCTCCCTGAGTCTCCGTTTCCTTGTCTCTAAAATGGGACTCCAAATAGCTGCCTTCCACAGGGGAGGATGAAAGGTGACAACGCGCCTAGCACAGCGCCTGACACGTGGTGGGCACTCCGTAGCCAAGGGTTCCTCTCTGACCGGCCTCCAACTTCATCCTCAGCCCTGGCCCGAGCAACTCGGATCTGCCTAGGAGCCCCCGCTCCCCCACCTTGATGGCAACAGGAAAGCAGAGCAGCAGGTGCCTCTGGAGACCCTGACCTGGTGGGACGTGAGTCTCGGGCATCTGAGGCAGCCTGACTGGGTACACAGCGGGAGCCTCCCCGCTCTAACGCCCTGGGGGAAGGCAGGCACTGGGGGCTCTTCCAGGGCTGGCCAGGAGCTCACAGAGCCAACGCTCGCTTGTGCTCCCTCTCTCTCCCTCTCTCTCTCCCTCTCTCTTTCTCTCTCTCTCTCTCTCTCTCTCTCTCTGTCCCTCTCGTGCGCGCGCGCGCGCACACACACACACACACACACACACACACACACGCCCTGTCCTATTCTTTGCGGTGGAGGTGTTCCCTCAGGCCCATTTTTCTCATTCTTCTGGCAGCCTGAGCCTAACTGTGAAAATCCAGCTCTCCTTGGCCAGGCCTAGGTTATGTAAAAGGCCCCAGAGGCCCGGGGAAAGGGCAGGCAGAGCCCCCACCTCCAGCCAGAGGCCTGCCCCTCCAGGCCTCTCTTCCTGCAGGGCCCCTTGGCTCCCCTTCAGGTCTCTCTGTTCAGGGTCACCAGGACTGTTCCTCCTTCCCCCACCTCCCTCCCAGCCTCAGAATCCCCAGCTGCCCACTCACAGCACCCCCTTTCAAAATCGGATCTCTGCCAGCTCATCCGTCCTCTTCAAACTAGCCTCACCCGACCTTCTTTGGGAATTCTTGTGGGACCAAAAGCGCCCGGTTCCCCCAATCCCGGTAGTCCCCTTTAAGTAACTCAATTCCCCTCCCTGCCTCTGAAAGAATGAGAGGGCAGCTGACACAGAGGACCAAGCCTCGATCAGAGAGGGGACGCACTTCGCTCTCAGCCTGGAGCAGACAGGAATGCTCAAACCTTCCGCAGCCCAAGTGAAGGGTACGGCCAGGGAGAGGATGCCGCATTTTCCCCCAGCAGTCTTCTCAGGGGGCACTCAGATGAGACGCTGTCAGGCTGAGATCCCTGAACCCCTGATTGTATGTGTCTGAGGGAGGTGGGTCCAGCTCCAAGGGGAGGCCCTCATTAGCAGAGCTCAGAGAGGGGTGTACAAGCATTAAAGCCAGTAGGCAAGTGTTCAGGGGGCAGCAGAGCCTGCATCTGCCCACAAGCAGACCTGTGCTGGAAGCCAAATCACCATGAGAAGTTTGCCTGAGAGGGTGAGGGGTGAGGGGGAAAGTCAGGGTTTCATGGCCGCAGGTCCCAATAGCCGTGGGAGATAGAAAGATGCCAAGGGGTCCCGCAGCCAAGTCTCTCTCCCCTGGACACAATCAGGTGTCTCACCTTTCTCTCCCAGGGTGGGTGGACACATGCGCCACCACGGTTTGCCAGGCCCTGGGACAAGTCACCTCATTAGGGAGCCTTTGCCAGCCTGTGCTCTGATCCCACATGTGGTCATTTCCTCACTCAGGTCTCAGAGGGCAGTTCTGCTTCTGCCAGGTCCACGTTCTTGGATGTCACCTCACTGCTGCCCCAAAGCTCTGTCGACGTGTGGTATCCAGGAATGGCTGCAACTCTTTCCTGGATCCCGGACAGCAAGGAAGGGGGATGAGGGTTCGGATCAAGAGGGTCCCCTGCCCTGCCCCATTTTCCAGGCTCAGCCACGTCCGTACTTGTCCCCTCATTTCAGTAGCTGGCAGAGAGTTATAATTGAATTTGCAGTCAGGCTGAGAATGAAAAAAGAAAACCCTTTACATGTCTGGGATTAATTTATCGCTGATGATGGCCACATTCACACGCTCTTTTCTGCTTAGATTTCCAGAGTGTATTCCGGCCAAAAATGTGAAACACACACGCACAGACGCACGCACACACACACAGCAACACGTGTGCCCTGAGCGCACACGCGTGCGCCTGTGACTATGCCTGTGTTTGTGACTGCGTCCCAGAGGGCATGGCGCTTCCTGCGTGGGTCTGAGCGTAACTGGCCTTGACCATCTGCATGAGGGGGTCTCTGTGGGGCAGGGGCATCCTCTAGTGCGCACCTCTGTAGGGATCCCCATTCTGGTCATTGGTGGGCGACTGTCACCCAGCCCACCCCAAGGTGGCATGCAGAATAGCTGCTCTCCAGGAAAGGAAAGCCCAGACGTGGTGGCCGAGACAGTCATGTGGTGGGCACAGCCCGTGTGGCAGGACAGCTGCATGGTTTCTCTCCCTCCTTTCCCACATCCAGAGAACAACAAGCCCCATCCTTCCCGGGCAAAGAAATGGGGCCACTGTCCCCCTTACACGGGAGGAGTCCCCCAGAGAGGGGAGACCCCCACACCTGCCTTGTCTTCTTCTTTAGCACTCTCTCTCGTCCCAACACCCCGGCAGCTCAGAGCTCCTTTTCAAAGGAAATCGAGCACTCACTATATGTCAGCCACTGTGTATCATCTCAGGAAAGGCTCCTGGGGACCCCAGGGGTCTCTTGAGCCTGCAGGGGGAAGAGGCAACCAGGCTCCGGCCCCAGGCTCATGATGGAAACATGTAGAACCAGCCAGGGAGCTGAACCAACCACAGCGCCCCACTCCACCCCATCCCAAACACACCCCGGCCAGCCCTGCAGAGTGAAGGGGAATGGAGCCCAGGGTAACCGATGGAGCTTACAGTGAACTAATGGGTTACCAGGAAAATATGATGTGAGGCTTCCCCAACTGGATTTGGAGTGGCCAACCCAGGGGCGTAGCCTCTCTCTTCCTCCTGTATTCTGTGTCTAACCGAATAAGCTTGGGAGCCAGTGGGGAGGGCAGAAGGGAGCTGGCTCTGGAGGAATGAGAGGAGTTGAGGCCATGCTCCACCCAGTACTTGCATGAAAGGTTCTGGTCCCTTTCTTGTCCCTGCTGCACAGTCTTCCTGTGTGTCTGTCTCTGTCTCTGTCCCTCACCATGAATCTGTCTCTCTCGTCATCTGTCTCATCCGTTGTCTCTCTTTTACACACGAATGTGCGCTCACACACACACAGATACAGACACGGACACACACACACACACCATGAAAAACCGAGACCAAAATAAAGGCAGAGAAACAGCATGAAATCCACACTGGGCCAAGCCACAGGGCACAGAAGCTGCAGCTAGTCGTCTCCAGAGGACAGGATGGAGCAGCAGCAAAGGGGGAAGGAGGGAGAGGGAGGTTCCCACTCTACTTGTGGGAATCTCAGCCACCATTTAAGGGCCAGCCTGGCAGGCGAACCCTGGTCCTTACCCTGTTCTCATCCGCAATAAAAAATGTTTCCTGGGCTGTCCCCACGTCCCAGGCAGGGGATGCCCACCTGGCTCCCCTGGAAACCCCCTAATCCTGCATTTATGAAACACGTGGAGAGAGGATTGAGACAAGTTTGCGTTCCCTGGGGGCGGAGACAACGGGGAGGGGGCTACAGGCCAGGGCTGTGCTTACAGCTCTTCCTGTCTATCCAGCTCCCTGTCACTCCAGCCTGGGCTGTCCACAGAGCCCTGGAAAAGGAACAGAAAATGGTGCGCGTGTGAATGCATGTGTGTGTGTACGTGTGTGTCCGAGCGCACAAGCAGAATATCTCTCTCCAAAACACCAGCAAAGAAAATAAAGTCAGGGAACTGAGTATTCCGCATATAAAAGGCTTATGAAATTTTACCGAACCATTTTTTTAACAGATGAGAGTGATTCTCCACCTTGCAAAAGAATGGGTCTCAAATATTGAACACTAACTGAATTTCAGAACACAGAAATCCAATTTGCAATGGCTCTGAGGGCCTGCCTATTTAAAGAGAGGATGCAATGAAACACTTAGTGAAGTCCCTTTAGTGAAGGAAGCAGACATCTCATTAAGGACTGAGATGTGATTTCTGCCTTGGAGGCACAGATTAGGGGTCAGGGGAGGCGGGGACAGTCAAGTGTGCCGGGTTTCAGTGGTGGACGGGCACCAGGACAGGTCAGAGGAAACCTCCCAGAGGAAGGGGCCACGCTGAGGCCTGAGCCACGGGCCAAGGCCAGGCTTGCTCAAAATTCACTCAGTAGAGCAGAGGGAAAAGCAACAGGTGAGGCAAGAAGGATGGCAGGATTGTCCTCTGAGGACCCTGGGCCAGCATGGCTGACCTCCCTTGTGAGGATGGAATCTGGGAGGAGGGGACCACAGCTGGGTCCAGGGCTGACTGCCCGCAGACAGTGAACTGCGGTGTGGCGAGGGAGAAGGCTGAAGGAGTGCTACCTGGGTTCCAATGACTGGCCTGCTTGGGGGCCTGATCGTAATTGGAAGGGGTGGCGTTGGGAAGAAAAGTAGCTCGATCCAGAGAGATCCAAGAGGCAGAATTTGTGGGATCTGCTGATGTCTTGGATACAGGCTAAGGAGGAGGTAAGACTCAAGGATGCCTCCCACACATTCAGCTCTAGTGACTGGGTCGATGGAGGGAACCACAGGGCAGGAGCTGTTCTCATGGGGTGGAGGATAGAGATGTTGAGTGGGGATGGGAGGCGGGGGTTGCGTTTGCAGAGCCGGTAAGTCACCCTGGGGGGAGATGCCCACTGGGTAAGCAGTTGGCTAGCATGGCTGCAGCACAGGGGAAAAAATGGGGCTAGAGGTAGGGATTCCAGGGTCAGTAGCCTCTAGAGAACAACCAAAGCCACAGGAGTGGGTGAGGCAGCTGAGGAGATGCAGAGTAAGAAGAGAGGGCCAGGCCAAGGGCCCTGGGGAACACTAGAGACCAATCAGAGAAGGCAGGGCCGGACAGAAAAGAGGAATATTAGGCAACCGTGGTGGCATGGAAGCCAAAAACTGAAAGTGTATTAAGAAGCAGAGAACGCTCAGTGCTGCCAGCTGCTGCAGAGCGTTGGGAGGGTCCGCGTCCACAGATTTAACAACCGGGGTAGGTGGGGTCCTGGTGTGAATTAGAGAAAGGTGCCCCTTCCTCAAGGTAGTTCGCTTCTTTCAGAAAACTGTAACACACTGATTTTATTAGAACAAAACACTTTACTGCCATCTGTGGGAAAACTGTTATAATAAAGAATAAACTCATGATGTCTTAGATGTGGTGCCTGGACACAACGCCCCGGTTATTGGCGACTGCAGTGAAAACAGTAGAATGAAATCTACCAGCAAGGATGCTTTGAGCTATGGGTAGCACACTACCCAACCGAAGATGGCTTAAACAATAAGGAATTTATGATCCCACATAACAAGACCTCTTGGAAGTAGGGAAGTTCCAGAGTTGGTTCTTTCTCAATAGCTTCCTGGAGAATCAGGTTCTTGCCATCCTCTGATCGACTTTCTTCCTCAGGCTTGTCCCCTCATGATCACAAGATGGCAGCCATGGCTCCAGACATTACGTTTTTTCCACAAGAAGAAAAGGCAAAAGATGAAGATGTGTCTTCTTGTGTGTCCTTTGTTATTGGGGATAAAACCTTCCTAGAAACTTTTCAAGCAGCCTCCCCACCCGTAACCATCACCACCTTCCCCTCACATCTCATTGGCCATAAATGAGTCACATGCCTCTTCCTAAACCAATCACCGTCAAGGGTAATGGCTTTACTATGGTTGGCTTGATCTCATAAGACACCTTCCCCGAGGGCTGGGGCAGGGCTCTTTTCTCGGCACAGTGCCACAGGGGAATAGAAAGGGGATGGCTGTTGGAGAAGACAACCCACTGAGTCAGCCACAGGGATGAAGTCAGACCACAGTGGGTGGAGGAGTGAGTGCAGGGTAAGGGCATGGAGACAGCAAGTATAAATGATGCTTTCTAGAACTTTGTGAAGAGAGGAGAGACCATATTAGTAGGGAGACATGGAGGAACTTTGTTGTCCAAAACGGACTTCATGAATGGTCCCACCACTCACAAAGCCAGGCAAGTGGGAGTCATTTGGAATTCATCTCCCATCCCACCACCCCACCGCCCCACCCCAGCCCTAACCAGTCAATCCCCCAGGCCTCTTAGTTCTATCTGCTCAGGTCTCTGCAGTCCACGATCTCTATGCCAGAGTTTCCAACAGCAGCACTATCAGATCTTCGGACTGGATAATTTGGGGTGGGAGGGTGTGTCCTGTGCACTGAGGGATGTTTAGTAGCTCCTGGATGCCAGTAGCACCCTCATCCCCTCCACCCCAAGCCAGGACCATAAAAACTGGCTCCAGACAATGTCAAGTGTGACCTGGGGGGCAAAAATCGGCCCTGGTTGAGAACCACGGCTCTATGCCCTGTGGAGATTCTTACAGATCTTTGAACCATTTCTGGTCAGTCTTTGCTCTCTCTACTGTCTTTTCCATTCCCTGCCCTTAACCCTGTAACCCTTGCCCATCAGTGTGTTGTAATTACCCATCTACTTGTCTCCCTCTGCTACTCATTTGTGAGCTCTGGGAGAACAGGAACCATGTTTATCCTTTTCAGCATTGTATCTCTAGAGCCTAGCACTTTGTCTGGTACACAGATGTCTCTCCGTGTGTGTGTGTGTGTATGTATTTCTTAAATGAATGAATGAGTGAATGAATGAATGAATGACTCCTGCCCTGCTTTTCAGAGTTGGCTCCTGGACTAATGGACCAGCCTTCTAGAATGGCCCTCTGCAACTGGCCACACAGCATCCTGAGCAACTGTTCTTCACCACTTGTGATCATAGACCCTATTGCAGAATTGGGTGAGATCACTGGACCCTCACCCTCTCGAAAGCCATAAGGCTTATACAACCTGAAGCCCCACCATGTGCTCCCAGAAGACTCCTGTCTCCCAAGATAAGAACTAAGAAACCACACCTCTGATCAAGGCCAGTCCAGCTTTAAGTCTTTCCGTGCTTCTTGCTTACCTCCGGAATGAAGTTCAAACTCTTCAGCTGCAGATACAGGCCCTTCCACACCCAGCCCTGCCCCGAAGAAGCCAGGCTCTCTGACAGCCGGAGACTGGTCTCTATCCCAGCTGCTCAGCACAGCTTTCCCTTCTTAGCCACTGGGCCATTCCAACGCTCCACTCAGATGACATCCCTTCCCTGCCCCAGGGTGTCCCTTCTCTGATACTCTCACAAGCGTTCAAATAACCATGGTTTCCTGATCCACCTTTCCCCCCATGCTGGGAGCTATGGAAGGCCAGGAGTCACATGTAACTCCCTGCTATACCCTCAGAACCTGCTCTAGGGCTGCCATGTGGAGTCTCTCAATAAACATGTGCTGGACACGGTATCTCCTCACCATCCGTTCCTCATTCTCCCTGAGTTTTGCTTGGTGGCCCATATGGTTCCAGGGAGCAGCTTTAACCCCAACCCTAGCCTGACAAGGGCAGAGCAGAGAGAGAATGCAAAGTCTTGGTGACCTAATTGCGGAGGTGAGTGAGCCCTCACCTGAGGTCAATCCCTCTGAAAATTTCATTTCTCTAAAGCCATTATAGTCCCTTTACTCGTTTAAATAATGTTTCCTATGATCTGCAACTCAAAGCAGCAAGAGAAAGCAAATGATTAAAGGAAAAAGTTAATAAGTGGGCACAATGTACCCCCAAACTCATTTAACCCAGCTGATACTTGCACAGTATGTATTTATTTCCTCCAGTGTTCTTGTACCTGTAAGAAAAAGAGAACTTTCTTTCCAAAGCTTACGCCCTCCCCTCCTTCTCCAGAAGCTGGTTCTATTAATTATCCCATTTTCTCTGTCGTGTCTTTGATCTTTCCCTCCTCAGTGGCTTCCTCCTCCCTACCTTCCAATATTCTCAGGTCTCCAGAGCCTCTAAGCTCTCTCAGCACCTCCCAAAGCTGCAGCCCCAGCTCTTCCATCCTTTCACCTCCAGCCCTCTCCGTGGAATCGCCTGCTCACGGCCTCCAAGCAGGCGGGCACGGTGGGTATTCAGGGAAGGCTCACGACCCAGAAGAGTTGGGTAACCCCAGTCCTTGCTGCCTGTTCTGTGCGAGGTGTGGCCACCCGGCTCCAGGTGTCAGGCGTCAGAGTCTCAGGACTGGCCACCCAGGTTCTCAGGGCCCACACGGAGCTGGACACTGAGGGTGTCCTCCAGCCAGAACCTCTCCTGAAGAGAGAAGCACTCTATGTTCAAGATGCAGCTCCCTCACCCAGGAGGGTTCAGGTCATCAGCCCTGTGCCAGTCACCCCCCAGTCCTGCCAATCAGGTGGGGACGAGGCAGGGCCTCAGTCTGGGTCCCAGCATGCAGTGAAGAGACAAGGGGACTGGAAGGCTCACTCTGGGGCCTCGGGGCCTGGGCCACGGGAACAGGCTCACAGCAGGAAATGGGAGAAGCCCTTCCGCCAGGCTGTGCTCCGGAGTTCCAGCCCACCGGCCAACAGAGGCAGAGGCCTCTATTTCGGAAACGCGATGTTTTTGTGCTCTTTGGTTTTTCTCTAAGTATGTTCTTGCTGCTCTTGTAGATGAAGCCTGATTCCTGCAAGAGATGTCAGCCCGACAGCTAATGCGATGCTCAGACCACAAGAAAAGGGTGTGTTTATCCAGTCCAGATCATTAAAGCAGGGTGAGGAAACAGAGGGAGGGAACCAAAAAAAATTCCAAGAGCATGGGAGACAAGGTCACAGCCAGGGGTCCAGCAGCCCTCCCAGCCTGGAGAGTTTTTCCGAGGGGCTCCATGTGCATAAGTGGAACCTCTTCCCGGGCATGGTGCAGGTAACTGCCACCCAAGCAAAGATCACCGTGGGCGAGGAGATGCCTGAGGAAGGAGGGCACAGGGTGGAGGGGTGTCCCAGAAGCAGAACAGGCTGGGTCTCCAGGCAGGCCAGACATCAAGCCTCAAAGTCCCCGCCACCCCTACCAGTCCTGCCAAAAGATACACAGTCCCACTGGGAACGTGGCACAGATGGCACACATCCCACACACGCGCCCACCCAGACATCCCCTGCACAGTCACCCCATTCAGGTACCACAGAGATACACACACCAACGCCGCTTTGTGGTTCAAACTGTTTTATACTGAAATACACAGGGCTGATCCCCAAAAGGGTTGGGATGGGGGAGAAAGAAATGATGAAAGCGGGGTGACCACAGGGCTCGATGTCGCCAACACTTGGAGCACGTGCCAGTCCCTCTCTCTGTCTGCCCACCCTGGCAGGACGGTGAGGCCTGGACATCTGGAGACACTCAGCTGAGCAGGGCAGAGGAGGCAGCCGGTCCTGGGCCCGAGAGTCCTCAGCTGAATGGCTTCACCAGCTTCATGGCGGTATAGTTCTGGAGGGAGGGGGGAGAGGCAGGGACAGGTGATGACAGCTGCCAGGGAATCGGAGCTGGGAAAGGTGGCTGATCCGCTCAACCACCTGCCTACACCTCTCCCTCATCAGCCCCCAGGCCACACTCAGCTCAGCACTCCACCCGGCCAGTGCTCTCGCTGTCACACAAGCCCACACTCTTGCCTGGGGGCCACAGCGCCTGAATTGCTCTGGCTTCTCCCCCGTCACTCCAGGGCCCACCCCCAGGTTCTGCCCAGCTACCGAGAGGACTCTGCCCCTGGCCAGGCCAGGACCGGCCTTTTCCATCAGACAGGTGGCCTGAAGGCACGGCTGCGCTTCTCCCCACCCTCCTCCCACACTGCCCAGCGCGGGAACCTGGGGCTCGCTGGCCACCGCGCTCCCGTCCAAAACGCAGAGAGAGAGTTGCGATGGGGGGTATAGAGGGATGACCCACAGTGCGGACCAGCCCTAGAGATGGGTCACCCCTGATTAAGCCCTGGCTGCTGCAGGACTGGCAGGAATCTCCCCTCCCCACTCCTCCCCGCAAAACCATGAAAACACATACAACACAACACAGGGCTCCTAATTGGGACAGTATGTTCCCCAGCGCCGCCCAGGAAAGCCAACTCTGGAAACAAAGCCGCCGCTCCTTCCCTGCCAGATCGCCTCCTGCCTCCCCACACTGGCCCTGCTCCCGCTGCCTCTAGGGCAGAGCTGGGAGGAATCAGACGGGCTGCCCTCCCTGTCCCCCTCCCAGGGGAATTTCCAAGAGGGTGGGAGATGAGGCCAACTGGGGGGGAGCCCCTCTGCACCCAGGCCTCTGCCCCCCCAAGGCCTGAAAGCCAGGTGATGGACGGTCACAGGCCTGGCATCCACCAGGTGACTGGGTGACTTGGCTGGAGGGAAGGAGGATATGCCCAGCTTGTAGCAAAGGCCTGCGAGCAAAAGCAGTCTGCAGCCTCAGACCCAGGCTGCCCTACAGCCCTCGCCTAGGATCTCACCCCACATGCCAGCTCTGGAGAGAGAAGGCAGGGCTGGCATTCGAAACAGGACACATCCCGAAGATCTCAAAGGAGATTGATGCTGCTGCTGGGGACTCAGGACACAGGGAAGAGGCTCTGACCAGGGCCTGCCCGCAGGGCTTTGGGGTAAGGCTGCCCCAGGGACGAGAAAGGACCACAGGCTGGAAGGGACTGGAAATCTTCTGTCCGTCTCCCAGCCAAGCAGCAGGGCCTCCTTCCCCAGGCCCCTGAGGCCTAGTCTGCAGCCCTAGTGCCTTGCAGGGGCGGGGCCCTCCCCTCAGCTCTTCAGCAGAAGGCCGGCTTGACATGCAGCCCCCCTGGGGAAGGCAAAATCGCTCCCCTATCCACAGTGCTAGTCACAGCAGGTCAGCACTGACCTATCCCAGCCCCTTCCTCACGCGACGGGAGGGCCTGGCCACGGTCACTGGGGAGCCACTGACAGAGCCAGAACCCAGCCAACAGCTCCTGACTCCACATGGAGCTGTGCTCCACACAGCAGCGATGCTCTGACCTCGATGTTCCCGAGGCAGATTCTCCTCAGCAGGCCTGGGGCTGGCCCAGGACTCTGCATTTCTTACCAGCTCCCTGGTGCTGCCGCTGCTTGCTCCTCAGCCCACCTCCTCAAGGAGCGAGGGTCCACACCAGCTCCCCTTTGCCCACGCTCCCCGGCCTGGCCTCTCAGTGAGGCGTTAGGCTGTACCCTGTGCTCCCCCTCGTCCCTGGCTTCACTGCATCTCCTCGTGGACCGACAGCTCCCAGGGGCACGGGGCCCACCAGCCTCTCCCTCACCCACACAACACGCCCTCACCTCCTGGACACACTTCTTGCGCTAATAAGGTCTTCACCTGAACCGAGGGGCGGCTGGGTGCCCTCAACATGAGAGGAGGTAAGCCTGAGGACAGGCCAGGTGAGGGCCACTGCGCCCCCCCAACTTGGCCACAGGGCTGCGTCCCAGGGGAGGAGACACAGGGGACCACAAGGGGAGTCCTGGGCCCAACCCCTGAGCCCAGGTCAGTGCCAGGGCAGCTACACTCCAGGCACCACCCTTGCTCGTGCCCTTCCAGGGCCCAGCAGCTAACCTTGTACTTGTAATCTGTCTTCCTTTGCTTCAGGAGGGCCCCCCGAACCGAATGAGCTTCAGGGTCCCCCAGCCTGGACCCGCCCCTGGGCCTCAGGCACATTTGGCCAACGGGCCGTGAGTCGTCTAGCTGGGCCTCAGAACAGCCTCAGCCTGGCGCTCCAGGCAACACAGTCAGCTGAGACGAGGGCCCGGCTCGCGGCCCAGCTCACGGTCATCCCAGCTCTAGACCCTCCTTTGTCACTTAGGGTCCAAGGGGTAGCCGGGGCCTGGACGTCCAAACCAGAGCATCCTCTCTGTTGCTCCCACAGTTCATGACCTTAGGGCCTGCAGGGGATTGTTCCGTGGTTTTAACCGTCCTCCTCGTAGGAGGCGTGCTCTGCTGGTACAATGCCTTGCCAGCTACGGTGGGAGAGCGCTCTCGGGGGCCTCCTCCTCCCGGAGGAATCACGAAGCAAAGAGCTCACAGGTGAGTGATTCCCAGAGCGCACTACCCACTGTGGGACAGTGTGCTTGGCCGGCGGCCTGGTGCTGACCAGGGCTGTGGCCGGAACCCCAGACCGGGAGCTGTACACAGGGCTGCCATGCAGCCCTGAGCTGGTCCCTCTCCTCTCTGGATGTGTGTTTCTTTCCATTCAAATAAGGGTGACATGGAGTCGATCACACCATTCCTCTACTTACATACGATTTTGAATTTTTTGTATTAAAAAGTTTCCAAAATTTCAAGAATATTAAAAATCAGGTGTCAGCCTGGGGACACTGTGATCCCTTCTGAGGTTCTAGAGACACTGGGGGTGCTGCTGTGAGGATGAGGGAAGCACAGGCAGGGAAGAGAGCTCCAGAGCCTCCTCCCTTGGGAGGGGCCCCTGGAGCTGGGCACAGCAGTCCCCACGCGGGTGGCCCTGGCCACTCTTCGTCAGGCATCAACTGGCTTCTTAGCAGGTGAAAGGGGCCCCAGTGTTTACTGCGCCCAGTGAGAGGCTCCTTGCCCACCCCCTCCTCGCCCACACCTTGCCCCACGCCCACCCCACTGCAGCAGGCAGGACACACTTTCTCAGGTTCCCAGGTGGCACCCTCTCCAGCCCCAGGTCCTCAGCAGGTGCTATCCTCACAAGCAGAGGACCTTCCCCTCTGCTCTGCCATCTACACCTTCCCTGCCCCTCCTGACCCACTCCACACCCTCCTTCAAGAAGGTTCCCCTGCCCATGCCTGCCCAAGGGGCCTCGCCTTCTGCCAACCCCTTGATTACATAGCCCCTCAGGGGCTTGCTGAGGATGCGGTGTCTCCCCATCACGGGCAAGAACTCAGATTCCCTCACTGGGCTAAGAGCTCCCCAAGGGTCTCCTACCAGACTGGGGACTCCCCAGAGCAGGGCCTATGTCTCCCTCATCAGACCATGGACTCCCCAAAGACAGAAGCTACTTCTCTCCATCAGACACGGGGTGCACTTTGAGGACAATGACAGACTCCCCTGAGAACCAGAAGCTGCTGGAGGTCAAGGGCTGTACCTCCCACGTCAGACCAGGAGCTCCTCCAAGACAAGGGTCTGTGCCTCCCCACTCAGGCCAGCTTACCGGGAAGGAGTAGACGAAGATGCCCAAGAACAGCAGGAGAATGAAGAGAAGGATGAAGAGGATGATGGCGCACCGGAACCGCCGCCAGAGGATAAACTTCATGGTCTTGTACGGAGAGGTGAACCAGAGGAAGGAGGTGTCAGGGCGCCTGTGAGTGAGATCCCAGAGGTCAGCAGGGTACCTCCCACCAGGGCTGCTCCCTCCGGGTCCTGCTCACAAATCGCCCTGGCCCACCCGAGTCAGCCCCCCAGACCTGCCCAGCCTCCAGGCCCCCAGCCCCTGTCCACACCTGCATCGCCCTCTCCTCCCAGCCTTTGCTACAGTGTGAGCCCCGCCCATGTTGCCCTCCTCTTCTTGGTGCTGTCAAGCCCTGCACACCCTCAGGGACCCCGTGCTCAGCCACCCTGTCCAGGTCACCTTCCCTGCCACTCTCTCCTTCCTGACCCAGGACTTAGTCACAGACTAGAGATTGGGGACTGGGCAGAGCTTAAGGGGGCCCCACGTTAGGTGAGCTACGGTCCGCGAGCCCCAGAGAAGCCAAGCCACTGGGCTAGAGGCACGGGGCTCGTTCGCTGGCAGGGAGTGAACCCAGAAAGCTGATGGTGTCTCATAGCCAAGAGCCTCAAACCCCCCCAGGCCAGCCTCACAATGCAAAGAGCGGGCAGGATTTTGTGTCTCAGTGACGGCCGCTTTCACATCTGCTTGCGCGCTGCTGGGTCTCCTGGGTCTCTCTGTCTTTCCACCCAGGTCCCAGCGTCCTCGGGCAGGCATGCCTCTCCCTGCTCTGCCAGCCAGTGGCACTCAGGCTAGCGCTATAACAAAGTGGGCTGTCTGTGCTAAGTGTGACTTGAGCTGGGCAGGCCGTGGAAAGGGACCCAGCGAATGCAGCCCCGCCCACTCCCCCCCACCCCCGCCCCCGAACAGCCATCTTTCAGGCTCCGGTAACTGCCTTCAAGGCTTCTGCATCCACTGGTTTGGGATGTAGGCCCCTCCCTTAGAGGCCTGTGAGGTAGGGGAGGCAGGGACTAGGCCCCCATTTCACAGCTGGGAAAATTAAAGCTGAAAGGCCTTTTGAAAGCCACATTGACACCATAGGAGAGCCATGGAAGGCAGCTTGGTCAGGGAAAGACCTTGGTCAGGCTCCGGGGCCAATCAGACCAGGTGTGAGAATTTCAGCTTCGCCACTTTCCTTGGAATGACCTTATTTAACTTTGCTGTGATTGTTTCCTCATCTGTAAAGCGGGGATACTAACAACGACTCAGCAGGGAAGGTTCCATGACACAACATATATATGACAGCACGCCTGGCCTACAACCAAGAGCTACCCAACAGCGCCTGCTTCTGGAACTAGCTGACGAGCCCAGCGTGTCCTGGAATGATGTCCGTCACCTGCCCCCTAACAATGTGTACCCTTGGATGAGTCACACCCCTCTCTGGGCCCTGGGGCCTCTGTGCGGCTATACGGTGAGTGCCTCCTGAACTGCGGATACTCCTCCCCGTCCCCTTGGGCATCAGGGCTCAGGGGCTGAGCACCAACCTTGGGTCCTCGAGCTTGGGGTTCATGTTGGGCTCATCCCGGCCCTGGCCGGCCGGCCGCTCCTCATGTTCGCTCTCGGCCACAATCTCCAAAGTCATCTCCAACTTGCCCTGAGGGGACAAGGGGGACCTGATCAGAGACATAAAGGCTTGGCCCCATGGCTTGGAGAGGAGCCAGGCCAGGACAGATGTAAAGGTCACTTTATGATTTGTTTGAAAAAAAGATACAGGGTGATCTGCTCATAAAAGTACCTGCTCCTTGCAGAACACACAGCAACTACGGAAATGTATAAAAAAGGAGACTGTCACCCATACTTCTACTATGTAGAGACAAGCACTCGTAATACTTTATTCATCAGAGCTATTTTTCTTTGCAAGTATATGAAATATCACGCTGTGTATATATGGTTCTATAGCTTGTTTCTTTCATTTAGGAATATATTTTATTATATAATTATATACTCTTTAAAGTCTGCTTTTAATGCTGTATCTATGCCATGGTTGACCATAATTTATTTAGTAAACCAGTTATTTTGGTTCGTTTAGGTTGTTTCCAACTCTTTGTTGTTATAAATAAACCCTAAATTTTTAATTTTATGGGGTTATTTCTTTAGGAGAGATTTTAGAAGTGGGATGAAAAGTTTCAAGGGCATAAATATTGTTAAGTCTCTGGCTATATATTACTACATTGTTTCCCCAAATGGTAAAAATCATTAGCCTGCCCAACAGAGGTAAATGAGAAGGCTGTCTCTCTGCATCCTCACTAGCAATAAGTGTTTCTATTTTTTAAAAATCCTAATATAATACATAAAAAATGTTTTCACATTTTAAAGCATTCCTTTATGTAATTCCTAGGGGAAATGAACCTTCTTAAATATGTAATGGCCACTGTACTGCTTTAGGTATTATCTATGTATGCCCTTTGCTCATTTTTCTTTTGAGATGTTAGTATTTCTTATTAATTGTTATAATTTGTTATACAACCTGGATATTTTATTTCAAGGGCCACTTTAGGGATTGGCTGGCTCTCTGCCGTTTCTAAGTACAGTTGACCCTTGAACAACACGGGTTTTAACTGCACAGGTCCACTTATACACAGATTTTTTCAATAAATATACAGTTGGCCCTCATTTGCAGGTTTCAGATCTGTAGATTAAACCAAACGCAGAAGGTGGACTATGAGACTTGAGCACCCATGGATTTGGTGTCCACGCGGGCTCCTGGAACCAACCCTCTGCTGATACCAAGGAAGGACAGTAAACTCATTTACTTCCTCTGCAGAGGAAGGATGATTCTCCATGGTCCCCAGTCACACGCCTGGGCAGACCTCTGGGCAGGGAGAAGAGGACAAGGACGGTCCCTTATAGGGTTCTGCTCAAATGGGAGTGGCATGACCCCTGTCCTCCACAGGAAGCCCAGCCAGAGGGGAACCCAGGACACAGATCACTGTGAAGGCCAAGGAGCAAGTACAAATTAAACAGCGTCCACGGGAGATTAGGGCATCTTTAGATTTAGATGGGCTTTCCTGGGATACGAGCCTCGAGGAGACGAAGGCGGGGAACTGGCAGGGAAGAGGGACAGTGTCTTGGGAAACAGACAGGGAGGGCAGGATAGAGGGAGAGGAACACGTCTGTGCTCAGCGATTTCTATGGACGTGTCACTTCCACCAACCAGAGGGAACAGACTTACCGCCAGTATCTTCTTCTCACCCTCGTCCGCCACACAGGGCCACCAGCCCTTCACTGTTTTCTGTTCAAAAAGGGACACAAACCACTCCGGGTGGAAAGTGTCATCCAGCTGGTCCAAGGAACACTTCTCAGCTGTCTTGGCAGGCTTGGGCATGCGGTTGAGGTCCAGCTGCAGAGAGCCTGTGGCAGAGGAGGGTGCTTTGGTCCACACTTTCTCAGTCACTGCCAGCCTAGGACCACCCTGGGGCTGGGCAAGTTCAGCCTCCTCAGCTTCTATCCATTGTCTTAGCCCCATGGCTCAAACTCCACTCCCCACCCACTGCCTCTCATTCCATCTGTACAGCTTCCCATCCATCTATCCATGCACGCATATGCCTGCTACTGTGCCCTGACTGATTCACCCTTAACAGAACTTCCCACCTGCTCAACTGTTCATCTTACTATGCACAAATTCACTCATTCACCCATCGTCTACATCCATCAACCATCAACTTTTTAAACTGTTTTTAGTGCAGTAAAATATTTATAGATAAGATAAAATTTATTTTAACCATGTTCAGATGTATACTTCAGTGGCATGAATTACATTCACAACATTTTGCAACCATCAGCACTACCTATTTCCATAATTTTTTCATTCCCCCCAAACAGCAACTCTGTATCCATTAAGTAATAACTCCCCATTCCCCTCTCCTCTCAGCCCTGCTAACCTCTAAATCTACTTTCTGTCTCTATGAAAAAGCCTATTCTAGACACTTCATATAAGTGGGATCATAAAAATTTATCCTTTTGTATCTGGCTTATTTCACTTGGCATATTTAGTTTTCCAGATTCATCCATGTTGTAGCATGTATCAGTACTTCATACTTTTTATGGCTGAATAATATTCCATGGTATGTATATACCACATTTTGTTTATCCATTCATCTGTTGATGGACACTTGGATTGTTTCCACCTTTTGACTCTTGTGAATGATGCTGCTCTGAACACTGGTGTGCAGATGTCTTAGTCCCAGTTTTTAATTCTTTTGGGTACATAACTAGAAGTGAAATTGCTAGGTCATATGCTTAGCTTTTTGAGGAACTGCCAAACTTTTTCCCAAGCAGCTGCGCCATTTTACATGCATACCACCAATGTACAAGTGTTCCAATTTCTCCACATCCTCTCCAACACTTGTTATTTTCCATTTTTTGTTTTTGCTTTTGCTTTTTTATAGGTATAAGTGTTATCTCATTGTGGTTCATCCACCAATTTTTTCATCTGCCCACCTAGTTATCCAAGCAGCTATCTTTCTATACTGCTTCATCTACTCATCTATTTTATCCATCTTCTCCAAGAATAGTCCCATCTACTGGGTTGAGCCATATGAAAATTCTGGTATTCAACTATATTTGACGTATAAAAACAGCAATTTCATGAGGTTTCACCTAATCCAATTCCAACAACACGAAGTCAATGGGATTGGAGCATAGGTTACTGAAGGGATTAAGTGAGAGAGGTAAATCTAAAAAATATTTTCCAAGGCCAAATTGAAGAAATTCTGTAACAGGGAAGAGCCAAATCTGACCACATGTTGGATCTGTTTCTCTTACTTTAACCTTTTCTTTCCGCTGCTTTTGTTCACTAAAAGGATACTGTCTATACAGAATGGCCTGCCTTGGGGAACCCTGCCCCTCTGCCTGAATGTTGAACCAAGGCGCCTTTTTCAGGGAAACATCCAGAACCTGTCCATCTGTGGATGGCTATAAGAAAGAAGAAATTAACACATCCCCTCCCCGAGGCTGGCTATTCCAGGTGATGTTTGCAAACCTTATGGCCTTTTTACTTTACTTCCTCATCTCCTCCGCCTCTTTGTGCTATAAAAGAAACTGGCATCCAAACCCCAATAAGATGGTTATTTTGAGACATTAGTCTGCAATCTTCTCAGTCTGCCAGCTTTCCGAATAAAGTCGTATTCCTTGCCTCAACACCTCATCTCTGATTCATTGGCCTGTCGTGTGGCAAGCAGAGTGAGCTTGGACTCGGTAACAAATTTGGCAAGCCAGCCAGGAGGCTTGCCGTTTTTTGGCTAGACAGCCCCGGTCAGGGAACATTGTGGCAAGGCCTAGCAGATGCCAGGACCATTTGTCCTGAGGATCTTCCCTTCAAACTTCCCTCAAGCGGTGCCAGCTACTGCAGCGCTTGGCAGTTGAAGCAAGGAAAATACCAACTTCTACGAGTCCACAGACTCAATTTTGTATGGTTAGTCTACCCAATTCAGTAACCAGTTCATTTGTTTTGGTCTTGGTCTTGTTTTGCTTTTGTGTATCCTTTTGTGTTGCGAGTCGATGAACTCGACTTTGTATGGTAAGTTGCTCCAGCGTGCACACTGGCAACATATTTCCCTCTCACTTTGGGCTTTTCCTTTACAGGATAAGCCAATTTGTTTGATTGGGGTACCCTACTGGAGGGGGAAATTGTTGTTGGACTCTACCTGATTTGGAGCCAGTTCGTTGGTTTTGTAGGGTAAGTCTACCCGATTTGGGAACTAGTTTGTTGGTTTTGCAGGTTAAGTCTACCTGATTTAGGAACTGGTTCATTGGTTTTGGTCTTGGTTTTGTGTGCACCGATGCTAGAATTTGTTTGGGCCTTTTGTGTTGGAATTTGTTTGTGTCTTCTGTGTTTTGGTGTTATCAAACTTATAAAAAATGGAAATACTCCATCTATCCTGAAGGAGAGCCCTTTGGGGTGTATATTAGATAAATGGGCAAAACATAGCCATGAGCCTATGACTAAGAAAGACATGATACACTATTGTAATAGGGTGTGGACCCAATATATGTTAGGATCAGAAGAATTATGGTCCCTGAATGGCTCACTCAATTATTATATGATCTCGCAGTTAGAAGTGTTTTGCAAAAGAGCAGGCTGCACCAGCAGTTTCTCCAACTGCTCCCCCCCCCACATGCCGCCAACATATTCACCGCCTCCTGTTTCCCCTACCCATGGGGATCAAATAGAAGCTTCTATGATAACCCCCAAGGCACAGGGACCTGGTTTAGTATCACCATCTAAGACCCAACAGGACACCCAATTTGGACCAGGGGCCACTTCTACAGCAGGGCAGTTTCCCTTGTGCTGACATCCTGTAAGAGGCCAGGGGACTCCCCTGGACTTGAGGCATCCGATTCTAATTTCCCCACAGGAGCCCCAGATAACTTAGACAGTGGAGAACAAGTTGATTGACTACCTTCCCTATTTATCTTAAGAGGCTTGTAAATGTTAAACAAAGGGGAAACAAAGGCATCCTAGGAAAAACTTGACTGTATCTTTGAGATGTGAGTGTCCTATCTGGTCTTCTCAGGAACGCTCATCTCTGCCATCTTTTTGAAATGCAAACTTTGAGAAAAGGGCAAAGTAATTTAGAAATTGACTTGTCAAGGATAAATTAAAAAACTAAGTGTTTTTTCTGTAAAAATTCAGCCATCTAGACAAGTGAACTTGATTTGTTCCATCTGCCAGAAACCTAAATTTAATCCAACCTCTTTTTGTAAACTGATGGGTTTTATGTTGCTGTACGTGACTCAGGGCTGAAATTTTGAAATGAGAACTATGGTGTCTCTGTTTGTTTGTGTCCTTGTATGTGTCTTTGTCTTTGGATAACATTGCTGGGGTTGATTTGCGGATGAGCTCTATTTAATTGGCTTAAAGAAGAGTAAGTTCTTACAAACCAAACAATTCTAAATACAAGAAAAATTAAGCTAAATGAATTTCAGGTTCATGTGCACTGAGAAATATTCAGTATTAATGTTTGTTTGTTGATCTAATTAATATAGACATGTCATTAGAGTCATCAGCATTAAGTATAATACTTTCATTATGCCTAGGTTTAATATAAGCTAAATAAAATCTTGTTATATCTGTTGCAAATTTATCAGCAAGGAAAGTAACTTGATGTAAAGAAACTTTTAAGGAAAGAAAATGCAAATGAGATAAGAGCTTTAGGTGCACTTTTTAAAATAATTATCTTTATCTAAAATTAATCTCTCCAGAGCTTCCCTGGTGGTGCAGTGGTTAAGAATCCGCCTGCCAATGAAGGGGACACAGGTTCGATCCCTGGCCTGGGAAGATCCCACATGCCATGGAGCAACTAAGCCCATGCACCACAACTACTGAGCCTCCGCTCTAGAGTCCACATGCCACAACTACTGAGGCCTGTGCTCCACAACAAGAGAAGCCACGATAATGTAAAGCCCATGCACCACAATGAAGAGTAGACCCTGCTCGCCGCAACTAGAGAAAGCCCACGCACAGCAATGAAGACCCAACATAGCCAAAAATAAACACAAATAAATAAATTTAAAAAAATAAAATTATTAATCTCTGCAGATATTCCACAACTTGAAAGTTAGAATTGTGCTAAAATAAGTTAAGTCATGGAAGGTTTATGGAAAGTGGACCCCAAGAAAAGAGTTTTGTAGATGGTCAGGACTAAGTTTAAAATAAGTTTAACTGAGTAAATGAATTTTAAAAGTAAGCTGGTCAAAAATTTGAATTTGGCTTTTCTCTCTGTTAAGAAGACAAGGTTTCTTAAGATTCTGAACTGCCTCTGATAACAGATTTTAAGTTTTTCTACCTTTTAAGTGATCTGTTCTGTATTTGCCTTTGAAATCTTTTACTGTTACTTCCGCTAAGTGAATAACTATTGTTTCACAGTGACCTGAGATCCTATCTGACTGTTTAAACCCTTTTGATATTTTTTTGACAAAACTTCACAAATCAAATTATAATGAAGGGGCTTCTCTGGTGGTACAGTGGTTGAGAGTCTGCCTGCCGATGCAGGGGACACAGGTTCGTGCCCTGGTCTGGGAAGATCCCACATGCCGCAGAGCGGCTGGGCCCGTGAGCCATGGCCGCTGAGCCTGCGCGTCCGGAGCCTGTGCTCCGCAACGGGAGAGGCCACAACAGTGAGAGGCCCGCGTACCGCAAAAAAAAAAAAAAAATTATAATGAAGTTCCTTTGAACTCTAACTAACTTTGGGATGCTTCAAAGGGCCCCTGAAACACCCCAAAGAGAGATATTAACTAATTAGGTTCACTTGGTATGTTGAATTACATGGGGAGTGTCAAATAAGTAATAGATCTTCTTAGGTTATACTGTATGGCAAATGACACCGGTATTCTAGAGATTATATGGAGTTCCTAAAATCTGATGTGTGCTGGTAAAACGTTATCCGTCATAATTCTAGTTATTATCTAAGTGTGTTGCACGTCACAGCACTAACCAAGTTACTTTGTCAATTGCATTGTAATCGGATTTAAACGGGCCTTCTTAAGTCTTTCGTCATTATAGACAGTTATGGTTTCACTCTGATGATGCCTTTGTAAAAATGCTTCCTCTTCAAGAAGATTCATAGGAAGGACTTTGGATAAATACAAGTTTCTGGCTTTCAGGCCATAATGCTGGACTGGCTAAGAAATTGAAGAATTCTAATGGGAAACCTGATGGCTTATAAAGCTGTTAACAGGAAGGATTCGTTACATAGAACTCAGTAAAGTGGTGAATATGGTTATAATTTTTATGGTTTCTATCTGAAAAATGACTGCTTTAAATCTGTGTTTTCCAGGTGTAAGGAAAACCTTCCCCTTAAGCTAATTATGACTCACAGTAATTTGGTAAATTACACCTTTGTAAGCCAAATGGTTTGTATTTTGTGTCTCCCTGCATTGTCTTTGTCAATGTTACTAGCTGCATTACTTATATCCTGTCTATTTTATAAGACCGTTGTCTCTTACAGTACCCAGTGTGCAACCAGGCTTCCAACAAAACTTCTATGGCTAAACATCTTGAGGAAATAGATCACATTTATAATGTAAAATAATTGTAATAGTGTGATTCTAGGTATGGGAAGAAGCAACAAGGGAAAATGTCTCCTGGATCATAGTTAGATAGGGGATCCAGACAATCTTTAATTATCAATAGGGCCTAATCCCAAAACTAGCACTTGGAGTGGCCCACCAAGAATTTTTGCCTGATCTGGGATGAGCCTCCCAGCGCCGTGGGACAAAAGTTGATCATGAAATGTCTCCCAAATATTGGTCAAAATCCCGACCAAGAGGAGAGGATCTGAGAAATTGAATATTTCCTGCCACATCAGTCATTAGCGATTGCAGCCCTCCAACGTGAGCCGGTGAACCCTGAGGAAACTCAGGATATGAGAATACAGGATACAGGCCCCAGATAGCTAAGGTGCATATCAAGGGAGTGATTTCAGTGAGCCCAGACTCTTGCATTTTCCCATACATAGAAAAGCGCTAAATTCCTTAACTTGAAGTGCTCCCTCCCAAGCTTGAAGGCCTCAAAATTCCCACTGAATACATCATAACTCTCAACTTTTAAGCTGTGAATATTTTTTAAGGCTACAGGTGTAAAGGAGACGCTTTCCAGAGAGGAACAAAAGAAACAATGTTTGGAACACTGACACCGATGGACACTCCCAGAAAGATCCATCTGATGAAGCAGTTAGAACGGCCATCGCCCCTTCTTCCACAAGATTGTGGAATGGATATTGACAGTGGGGAATTGTAACAGGGAAGAGCCAAATCGGACTATATGTTGTATCTGTTTCTTTTACTTTAACCTTTGCTTTCCACTGCTTTTGTTCACTAAAAGGATACTGTCTATACATAATGGCATAATGTCTATACATACTGTCTATACTCAGGGAACCCTGCCCCTCTGCCTGAATGTTAAACCAAAGTGCCTTTGTTCAGGGAAATATCCGGAACCGTCCACCTGTGGATGGCTACAAGAAAGAAGAAATGAACACATCCCCTCCTGGAGGCTGGCCATTCCAGGTGATATTTGCAAAACTTATAGCCTTTTTACTTTACTTCCTCATCTCCTCCCCTTCTCTGTGCTATAAAAGAAACTGGCATCCAAATCCTAATAAGATGGTTATTTTGAGACTTTAGTCTGTCATCTTCTTGGTCAGCCGGCTTTCCAAATAAAGTCGTATTCCTTGTCTCAACACCTCGTCTTCAATTCTTTGGCCTGTCGTGCAGTGAGCAGAGCAAGCCTGGACTCGGTAACAATTCTTGAATACCATACAAAGGAGATTAGGTTTTTTTCAGTGTGGAATGCTCAGTTACTGCAAGTATTCATTGACTGGATCTATTTTTCTAGATTTCTTTCTTTCCATTCATCCATTTATCCTTCCATACATCTATCTGCTTTGACTTAACTGTCTACATCCCTCTAGAGCTACCATTTGCTGAGCACTGTATCTATCCATTAATCAGGTCATTATTCTATCCAGCATTTGTTCAACTCTATCAGCATTCATCTATCTATCCACCCATCTACACATCTCTCCATCCCTCAACTACAGATGAATGTTTATTTCCCATTTTAAACATGATCCCAAGATAATATTAAGTAAAAATCAGGATATTAAACTATATATACTATATCTACATAAAGACTGTAAGGAAACATAGGATTATTTCCTGATGGCAAAATTACAGATCTTAACTATCATTTTTAAAATAAAAGTAATAAGTACTCAAAAGAAGTAAAATATGTAATTAGAAAATACATTATGAAGGGGGAAAAAAGAAATCTCTGAATAATACTGTAAGTCGCTAAAAGAGTAGATCTTAAAATTTCTCTTCACAAGAGAAAACATTGTTAACTACATAACTTATTTTGGCTATCACTTCACAATATACACAAACATCCAATTAAAAAAAAAGAAATCTACGGAGTTAAAAAGTAGTAGTTTTATTTTTAAAAACAAAAGATGATCCTGTTTAATTTTATTTTGGACACTGTTTTCTCATTCAATAAAATGCAATTTTTTGTTTGTCTTTTTAAAATTGATTTTCTAAAGCCTCACCTCATAAAGGCAAGATTGATAGACTGATGCTAAAAAAATTATTTAGTCTGTAAGCAAAAAAAAATTCCATAAAAATGTGAAAAGCAATTGAAAAATGGAGAAATTATTTGTAATGTGTCCTTACTATATAAAAAGCTCTGAAAATCAACAATAAAAGAGGACCATCCCAAAACCACGAAAAAGAAAATCCCATCAACAATATGGATAACAACATATTTTTAAAGTTGTACCTTACAAGTAATGAAGAAATGCAAAGAAAGATAAAAATGAGGTACCACATTGGCAATTTTTTTAAAAAAAAGATAACACTGGCAGCAAAAGTTTAGGAAAAATGGTGCCGTTAAGGCAAACAGGGCACAGGTGAGAATATAAAAATGTAAAATCTTTCTAGAGGGCTATTGAACAAAATGTTTCAAAAACCACTAAAATGTACAAAGACTCTAAAAATCTGCTTCTTAGAGTTCAGGAAAGATACGCACAAAGGGTCCAAAAATGTAAGCCTAGGCTGTCACTCATGCAGGAAATCCTAGAGATGAGCCGAGTACGCACCTAGGGGGGGACTAATGAGGGTCCGATGGGACATCAGGCAGGACATTAAGCACCATGATGCAGATACAATGCAGATGGATAACTCCTGACAGAAAGAATGTTTTTAATATTGTTTTCCCCAAAATCAAGATCTAAGACAGTATGTGTAACATAAACCAATTTTGCTATCTATATGCCATATATGCAGGTGTATATATATGTATAAAATACACATATAACACATATGTGTTTGCTTGTATAAGATACATGCCAAAATAGTAATACACGCCAAAGTGAAGGTTATCTTAGTTATATTAGTGAAGGTTATCTCTGGGTAGTGAGATTATAATAAAATAGGAAGGGGAGGCATTGCTTATCTCCGGTTTCTAATTTTGCCACAGGAATTATGTATTCCAGAATAATAAGTAAGAGAACAAAAGTCCAACTTAGTGCTATGATTTTGACACCCTGAATCTTTTACAGTGAAGTTGTGGAGCAGCTGCCAGTCCTCCAAGTTCAGGGGACCAGGCTCGGGGTCAGGGGGAAGTGGGGTGAAGAGCAGCCCAACGGGCAGGCAGCCCTCCTCCCCATTCCTACTGGGGCTGCTCCTCAGAGCATCCTCTGCAGGGGCCCAAGAGCTCGGTGACTTCTGCAATCACTGGCCACACAGGGAGGGCTCCAGTGATTCGTCCAAGCCCGCCCTGCCCCCAGGTGGCAGAGCAGAACTGCAACACAGGACTCGTGACTTCCTGGACCGCCTTTCTCACAGGTTCACTATTTCTTTACTGAGGTGAAATTCACATAACAAAATGCACCATTTTAACCATTGTAAAGTGTACAACTCAGTGGCTTTTAGTATATTCACAGCGTTGTGAGACCACCAGCACTATCTAATTCCAGAATATTTTCATCACCCCTAAAAAAACACCAGACCCACGAGCAGCCAGTCCCCAACCTCCTCTCCTTCCAATCCCCGGCAACCACTTTCTGCCTCTGTGGATTACGTATTGCGGACATTTCATGTAAAGGAATCATACGATATTTGTACTTTTGCGTCTGGCTTCTTTCACTTGGTGTGTTTTCAAGGTTCACCCATGGTGTAGCATGATCTCATTTCTTCTTGTGGCTGAATAACATCCTATCGTAGGGATAGGCCACATTTTCCCAGTGAACTTTTATAGCTGGGATGGGGCGGCTCCTTACAGTCCAGCCAGCAGGCCCCACACCTCACCCTGTGAAGGCACCATCTCCACCTCGTCCTCCAAGCCAGCGCTCCCTGTTCCACAGTCAGGGTTGCAGCACACTTTCCCTCAGCAGAGTCCTGGCCCCAGGTGTGTTCATTTGCTCAGTCTCTGGGGCACAAGGGCGAAGAGAGCCTTGAGCCACTCACTCACTAGACTGAGGAGGCAGGGATCCTGTCACGTGAAAGGCCAGACAGCCAGTGACAGAGCTCCTGCTTGCACTGCCTTCACCCTGCGCTCCCCTCTCTTCCTTACCTGGGTCCTACCAACCAACACGGCCCAGCGTTCAATGCCACCTCGGCTGGCAGGCCACCCTGCTGGCCACCCTGATCACCCTGGCACTACCCTGTGTCACCGACCTCACTCAGCACCAGGGACCAGTGACCCTGAGCTCCCTGATCCTCCTGCCAGCCTTCCCACAAGGCCTGAGAGAGGGGTTCTGGGGCAGCCCCGACAGGCAAGATGGCGCTGACCGGAAATGGTGCTCACCCAGAAAGTCATCAAAGGAGAACTTGTCGTTGTCCCAGATCTGGAATACCGCTCGGGCAGGGATCTTGCTCTCTGTCTTGTCCAGCCTCCAGAAAGCATCCTGGCCCAGAGGAGAAGCAGAGGAGGAAGCAGGAGAGCAGGATTAGAGAGGAGCAGTGGTCCCTTCTAGCCTGGAAGGCTGCCTGGAGGAGGCAGTGGAGGGGGACGTCCCTTAGGGACTTGCCAGAGTCAGATCCTAGCAGGAAGACTGTTGAGACCCCAGAGGGCAGTGTTCAAGGGCCCAGGAGGGGACCACGCAGGCTCACTTGACATAAGGTAGCTCCTTTAATCCTCGCAATTCCATGAGTCAAGGTTCTCATTGCCATTTTACAGATGACGTAACAAAGGCTTTGAGAAGTTAAGAATTTGCCCAAAGTCTGACAGGTAATAAAAACAACATTAATATGCACTTCTTAGGCATCAGCCTTTTCCCACTGTGAAATCATTTATGCTTCCAACGACCTATGAGGAGATACTATCTTGAGGAAACCAGAGCGAGTAATTTATCCAAGTCACCCAGCTGGGAAGTGGCAAGCTGGATTCCAACCCAGTCAGTCAGGTTCAAGAGTCTCTTAATCCTGCCCCTGCGATCTTGGGGACAAGGTGGGCTGGCTGGGAACCTGGGTGTCAGGGGGGACCCCCCGACACACCACTGTAAGGATCTGGCACTGGGGGCAGTGTCCCCAGCCCACCCCACCTTCACCTCCAAGAGCTTGCCCTGGGGCACACCGAAAGCTCCCGGTGCTGGGAAGTTCACCAGCCCACTGCTGTCCCCTCCCCGCTTCCTCAGACCAGTCAGCCTGAAACTGCACTGTCTTGGGCTTCTCTCCACCAAGGCCTCGTGGAGCAGCTGAGGGCTGGGGACTGGCACGCTGAGGCCTGGATCCACCCCTGGGTCCAGTCACACTCAACCCAAAGGACCGTCCCTGGGGCTTTCCCACTCACACCTATTCTCTGTCCTCTCACTGTAGCTTTACCTGCGTGGGTGGCAAGGACCCACTGACCATCCCGCAGATGGTGGGTGCCAGGTCACAGCAGGGACCTGGACCCAGTCTCAGGGGGACAGACTCCACGGGAGTCAGGGAGTACTGCTGACCACACAGAGTTTGTCTGGGCCCAGGTGCCCTGTGTACACAGCCTTGGTGGCCCCTTCAGATCACACGGACCCCACAGAGGTCCTGTGACCAAAGGCCGTGGCCGGTGCCCCCGAGGAATGATCACCTTGTGAAGCCGTTGGCTGTAGCCTGCACTGCTGCCTGGGCTGGTGAAGGGGCTCAGGTCCCCACCTGGCCCCTCGCCCCCAGCCCCCATCTGGCGCCTCCCCCTTTTCCAGGCCCCAGCCCTCCTGCAGGTGCCTCCCTCCTCTGGCGGGGCTTTTATGGCCAGCTCTGCAGGCCTGCCTGTACAGGACGCCAGCATCCTCCGTGCCTCTGGCCGGCCCGGTTTATGGGCTCAGTAATGAGCCAGAGGTTCAAACAGCCCCTGGTGGGAGCAGCTGGGCTGGGGCTCCAGCCTGGGGATGGCCCCCCAGGTCCCAGGCACTCATTACGTTCCCAGTCTGGGCCCTTTTACTAGCTGTTTATTTGCAGGGTGGGTGCCTGACGCACAGGCCCGCTCCGGTGGGTGTGCTGGGCTCCAGGTGGGGAGCCGGCCAGGGCAACCAGCAGTGGTTCAAAGCCGCCGGATGAAAGGAGACCTTGTACTTTACAACAGTCTCGTCTGGTTAATGGGGTCCCTGGAGGGCCTGCCTGCCAGAGGCGCTGAACTCCTCGGCAGAGGGCTGGCTCTGCAGCAGGACCAAGGAGCCAAGAGGCTGTGCAGTGTCCCTGCACTAACCGCCCCCAGGCTTAGTCCCCTAGCCCAGACCAGCTAATTGGTGCCCCACCGTGGGCACGGCTCCCCCTGCCTCCCAGCGTCCTTTCTCCCAGAGGGACCCGATGGCCCTGTCTCGGGTCAAGCCAGTTCCTCCCTCATGTTCCTGGATGACTTCAGAACCCCTTGACTGTTCTCAACCTCCTCTTCTGACCACTGCCACACACACCCCTCCAGCCGCCCTCTCCGGAGCCTGGCACGAAGCGGGGGGAAGTCCCGTTCCCTCAGCCCTCACCACTCCGGGCCACTCCCAGCCTCCTTGACTCCTCCCAGCTCAGCATCCCCCATAGCCTTCTCCTTCTCCCAAGGCCAGCCCAGTCCTGCGGGCCATCGGTCCAATGGGTCGGTTCCCTCAGCCCCTCTCTTCCTCTGGAACTGCACTGTGGGTCAGTTCAACTCCCTGCTTCCTTGCTGGTGTCTAAAGGGCAGAGATGAAACCCCACTGTTGCCACAATGGAGCCCCCTCAAATTCTTTATCAGCAATCCCGTTGGGCCCTCAGAACTGCCGGGTACCACCAGTTAGCTCCCTCTCCCTCTGCCTTTCTCTCCCCCTTTGTCTCCTTCACTCAATAATGGCTGCTTCCCGCCTTTGTCGTTTGTCTCAAATCACCTGCCACAGTGCCAGGAGATTCTCTCTCTTCCTACTTTGTAGCAAGAACAGAAGACTCTGCTCCCTGCGACTCCTTGCACCCATCTCCACCTGTCACAACAGAGAGGTGGTCCCGCCTCCCGTGTTGGGCCGATCGGCATCTCTCAGCCTCGGTTCCCCAGCCACGCCTCACCCCGTGTAGGGCTTGATGAGCACGGGAGGTGGCCTGAAGGAGGGCCTGGCCGCCCTTCCCCATTCCCTCCGTCCACAGCAAGGACAGGCACTGTTTGTTTGACTTGGAGCTCTCCCCAGCAAATGCAGCATTTGGTTTGTTATGGAAACATCTTTTGATAGACAAACATGCTGAACAAAGGCAAACAGGATTAAACCTACAAATAGGCCAGGCTTTCCTTGACGGCACAGCATCCAGGGCTGTTGCTAAACTCTGCTTTCTGGTAGGCATCCCTGGGTGAAAGAATTCATTTAACCTTATTTAACCCATATTTTCTTTTGTTTGATGGTTTCAGAATGTTCAGCGGAACATTCTGGTTTCTCTGAAGTGCAGATGATTCTGTCTGTTGGGTTAGGAAGGGGTCATGGGGGAAGGATGCGATGAAGAGAATGAAGAGGACCTAGGCAGCCGAGGTCCATTACACATTTCCCTTCTTTAAGCCACACAACCGTTCAGGACAGAAAGAGGAGTCGCAGAAGCTTTGCCTTGGAGCCCTGCGCCACCTCTGGAAGGAAACAGGACCAGCAGGACCCAAACTCCAGAGGGGTATTCACCCTGTGGAACAGGAGAGCATGTGCAGGCGGAGCTGATTCTAGGCGGGACGCCGTAGTTAGAAGCTCCGACAGAGGGGCCCTCCGCCTCCGGAAGCTGCCTGCCCACGGCACCCTCCTCACCGCGCTCTGGGGGCTGCTCCCTAAGGCAGGCTCGGGGCCACCACCCGCCTTGGGACCCGCCTATTTCAGGAGGAGAGAGTTCACGGCCCAGATGAGGCCTCAACTAGAAGATGCTAACCCACAAAGAGCTGAGGTCTCTGGAGCTGCCCCTTCCCCCGGCTGAGGCACCGGGCCTCCCCAGGTCTGAGAGATACTAGCCTGGACAGTGGCCACAGGCCCCAGGCACAGAAATGGGAGAAAGGGGGAAGCAGCAGGGACTTGGCTAAGCAACACCCGATCCTAGCGGGTGGCCAGACAGCCCAAACCGAAGGCCAGACAGCCCTCTGGGGCCGCTCTCCCTAGGGGTTCTGCCCCACCGCTCTCTGATGACCGTGCTGGGTTTCCTTACCAATGTTCTCCCCACTCTGAGCCCACGGCCCTCCCTGCGGCTTGGTCTGTTAGGATTTGGACTTAGCTCCATACAGTGGTTGTAGCGCTGGCATGGGGGAGATTGTGGGATGGCAGCAATGCTAACGATGGCGATGATGGCAGAAGTAGGAGGAGTGGGCGTGGTGGACGTGGTGGTGGTGGTGACGCCGGCAGTGATGGGACAATGGTGGTGGCTGTTACGCAGCGGTAGCCGAGGTGGCTCCAGCAATGGCGGGGCAGCAGCAGGAGTATGACAGTGACACGGCCGACAGTGATCAGGCTGCTGTTCGACAGCCCTGGGACGAGCACCCCTGGGGACAGGAATGGCACCCACCTTCTTGGAGACAGTGCAGACTTGCTCAGCTGGCAGGTAGTCAAAAGGGAAGATGAACCTCCAGTTAAAGTTGCCTTCGCCTCCCAGGGACCGGTAATGCACGTCTGTCTTCTGCTTGTGCTCTTCAAAGCCGACCATCCAACTAGACACACACAGTTTCGAGAACACGGCTAACTAAGGTCTCCACCGCAATACGCAGCCTCGACGTAAGCAAACAAGGAACTAAGAAGGTCACTGAACTCGGTAAGCGATAAAGGAAAAATAACTTGATGTACCAAATGTGTCATAAATTTCAAAATGTTCTCACGTCTCTCTTGAGGGATATCCTCAAGCCTTGTAAGTTCAGTGCAAAGATTCATGTGGAAAAAGAAATCTGGTGGGGGTTGACTCCCCAGAGGCAGAGACCACTCCCATAAGGCCCTCCTTCCTTTCTTGTTCTCCCCCTTCCCTACCCCAGAGTTCCCCCTTTCCCAACCAACCACCACCCCCGAGGGAGCAGAGGCGACACCGTGGAGTCGGGACGGGTGGGAAGGAGGGTGACTTCCTACCCTTTCACATAAATGTCGCTCATCTTCTCCCCGGTGATGCTGAGGTCGTCCAGGATCACATCCTTGGTGTTCCAAATAATACAACGCAGGAAAAACCTGCAGAGAAGGATGACTCAAATCCACGTGGATTTCCCACCAAAGGGTGGGCAGTCCTTGTCCGAGAAGCCGAGAAGTCAGCTCACCCAAGACTCTGCTGCTTGCCCGGCTGGACATTTGGCCAGACCCGCACAAGAGTGAGGCCTGAGTGGCCCAAAGCCTGGCCCGAGAGCCACCGCCTGCTCCCACCCGCAGCAACCAGTCCACCACCCTGCTCAGCTCTGAGCCTGGGCTGGGGTAAGTCACCTTCTGGCTCTCCGTGGGGTGATGTTGAAAGGAGGTCCCGGCCGCCCCAGGGCCTTTGGAAACAGGTCGATCCACATCTGCAGCTTCCCCTGGGGAGGGAGACATGACCCTGCTCTCTCGCCACCCTCTTCATTCAACCAACATCTCCTGACCACCCGCTCTGCACTGGATACTTGGAGCACAGGACAGGGAAACCCCAGGCCCTGCATGGAGAGGCTCAGCACACTGTAGGAGAGATGCCCTCAAGGGGACCATAGGGTCAACCACAGGGGTGAGCCCACTGCCCCACAGGCCGCGGACTGGGGTAGCACCTGGGGATCAGGGGTCAGGGCAGCTCTCTGGAGACAGCGATGTTTGCTGAGTCTCACTGTGCCAGGCGGAAGAGGGCAGGGGGCAGTCGGCCTTGGGGATGGTGTACACAGTTGTGGAGGCTCAGAGAGCATGGTTTAGTGATGGGGGCTCAGAGGGTTTCCACGACAGGAAACCACTCTACCTGCCACCACTTAGCTCCCTCTTTCTCTGCGAGCCAGCGGTTATCTCTGTCCCCATCGTACAGAAGAAGGAGCAGGGATTGACCTAACTTCTTCTGGTTCACATGAGCGTGAAAGAGCTGACATTTCAACACCTGCAGTGCCACTCTGGGGAGCTGGTGGCCACGCCACCAAGGGGAGGAGAGCTCAGCTCCAAAGAGCAGAGAGGATGTTCTCTGCATGTCCACAAAGGCACCTTAGTGCCACAAAGGCTGCCTCGGCCCATCTCTGCCTGGAACATTTTCTCTCCTCCCCCTCCTCCAAACCCCTCCAGGAAGCCTCCGCACGTCACCCCTGGGCCTGCTGTCCCTCTGCCCTCCCTCCCTCTGCCTGGGAGCATTCCCCTGGCCCTCCTGATGGCTGCTCTGCCTCTCTGTCATAGGCTCGCCCTGTCTGAACTCCCCACTGCCCAGCACAGGGTTGGCCATCTGCAATGTCACTGATGGCAGGGGAGGACTCCCTGTGGCCAGGCTGAAACAGCGAGGCTTCAGAATGACCTGTGGGCAGCCAGAGGTCCAGCCTACACGGGGATGGAGGAGAAGCCTCATTCCCCAGGCCCTGAGGCCTGCAGGCAGCCAGGGGAGGCCAGGCTCAAGAGGTCCCCTCGTGGGCCAACAATGGTAACCATTCAGGCTGTGGAGAAACTCCACAACGAGGGATTAGCCAAATCCTGAGGTCTCCACTGGTGCTTCTGGGATATCCAAGCTGTTCTTGGGGAGGGGTAGCTGAGGGTCAGGGGCTCTGGGGCCCGAGGGTGGAGGTCCTACCTGCTCGATGTCCGGCTGCAGGGGACTATAGAGGGGCCGGGACTCCACGTGCTCAGGGACCAGGCCCTGCTGCCGGAGGACATGCAAGGCCAGACGCTCCTCCACTGGGCCCAGGTGTGGGTTCGGGACCCTGCCAGCCTCTGCCCCAGAGAGAAGACAAAAAAATTGCCAGGACAGAGTGAGCAGGAGATGGTAGGGGGGCCTGAGGGCCTCGGGAAGCTGTTAACCCTGCAGCCTCACCCCTAGCCCAGACACAGTTCTTCTGGTCCTCACGTCTCGTTCTCTGTAAGGGAAACCTCGTTGTCCACAGGCTCTGGGCTTAAAATCCAGACTCCCCATTGCCACCAACTCTATCAAGCCTCTTCTGCAAGCTCTCCTTCCTTTTTCCCACCCAATACAAATTCTCCCCACCCTCCAAAGCCCACTCCTTCCAGGAAGCCCTTCCAGATTGCTCTCAACTCTGAGGCTCCACAACTCTTCTCCCAGATTGGGCATCTAAGTGCTCTCAGTAGTATTCTCTGTTTCATGCAATCTCTTTGATTAGTAGCAGTAACTAAAATAATAGCAGTAACAGAGAACATTTATAAAGCAGGAGCCAGGCACTGCTCTTCATAAATATTGACAGGGCTTGATCCTCAAAGTAACCCTAAAAGGTAAGTGCTATTATTAGCCCCATTTCACAGATGACAGACACGAAGCCAGGCAGCCACACAGCTGGGGAGCAGGGCAGCTGAGATCACACGCTCATTAGGAAAGGCGCATGACTGGATGTGAATACCCCTCCCCTCCCCTGCGTGCTTCCCAGGTACAGCTCTACCTGCCAGGGGTTGGGTCAGGGACCGGTACTGTGGATGGGGTGAGGACACGGCGGTGGTTCTGACCCTGACAAGCCCGGCCAACCAGCCAGCAACATGAACTTGGAGCCCCCTTGACAGAGACCTTGACTGGTGGTAGGAGGGTCCACACGTGTCTATACACACGTACACACACAGGTCTGTGCACTCAGGTGTGCCCATGTTCACCAGCACAAATTCTAACGTACACACACATACACACGTTCATCCGTCAAACCTGCCCTGCCCACTTTAATAGGTACCACTAAGGAAGCAGCACGGCATTGCAGAAGGACCACCGGGCCAGGAACCTGATTCTGCCTCTAACCAGCTGCGTGACTTTGGGCAGGTTGTTAACCACTCGTGGTCTGAACGGCCTCATCTGCAAAAACAGGGAGACGTCAGGCCTCACCAACTCTAGCTTTCTGGCTTTCTTTTCCTATGAATTTATGACCATGAGCCCTGGTTCCTGTGCTTAAGCTGCTCACAGACTAGCAGAAAGAAATGAGACCACCCCTAAAACAGATGCACGTTCTACAGGAAAAGAGACTGGGGGAGGGGTTAGGGCCTAATGGAAAGGAGCCTGGCTCAGCCACGATGTTGGAGAATCAGAGAAACGAAGGAGGAGGAGGGGGATTTGAGGTGAGGGAGCCAAAGCCTCCCTCCTCTTTTACAACCTCAGTACCAGCTCTGACATCAAACATCTCCGAAACCAGCAGGAGGCGAGGGGCCAGCTGGGTCTGCAAACACCTCTGGGGAGTCTGAGCTGCTCTGGGTGGGCCGTGCAGGCCTATGAGCATCTCAGACACGCGGGGAGCACATGGCAGGACCCTCGGCATGAGCATGAGACAGACCCAGAGCATTAGGCAAGACGGGGGCTACAGGGCTTCCTGCCACCCTTTGGATGTATCAGGTGAAGGAGTTGGGACTGGGGGCTCAGAAGGTACCGTCAAGGTGAAGCTGGCAGACTAGTATGATTAAGTAGAAAACTTTCTCAGCGGTGGGCTCTACCCAAACTCTGACCAGTCTGCCCACACAAAGCCAGAAGCAGACTGATCCTAACCATGACCCTGATCCTGGCTTCAGACTCACCCCTCATCTTGCCTCAGACAGGCCCCAACCTGGTCTTAGACTGAGCTCTGACCCTGACCCACCCTCACTGTGGCCCCACCTTGACCTCTAATTTTCACAATGGTGTCCCAGGTAAGTACTGGTCCCAAGAATACCAAGTGCAAGTTTAGTCCATCTGTGCTGCCCTGGAGAGACTCAAGACCACACCGTGCTGGTGTGGGTTGTGTCCAGTGGTTACATCCAGCAGGAGAGGACCCACAAGAGAGAGGGCGAGAGAGGGAGAACTCACCTATTTCTTCGATGGTGTATTCTTTATCCTGAAACACTACACGGTCTGTCCGGTACACGGGGGCCTTGACTCTGCGCTGCTGGCAGAACAGGTGGAGGAGCTGAGAGGGATGGAGCTGATCCCGCCACTGGTTGGGTCCAGAGCTGAGGCCCAAACACAAGACAAAGATGAGACGCTCCAGGACACTAATGGGGGCAGAGGTGTGTGCAGTGACCTATGCACCCACACGCACGGCATCACCCACCCTTCACTTTGCCTGTGGGCACCCTGTGTGATTGTTCTTCATGACCGGGGAGCCCACTTCACACACATGGAGGTGGAACTGAAATGTTTCCAATTTCCAGCTTTAACAAATCAGACCCAGACAAGACCCAAGTTGGCAGGAAGTGGGTGGGGCTGGCCACACGTGAGTTCACCTTGGGGCCCAGCGGGGCTGTGTGTCCCATTGTCTGTCTCGCTTCTCCTTCCCCTCTCCAGGCCCTCTACGGTGCCTTAAGGAGAACTTGATTATAGACGTGAGGAAGAGCTGGGTTCTTAGCTTCAGATAAGCACGTTCAAATGCTAATCCCACCACTTACAAGTCCAGGTCTCAGTTTCCATATCTATGGAGTGGGGATAAGACCTGGGCTGACTGAGAGAGACAGTGTCTGTGCTGTGCTAGGCCCAGGTTGGCACACAGTCAGGGCTCGGCCCACAGTCAGGGAAGCAGCCAGTGCCCTGCACCTACATGCAGTAGGTCTGGGGGAGTCCGCAGCGAGCCCCAAACTTGGACAGCAGCCTGTTCTCCAGGTCGATAACCGTCTCCCCGATCTTTTCATCCTTGGAGAGGAGGTCGTAGTCATAGAGGGTAACCTTCAGGTCCTTCTCCAGAGGCAGAGTGCAGGTCAGCTCGAACATCCTATTGTGGGGGTAGGCGGTTGTCATGACGACGCCAGCTCCCAGAGGTCACCGGACACAGTGCAAACTCAAGTGGGTGGCAAGGCTGGAGCAAGAGCTAGAAAGCCACCCCTGGTGTCTCCTCCTCCTGTCCCAGGACTGGCCTGCAGTCCACCCTCCTCGAGCCTCCTATAGCTCTTACAGCACACCACCCACAGCGCTCCCAGTGCTGGGCTTGTCTGAGTGTGTGTGTGGTGTGTGTGTGTGTGTGTGTGTGTGTGTGTGTGTGTGTGTGTGTGTGTGCGGTATTCCCAAATAATCTGAGCTGGGCATATAGCAGATGCCTGCCTGATGGACCACAGAATGGACGAATGAAATGGAGCACAAGGTTAAAAATGAAGTTTCAACCAGGACACCTGGAGACAAGAGATGTGAAACTCCAGAGCCAGGTGCCAGAGCTCCAGAAATTTACCAAGGGCATGGCCTGGGATCCACTTTCCGGACTCCTGGGGCCTCACCACTCCTTCTGGAGTGGGATTAAGAGAGGATTTGTGAGTCCTGCCGTGCTCTGAGACCCCCCGTCACCTCCCACGGAGGTCAAGTGTAGAAGTGCTGTCCCTTCTCCCCTGAAATGAGTTCCCTGCAGGAGGGACACACAAGCCTGGCACCCGAGCTGTGGTGGAGGAAGCACAAGCAGCTTGTAGCGAGAGGAGGTGGGGGCACGTTTGGGAGGAGCTGAGCTCCCGTCCTGGCTGGGCGCGGAACTGCAGCGCTGCCAGCGGAGCAGGGGGCGGCTGCTCTGAAGCCTGTCCCACAGGACCTGGGGCTCCAACAGCGAGAGACTGTGGGGCGGTCCATCTGAGAACGGGTTGCGGGGTATGGGAGAGGGACACCCGCTACAGGGACACAGCACCTGCCACATCCCAGGAGCTATGTTAGGAGGGCTCAGGGGGTGTCTGAAAAGCCCACAGGAAAGCAAACATCTGCCACCCCAAGGGTGCCGGATGGGGCAAAGTCAGCACTTGAGATGGGCCCCTCCTCTCACACAGGCTCCCCAGTCCTAGACCTGCAAGTATGGCGAAGGACGGCAGGAAGGGGCAGGGGGGACACTGGGCAAAGACCCTCCTCCCCTCCGCACACACCCCCAAGGCGCACACGCTGTGCCCAAGGTGGACGCAGCTGCGAGAGGGAGCGACCGCCCTCCAGCCATCCGGCGTGCTCCTGATGACACACGAACGCGCGTTCTGGTTATCAACTTGAGACGGTGGGCTGACGGCAAAGCGGACTGTATAAAGCTGAGCGGAAAGTGGCCTGCCTGCCAGTTTCCACTCAGGGAGTGAGGAAGGTCACCCGCACAGAATAAATGTCTACAGGAAACTGGCAGACAAAATCAGAGTTGTGTCTGATTATGTCCCATGAATTCTGCTGGTCAACACGTGGGTGATAGAAACAAAGAGCTTCTGCTGTGGACTCACACAGGCTTGATCCCCCAAGCAGAGCAGGCGGCCGTGATCCGAGGGGGATGGTGAAACAGAGAGGGAGAGGCGTGTTTCTACACGAGCTCCCCTCCCCTGCCCTGGGCCCTGCGCGGTCCCGTCAGCATGGGGCCCCACGCTGGCCACTGGGGCTCACCAAACAGGGTTCTTCTCTTCCACCCACCATCCTCCCCGCAGCCCTTCCCTCCAGTTCCAGCCTGGCAGTGGCTCATCATTGGCCAGGACTGTTTCCCCTTCAAAAATGGCATTTCCCCTGGCTGATTGGGTCTCTCTGCAGGGCCAGATGACTACAACTAACTCAAGAGACACCGGTTCACGAATCCAGTGTGTCGCTTGACAATATCGGTACATGCCTTCTCCTACAGGTGCTAGAGGAACAACTGCCAGCTTCCCTCAAGATTCTCCTTTCTCTGCCCTAAATACGCTCGCATCCAAACAGCAGGCAAGTCAGGAAGCCTGGGAACTACTCCCATGCAATGGGCACTGCCTCCTCCTTCCCTCGTTCTTAGATTTTAGGAAGCATTTTACCCTCTTGAGTCCACATCCTTCCGCTATCTGCCACAGATGAACGTGCAACAGTAAAAGAGAATAACTACTAAATGTAATAGGAATCCTGGATTGGATCCTGAAACAGTAAAGGGGCATTAATGGAAAAATCGGCAAAATCCTAAAAGAGTCTAGAGTTTAGTTAATAGTAATGCGCCAATATCAATTTCTTAATTTTGATACATGTACCATGGTTAGGTAGGAATGTTAATGGCGGAGGAAATTGAGTGATGGGTATATGAAAACTATAGTATCTTTGTAACTTTTCTGTAAATCTAAAATTATTCCAAAGTAAAAGTTGATCTAAAAAAAAGAAGAATTAGCAAATGCATGCTCTGGGTTTCCATTTAGATTTCTGATCTTCAAGGTAATTGTTTAACTAGGAGCTTCTGCAAGGACTCAAGCCTTTAGCGCTTAAGGAAGCGCTAGCTGAGGTTACACCCTTACAGACATGCAAGATTTAGGGAACACAGCTTTGCTCCAGGAGATGGGGACTTCCCAGTGGCAGCCACATCTCTCCCGCTGGGCTGTGGGTGATCCAGACTGGCACCTCCACCCCAAGACCCAAGCCACCCCAACTTACTTTCCAAACACAGGCTCCAGAGTACAGGGGATGTAGCTGTCCTGGTCACTCACCGACTTCTTCCCTATGGAGATCCTGATGTAAGGATCACACTGGAGGAGGAGAAGGAAACACTTCAGCGACATAACCTTCCCAACACGCTTCTGAGGCTCCTTCATTGCTCTGCCCCTCAAAGGGGCAAGGGGGCCTACCATCAAGAAGCTGCCTCCCGCCAGGCCAGCAGCCCCACCCAGCACACCACCCCCGATGTGGGCTTCTAGCCTCGGCTCTGGCAGTGGAAACTGGGCACCTAAGTCCCCCATACTCCCAATCCACTGCCCCACTGGGAGAGGGCGGGTGGGGGCCAGGCCCATATCCTCAGAAACATGCCAGCTTGTGTGACATATGTGACTGGGCCAAGCTGGGGTCCTGTCTGTGACCTCTGCTTCAGCAGGTGGAGAGGGCCAGACTTTTTCAGCCCAGCGCAGCCTCCCACAAGCAGCAGCATTCCCTCAACTAGCCTCTGGAGCAGCCAGGGTCTCGGCACCAGGAAGGCTTGAAGTATATAAACTTGACCACAGCCACGTCTTGGAGGCCATCGGTGGTGCCTGGGCGGGGACTGTTCATCTCTCCCTGTGATCTCCCAGCAGGGCATGGGCAGCTTTTCTCACCTTGAAAAGCAGGGCAGCAGGGATTGGACACCAGGCCCCCACCCACAACCTAGGACACAGGCTAGGCCTGCACCTGTCTAAGGAGACAAGAGAAGACCCTAGCCTCGTACCTCTGAACCCCACTGTCCCCCACTCCTGCCTCGCCACTTCCTCTTACTCTCTCTTCCCAACTTTACTCTGTTCCTCCCCCCATCTCCGGGTAGCTCCAGACTCCCGCCCTCCCTCAAGCTCCCCTCCTTCGCTCAGGGTCAGGACTAGAGTAGGTCAGTGAGGTACTCGCCTCAGGCACAAAATTTAAGGGAAAGACAAAAAAGCTTAGTCATCAAAATAAACAACATTTTAATGTGATATTTTAAAAATTAAAACCAGCACCAACAGTCCATGATGAAGAAAATATCAAAGTTTTAAATAAAGACAGGATCAGGACTGCTGATTTTTCCTTTTGCCTCAGGCTCCGCCATGGCCAGGCCAGCACAGTTACCCATCATGCTCTACCCCTCCTTCTTCCCTCCCCACCCCACCCTTGAAAGTCCCACAAAGTCCTGCCCCAGTCTACACCATCAATGTCCCTTGTCCTTATGCCTTATCCTTGTGCTAAACCTACACTGAGTCTGCTCCCAAACCTTTGCCAAGGTTTCTGACTCCTCCTAAAATATGGTTTTCTTCTCCCTCCCAGCCTATCAAAACTCCATCAATGCTTAAGAATCCTATTCCTTCCAGGAAGTCTTCCCCATTATTCCAAAGTCTTGTATTGACTTTGGCCTTTTCTGACCTGGAACACTTGGCCTTGATGGAACTCCAATGCAGTCCCACCTCAGGTTTGTACATCTTTGTCTGGTGTCCCCACTTACTGTGAACTCCCTGGGGCAAAGAGTGTGTCCAAATTCTGCAGCCTCTTTGTACCCCAGCCTACCATTTATTCCAGGGGAGGTGAGAGCTCTAGGAATGTTACCTTCCCATTGGGGTCCTTGGGCTGCAGGCCAAACGCTCGGATAATGTAGATGCGGACCAGGCATTCCTGGGGCCCCTGGGAAGCCAGCTGGTGGAACTGTCTTGGGGGAATGGGGATGGCCGGGTCTTCTGGGAGGGGATAAATTTTGAAGAGGCCCTGAACAGAAGGAAGGGTCAAGTTTAATTTTCATCCTCAGTGTCACCAATACAATCACCACTATGTCCCTTACTCTCATCACCACTGCAATCACTAAGCCCAATGCCATCCCATCACCCCCATCGCATTCTGCATCAGCAGCATCACCGTCACCACCATCATCTCCATCACCCACATGGTCACCAACTGCAGCACTGGGGTCATTACTGATGTTACTACAGTACTTCTGCCCCCACCCCCTTCACTCATGGCTGCCACTCCAGTCTTGGGCCCCCCTGGGTTAGAGATGTGTCCTCAAGGACTTACCTTAAACTCCCCAATGACAGATGGGTCTTCCATCTCCTCCTGAGTCTTGCCCCGGTAGAGCTTGAAGGTGTTACAAAAGTCAGACAGGCCCTCAAAGTCCTTCACATTCTCCAGTGGTGTGTCATAGACCTGCCACATGGGGGGACAAAAGAGGGGGACAAAGGAAAGAGGGAAAGAAGAGGGACAGCAAGGAAAGAGGAAACATGACAGTATTCAAGTAAAGGAAAGGAGAGAAAGGACAGAGAAGAAAATGAGGGGGAAAAGCCATAAGCAAATTAGAGAACAAAGGTCAAGAGGAAGGCAGATGGGAGAGGTGGAGGTAAGAGAGGGAGCCAAGAAGGAAGAGAGGCAGAGAAGAAGAGAACAAAGGCAGAGATAAAAAGGATGCAAATCATGGAGATGAGAGAGAGAAACGGGGTGGAGGGGGAACCAGAGAAGGGAGTAAGAGGGGAAGACATTTGTTCAGCAATGTTGGAAAACAGGGTTTTCTGATTAATCCAATATTCTAGATACCCGAGAGTCATCAGATACATGGGTGGTGCATTTTTTGAGAATAAGATCACAGTCAAACAAATAAATGAAAAGTTAACTGACTTTTTATTTGAAGATCAAGACAGAACTCTAGAAGATTCACAAGTCAGCAAAATCCTTACTGTCCAGGATGTCCAAATGGCAGTGGATCAAATACTGGGCTGAGGATGTATTTTGAGCACCACTTTAAATTTGTCAACTCAATTTATTTGTCTCTCCTCTCAAACAATGACTTTTACTTGTTAGAGCATTGCTTAGACCTAAATGAAGCAGTAGTCTTCTATTATAGATGATTAAATGTACTTAATTAATAGTGATATTAACCCACTTAATATACATGCTAAAATTGGTTATAATCTGAAACTGACTGGCAAGACCGTCGGCCCTCCATATCTGCGGATTCCATGTGTTGAATCTGCAAATATGCAACCCGCGGGCACAGAGGGCCTACTGTACTTCAGGTAAGTCCCTTTCTCATCTCGCTAAACATTTTTTCTCATTAGGCCGAGCTCTAGTTCTATCTCTTCCATGAAGCTCAAGTTCTATCTCTTCTAAGAAATAATTAATTACGTGAGTGATATAGCTTCATTATTAAAAATTAGAAAATGTAAGTAGATATAAAGAAAATATTATTATTGCCTTAAATTCTGATTTCCAAAAATGACAACTAATTATTTGGTTAACATTTGGTATGTATCATTTTGAATATTTTATTGCCATATTTATATAGTTGCATCATTTCAGTCAAAAGACCAATTCTTCGAGGTGTCTATACTACCGTTTTCACTTTCTTATTTCTGCTTCTATTTCTATTATTTTGTTCTACTATTTTAAGGATTTTTTTTCTTCTAATTTCTTCAGTTGAAATTTTAATTACTTTGTTCCCTCTTTTCTGATAAGGAAAACACTTATTGCTATGAAATTGCCTCTGCTTACTACTGCCTTAGTATTGCCCCATTTGTTTTCATGTATAATGTGTTCATTTTTCTTTTCTTGGCATTCCATAATTATAGTTTTATTTTTACTTTTTGATCTAAAATCTATATGTGTAATTAGTTTTCTTCCTTTTGTTTTAACGTAAGTTTTTAAGGCTATAAACTTCCTCTGAATAGTGCTTTAACTGTAACCAGTAAGTTCTAAAAGGTAGGGTTTTATCCTTGCTTCCCAGATATTCTGCAATTTCTCTTATATTTTCTCTTTCACCAAGAATTGTTAAAAGAGAGTTGATTTTTTAAAAATTTTCCAGATAGAAGTTTTCTTGTGCTTTTGAGCTTGTTATTAATTTCTAATTTTATGGCATTATATTCAGAAAACATTGTCAGTGTTTCGTCACTTTTTGAATTTTATTAAGATTTTCTTTATGCTCTATCACATGGTCGATTTTTGTTTTGGAGTTTTTTAAATTAATTTTTATTGGGGTATAGTTGCTTTACAATATTGTGTTAGTTTCTGCTGTGCAGCAAAGTGAATCAGTTATACGTATACATATATCCACTCTTTTTTAGATTTCCTTCCCACTTAGGTCATCACAGAGCACTAAGTAGAGTTCCCTGTGCTATACAGTAGGTTCTCATTAGTTATCTATTTTATACATAGTAGTGTATATATGCCAATTTTGTAAATGTGCCATAGGGGTGTCTCTATTTTCAAGCTACCAGGTTCAATCAGGTTAGTAATTACTTTAGTCTTCTATATCCTCTCATGCTTTTGTCCCCTTGATCTGACATGAACTGAGAAAAGTGAATTAAAATCTCCACCACAAACCAGTATATTTCTATTTCTTCTTCTATCTCTTGTAATTTCTGTTTTGTAAATATTGAGGTATATTTAGCACATAGATATTCTCATGACCATCATAACTAGGAATTGCAGCATTTAGCATTCTAAAGTGCCATTCTTTGTCTCATCTAATTTGGGGGACCTGTGTATGCTCTCATCTAATATTAAGATTGTGACTTCTGCTTTCTTTTCATCTGCATTTGCCTGGCACACACTTTCTCAATCGTTGATATTCAACTTTTATGAAGTGTTTTATTTTAGAGTTAGATTTTGCTTTGAGATCTGCTTTAAATTTTGTGATTAATAAATGATTGATATGACATGTATTGATATGACAGATATGTTTGGTCTGGTTTTACATTTGTATTATATTTACATAGTCATGTAATATGTTTATATTATATTTCCTAGTTTCATAGGGTTTTTCTAAAAATCTTTGCATGGTCTGTTTTCTGTGTGTGTGTGTGTGTGTGTGTGTGTGTGTGTGTGTGTGTGTTTTAGTTTTTCTGAGAGCTAAAATGACCTGAGTTTATGCTCTAATATTATTGTGTCTTTAGGGGCAGTATTCATGGGTTCCCCACTATAGCAATGATAAAATAATCAAATTTCATCTTCCTCCCTCTCCCTCTCCATCACCTAGTTTTAGACAATATTATCTATCTTAATGTTTATGTTCGTGCTGTTTGCTTATAATTTGCTTATATGCCTATTATTTGATTTGCCAATTTTATTATTTATATATTACATATGTTAATAGCATAAACATACCTTTTAAACCACTTTAAGTGTACAGTTCAATGACATTAAGTACAGTCACACTTTTATGCTCCCATCACCACCATTTATCTCCAGAATTTTTTTCATCCTCCCCAGTTGAAACCCCAAACTCACTAAACAATAACTCCCTTTCTCCCCCCGCCCCCAGTGCCTGGCAACCATCATTCCACTTTCTGTCTCTATGAATTTATTACTCTAAGTACTGCACATGAGTGGAATCATACAGTATTTGCCCTTTTGCAACTAGCTTATTTCACTTAACATATGTCTTAAAGATTCACCCATGTTGTAGCATGGGTCAGAATTTCCTTCCCTTTTAAGGCTGAATAATATTTTATTGTATGTAATTACCATATTTTGTTTATTCATTCATCAGTCAATGGACATTTAGGTTGTTTCCACATTTCGTGATTTCCAATTTTAAATAATATCTGTCAATTCTATTTATTCTGTAATATGACTATCAGTGCCCTTACTCTGTATTCCATCCTCTTTCCTCTTTACCTAACTTTTGTCAGTTTTATCATTTCTACATTTTCAGTATATAAGGTATTTACATTCTGTCCAGCTACCCTAACCCTCCCATTTGTTTCCATCTTAGGCCTAAGGTAAAATATGCTCACAACCAGTCCTTTTGTTATGGTTTTCCCAGTTACCTCCAAGTTGAGATGGCTCCTAGATGAGCTCCAATTCATCCCGTAGGAGTCCCTCAAGACGGGCTCCTGGGAGCCATACTACCTGTCTCCTGAATGTGAATACCTGTGTGTCTGTAGCCTTTATGCTTGAAGGGCAGCTTGGCTGAATGTCAAATCCTTGGGTCACCCTTTCTTTCCCTGATGATCTTACACATGGTGCTCTATCATCTTTGGGCATTAAATGTTGTAGAGGAAGTGAAGTCACTTTGATTTCTTTCCTTTTTTAAATTATTTAAATTTGTGTGGGGGGAGAATGTATGTCTACCCAGAGAATTTTTTCTTTATCTCTAGTGTCCAATAACTACACTAGAATATGTCCCTGGGTTGACCAATCTGGGTCAATTTTTCCTGACACGCAGCAGACCTTCTAATATGCATACTCAAGTATTCTTTCATTTCAGTGAAGTTTTATTAAACTATCAGCTGTTTGTTTTAGTTCCTTGTTTTGGTTGTCCTCCTTGCGGACTCCAATTATGCAAATGTTGGATCTCCTTTCCCTGACTACTATGTTTGTCATTTTCTCTTTATTCTTTTATAACTCTTTCTTTATTTCCATTTCATTCTGTCCTCTATGCCCCTTTCTGTGTTTTCCAATGTGGCCATTCTGTCCTGTGCTCCTTCCAATTTCATGTTTTCTTCTCCTTCTTTCCTGAATCTTACTAGCTCATATTTCACATCTTCTCATCTCACCAGCCCTTCGTTCTTTTATTTCTGCTTGCATTCTGACCACCCTATTTCTAAAAAGTTAACAGAAAAATCTTTCATCTCATCTGTTCCTTGGAGAAATTTTTCTGGTGGGTATATATATATCCTCTGCTTTTGGTTAAGTTTTGTTATATATTTTCTCTTTTTTCATAGTATTTTTAAATTAATACTGTGCTAATTTCTTTTTGTTATTACTTGTCACTAAATGTGTTAGATTTTCCTAGACCAGTTATTTCCTTTGTTCCCATAACAGAGGCAGGCTGTTCCCTACAAATATGGTTCATCTGTGTGATTCTTGTGTAGCTCCACCTTCTCTGTTTTCTCTGAACCAAATCAGGTCTAAGAAGCTTTTGTCACCAGGCTGAACCTGTCTCCAAAGTTCCCATGTCCATTGTTGTGAACAAAGGACATATTTTTATATTTTACAGTGAAACTTCAATTTCGGGAATTATATTTTTAACTATCTGTTATGAAAATTTTCAAGCACACACAAAAGTAAAGAGAATAGATAATAACTCCGCATGAATCCACAGCCTGTCTTAAATAATTATCCACATTCTTTTATTAGGAAGTATGGGGTTTTCTGAGATCAGCTACCACTATGACCTTTCATCATTTTCATGCATCTTCTCTTCATTTACTGCCGAGTGACTTCTACCCAATCTCAGTTGCCTTTGGACAGCCCTTACATGTATTTTGGAGTCTGCGGGTTTTATTTGTTTCCAACTTTTACTGAAAATGAAGTTTGTGGGTTTGAATGATTTCCAAAGAGAAAAAGTGAAAAATGCTGACTTATGCAGCCATGTTCATACTGGAAGTCCCAATAAAATACTTTTTAAATTTCCAAGTGGTTGGTCTTTTTGTTTAAACTTTTGTTATTAATTTCTCATTTTATTGCATTTAAATCTGTCTTGTATGATTTCTGCTTTTGGTAGCCTATTACTAACCTAATATGTGATCAAATTTTGTAAGTGTTCTCTGAGCATTAGGAAAAATGCATTTTCCATTTTTAAATTATTTTTATTCTCTATTTTAAAGCTACTCTTGATGTAGCTTAGAAAATATTTACCTTGTTATTCAGATCTTTTATTTCCTTATTTATTGGTTGCCTGTTTCATCTGTCTAGGAAAGAGGTGCATTAAAATCACCACTGCAATTTTAATTTCTGTAATTTCATGCCTTCATTTGTGTGAGGTAGTACTTTATATATTCTTATCCATTTTTGCTTTAAGGATTTCTAAGCTTTATTGTTCCAAACATTAATGTTTGAGAGTTTTTGCACTGAGATGTATATCTTTTATTTATACAAAACACTCCATTTTGTTTCCTTTGCTTTTTACTTTAGTTTCTATCTGTTTCTCTTTTGTTCATACTTACTTTATTTTGTTTGCCAAAATATTTACTACTTTAGCCATTCTAAGTTGTATTGTCTTAGATGTGTCCTTTAAAGACATGATAATGAATTTTGACTTTTGATGAAGTCTGAGTCCTTATCACTTAGTAAAAGACTGTAACCCAGTTTTATTTATTAGGAAAATTAATATTCTTTTTCTATTGTGTTTTTCTATGATTTCTGCTTTTCTATGCTTTCTTGCTGTATCTTTGTTTTCTATCTTTCACTATTGTGACTATGAGTTGTCTTTTTTTCCCTATGATAGCAATTTCCAAAATATGGTTTTTTTCCCCCCACCCATTGTGTACTCCATTCTCTCCATAATACTACAAGCTATTTTTCAAAGACCCATGTTGGTGGTGGTGGTTACTGATCCCTAAAGAACCAGCATTTCTTCCAGATCTGCTTTTCCCCCTAGAAACAGGTTGAATGCATTTTGTTTTTAGACAGCCCATTTTCACTTGGAAACTGTCACAGATCTCAGAGAGGTCAAGCTGGTGGGCTGGGTGCCAGTTCAGCATCCGGCATCTGAGGGAGTGGCAAGGGTGCCAGGGCCATGGGCCACCCTGGCAGGAGTCCTCATTCTTACTTGGCTTTTCTCATTTTTTGGCAAGGCCACAGTACCACATGCCAGACTTAATGTGTCGGACCTTCTTCCTGGTACGCAAATAGTTCTGTCTCTTTGCCCAGCCTCACACACCCACCTACCAAGTCAACAAAGAACTTGCTGCCTGGGGAGGCCTGAGCCTTCTGACTGCTGCTGCCTGAGGCCTCATCTCTGCCCCTCCAGGTCTCCAGGTACAATGACATGGGGGCATCCAACGTACCAGAGGCAGCTGTGGCCGCCTTGTGAGATCACCTTCCATACTGGTCACCCACCACTACAATAAGCCTCAAGCCTCCTTCACCTAGTCCCTGTTAGGGAGCTCCTTGGGCTTTTCTTGCATGTCTGACAGCCTTGGCCCCCTCTTGCTCTCTAGGTAGGGCTGCCAGGTTTAGCAAGTGAAAATACAGGCCACCCAGTTAAATTTGAATTTTGGATAAACAACAAATAGTTGTTATATAAGTACATTCTGTGCAATATTTAAAGCAAATTTATACTCAAATATTATTCATTATATATCTGAAGTCCAGTGTAACTGAGCATCCTGAATTTTACCTGGTAACCCTCTCCATGACACTATGTAACTCCTTCAGGGAGTAACTTTGAGTCACCTCTGGTTATCTTTTTTAAAAGTAGTCTGCTTTTAAAAAGTATAACTGTATTTGTGGAATTTCCTCAAAATACCAGAATTTGGCTGACTCATCCCTGGTTTTGTGTTGTTTTTCGGGCTCTGGGGTTTTTTTCCACAGAAACAGAGTTTACCATATTTTTATATGTGCTAGGTAATTTCTATCCCAGTTGCAGAGGTGGGGGAATCAGAGGTACATTCTCACATTGACTTTCCTTTTTATTTTAATGGAAAATTTTTATAATAGAAAAGTTCAAATAACTTTAAGAGAGACAGAATAGTATAACAAATCCCTAAGTACCCATCTCCAAGCTTTAACAATTTTCAATATTTTGCAATTTCAATCAACTTTAATATTATGAACATCTATCACAGGGTGACCCACATCATCTAAATAATTCATCCTTACTTTTCTTGAGCATTTTAAAACAGATCCCAGGTATCATTTCACCCATAAATATATATGCATATACATATAGGTATACATATATTCTCTTTCAGTTGCATCTCCCGCTGCCCAGTGCACATGCCCAGGGACTGCTAGACTGAAGAGGACACTGTGAGGAGGGCTCACCTTTAGAGTGTCGAAGTCCTTCTCCAGGTAGGACCCGCACTTTTCCCTCTCCCCTATCGAGGCAAAGAATTTGCTCCACCAATCAATGAACTCCTCCTCCTGAGTGGGTAGAAAAAAAGAGACTGTTTCAGAAACAGAATTTGCCAAGCAAGTTTCTTCTGGACCAACACCAAGCAAGGCTGATGGGCTGGCCTGGACTGCAAATCTCTCCTGCTGGTGTGAGTTCGGGGGAGCAGAGAGCTGGAACTCTCTGCCTCTCCAGGGGCCAACTGTGCAGTCAGGAGAAAGGTCTTCACACCTGCTTGGTGTTGAGAGGCAGAGGCTCTCACCCTGGCCCTGCCTACCTGCACCGTGTGATTCTGTTAAGCTCTTGGGGCCTCCCTTTTCCTTTCTGTGAAATGGGCATAATCATCACAGTCCCCCTGCATTCCAGGGGCATACTGAAGCTAAAATCAGAGGATACATAGGATAACTCTTTGGGGGGAAATGTCAATAAAGTGTTATTTATTAATAAAATACAGTACACCCAGGAAAACTCAGACCCCAAAGGGCTATCCTGATCCCCGCCAGACCACAGCCAAAAAAAAGCTTCCAAAATCAGAACTTAGTCTCCTGCAAGGTCAAATCAAGGCAGAGTCCCTGAAATTCAACGAATACTAAGTGCCCATTATTCAAAAGACACTATGCTCAATGGGGGAAATTAGGTGAGGAGAAAGGAAGTTAGTGACAACACACTCTCTGCCCCTTCCTTCCTTCGCTTATTCATATCTGTGGGCAAAGGTGGATGAGCCTGTTGGGGTACACACTGGTCTCCCCGCCGTTTATTCCTGGACAAGGCCCTCTTGGCTCTTGTGTCTAGAATGCTCCTTCAGCTGTGTCCTGTGCAGGTGTCTGGTCACTCAGGGAGTCAGCAAGTTCTCTGAAGGTGGGATTATCACTCTGCCTGGTCTCCCCCAAAACCCACGCAGGCCCAGGCACTGGGTCTGTGCTGCCGGTAAAGCTCTCCCAGTTCCATGGGAAGGGCCCAGGACAAGGTGTCAGGAGAGCCCATTCTGGGGCCCGCTTTCCTCCTCTGTATGAGGCGGTCAACTAGGGGATCTCTCAGGAGCTTGCTCTGATTCCATAAAATGAACTGAACCCCATCATGAGTTTCTGGAAATGCTGGTGCTCCCTTTAGACCAATGCCCAGTCCATCAAGCTCCACCTTATTAAGGGTTAGGATATGCTGTTCTACCTTATTAAGGGTTAGCACATGCTGCAGGCAGACAAAGGGAACTTGAACAGGTACAACGGGGACAGCGTGGACTGAGGTTCTCAGAGTCTCCACCCATCCTGGAAGTACGGCCCTAACACCATGTGTGTGGCCAGAATATGGTGCCTAGACAGAGCACCAAGTGGGTGCCAGAGTAAGGCTGAGTCTACAGAGAGTCTCTGTCTGACCAACTTACCAGGAGGATCTTCTGCAGCCAAAAAGGGGAAAAGAGGTTCAGATGGGTTAAGATACAGGGTAGCAGAGCTTTCTGAGTTGTAATGACTCTCAAAACAGCCAGCAAGGCAGACACCGCCCCTGATGTTTTAAGTTCAGTTTGAAGAAAAAGATGTCACGGATGAATAAACATACACAGACACACATATCAAACTCACCCAATCACGGACACACAAAAGAACATATTTACACAATCATGCCCAAGGAGATGTGTATGCTGAAACACACATATATCCCCCCAAAGTACACACGCTAACACACAGGCAAATATGTACACAGAAGTAGGAATGGTTAGAATGGAATTCAAGTTAGCTGTTTGATTCCTCTTAAGTCTTTCTTTTCTTCCCCAGCTCAGATACTTAAAGATCTGAGTTTATGACTCAGGCTCAGAGTCAGGCATAAAAAGGCAACAATCAGTGTATTTTGTACAAGGAAATGACAGGAACACGATAGCTGTGGGAAAGTCATTACATTTCCCTCAGTCTTGAAAAACCAAGTAAATTTTTTTAAAAAAAGAATATGGAGACAGAGATTCTGAGTAATATGATTAACAGTGCCATTTAAATACACAAACATCATGTAATCTAAAAACAGAACTTACACCTTCTTTTCCAGCACCATTGGAGCACTTAGAAAAAATTAAAAGCCACGTAGCCAATGTCAATAAAGTCCAAGGAATAAACCCATTACCAGTCACACTCTCTGACCTCAATAATAAAACTAGAAACTAATGAGAAACTCAAAAATTCCAACCTTTTAGAAATTTAAAGATGTACTCTTAAAACCCTTCTGAGTCAAAGGAAAAACCAAAACTAAAATCATAGATCCTTAGAAAATACCAAGAGTAAGAGGGCTATGCCTTAAAACTTGGTAGCCAAGTCTGTACTCAAAAGAAAATTTAGTCTTAAATATTCTTGCTTTTATACAAAAAGAATGAAAATAAATAACCTGATAACTCAAGAAGTTAGAGAAAAGTAGGAAGATAATTTGAAAATGATGAGTAGAATTATGGAGAATATTACAACTGATAATTCAATTCCAGAGAAAACTTTCAAAAGACCAAAAAAATAAACATTAGATTATTTACCAAATCTAATGTTAAAAAGTAGGTACACCATTAGGAATAAGAAAGATCAAATAAAAAGATATTATGGGGCTTCCCTGGTGGCTCAGTGGTTGAGAGTCCTCCTGCCGATGCAGGGGACACGGGTTCGTGCCCCAGTCTGGGAAGATCCCACATGCCGCGGAGCGGCTGGGCCCGTGAGCCATGGCCGCTCAGCCTGCGTGTCCGGAGCCTGTGCTCCGCAACGGGAGAGGCCACAACAGTGAGAGGCCCGTGTACCGCAGGAAAAAAAAAAAAAAAACGATATCATGGAGAGAATAAAAATATTAAGAGATTTGCTACACCCAAATCAATGGAAAAACCCTGGAAAATCTAGATGAAGTAGGTAACTTTCTAAAAATATATATAAATTGCCAAAATTAATTCAAAAGTAATAGAAAACATGAAGAGATCACTTCCTGAAAGTGGAAGAGATCTCAAAGAACTACCTCCAAAAAAGACATCAGGCCAAGATGGTTTCTTTGGAGGCAGGTTCTATCAGTCTCTCAAAGAATAGATCATTCTTTGTTCCACAGTATAGAAAAAAAATGAAGTTTCTCCCTTTCATTTTGTGAAGCCTGACCAGGGGACACACACACACACACACACACACACACACACACACACACACACATCAATCCTATTCCTGAACAGAGATATAAAGGTCCTAAATAAAATACTAACAAATAGATTGCAGCAGTAGATTTTGCATGGTCAGACTGGATTATTCCAGAATGCAGGAGTGGCTCAGTATCAATAAGCAAGGAGAGAAAACCCAAATAATCATCTATAACAGAAATTTGCAAACTATGGCCTGGTAGCCAGCCACCTGGTTTTGTAATTTACATATTGTCTGTGGCTGCCTCTTAACTACAACAGCAGAGCTGAGTAGTTGTGACAGAGACCTTATGTCCCCCAAACCTAAAGTATTTACTATCTGGCCATTTAAGAAGCTTATCAACCCCTGATCTATATAGGCAAAAAAGAAGGGAGTGTGAGGGGTTATAAAATTGTTATAAAATTTTTAGTTATTTCTCAATGAAGCTCTCATGAGTTAAGAGTAAAAGGAAACTTTCTTAGCATTGTAAAGACTATCTTCAAGCAATAGCCAGCATTGTACTTAACAGTACCAGGCTTTCTCCCAGAAGGGAGTCTGCCTCAGGGTTCAAATCCTGCCACTCCTAGCTGTGTGACCTTGGGCAAAACTTAACTTCTCTATGCCTCAATTATCTTGTCTGTAAAATGGAAAAACACTAGTACCAATTTGACAGAGTTATCGTGAGGAATAAATGAGTCGTATGTATAAAGTGCACAGAACAGTGCCTAGCACGGTGCTACTGACAATAGTATTGCTTTTTTGTGTGGACCAGGTTAGCTTCTGGCCAAGGGCTGGCTCTCTCACAGACTGCCAGCAGGAGCGTAGCTGGCCACCATCTTTCCAGAAGGAAATCTGGCTGCATGTTTCTACAGCCCCAAAAATGTGCCTACATTTTGACCCATCACTCCCATTCTAGAAATCTATTCAAAGAAAGTATTTATAGATATGCATAGAGACTTAACTACATTTATAACACGGAAAAACAACTTAAGCATCTGACAATAAGGAACTTCTGGGGTAAACTGTACATTCATGTGATTAAATGTTGTACAACATAAAAAAATGATGTTGTAGAAATGTTTATTGACATGGAAAGTTATTCACAATGGATGAGATTTACAACAGGTTAAAAACTGAATAATGAGAATTCTTTTTAATTAAAGGATCAAACCCCAAATGTTCACAGCAATTATCTGTGAATGATAAGATTACAGATGTTTTGTTTATTCCTTTTATTCTTGTGTATCACTCAAAGTTTTCTAATTCTTCATTGTATGCATGTATTCCTTACATAATTTTAAAAATGAAAGATTTTAAAAATAAAGAACAATACAAGGATACTTCAAAACACACCACCAAGAAAATGAAAAGGTAATTCACTGAACAGGAGAAAATATTTGCCCATGTGTATCTGATAAGGGATTTGTAACCAGAATATACACAGAACTCACACAATTCAATAATAAAAAGATGAATAACGCAATAAAAATGAGCCATGGATTAAAACAGACACTCCTTGAAAGAAGATACACAAATGGCCAATAAGCACATGAAAAGATGCTTAACATCGTTAGCCATCAAGGAAATGCAAATCAAAACCACAATGAGAGAACACACCACTAGGATGGCTATAACCAAAAAGTCAGATAATAACAAATGTTGGTAAAGATGTGGAGAAACTGAGACCCTCATCTACTTCTGGTGGAAATGTAACATGTTGCGGTCACTTTGGAGAATAGCCTGGCAGTTCCTTAAAAGATTAAACAGAGAGTAACCATATGACCCAGGAATTCTACACCTCATTATATATCCAAGAGAAATGAAAACTTAGGTCCTCACAAAAACTTGTACATGAATGTTCATAGCAGCATTATTCATAATAGCCCCAAAGTAGAAACAATCCAAATGTCCATCAATGGATAAAGAAAATGTGACGTACCCATACAATGGCACACTATTTGATAATAAAAAGCAGTGAAGAACTGATACATGTTACAACTTGGATGAACCTTGGAAACATTATGCTAAATGAAAGAAGTTCTTATGTGGTCACAAAAGATCACATGGCATGATTTCATTTATATGAAATGTCCAGAATAAGCAAACCAATAGAGACAAAAAATAGATTAGTGGTTGGGAGGAAATGGGGGACAACTGCTCTTGGGGTACAGGATTTCTTTTTGGAATGATGAATATATTCTAAAGTTGATGATGGATGATGGTTGCACAACTCTGTTGATAAACTAAATGCCACTGAATTGTATGCTTTAAATAGGGGCTTGTATTTTTGTGGATTATCGCAAAAAAAAGGTGTTAAAATAAAAAAGAACGGACGATAAAATACAAGCATATAACCTCTAACAGAAGAACAAAAGCAGAAATCTCAAATATTTATTTTAAGGAAATTAGAGTTAAGATTTTTTGGGTTTTTTTTTTAAAAGAACTAGCAATTGACCACCAAACAGGACTTAAGTCTTACCACACTCAACTCTGCCCGAGAACTCTCAGCTGTAATTTCCTCCTCCCTCCAAGTTCCAGGTGATTTCTATGGCTGGTTCTCCTTAAGCAGACACACTGGTGAGGAGCAGGGCTGGTGACTTTCCTAACCCCTGGTAACCCCAGCTAGCCAGCTGCTCAGTGATTTCAGTCCCCCTTTTCTCCCTGCATCCCGTAGGTAAGTCCTCTTCTAATCGTCCTCATTCTTGACAGAAATGACACATGCAGCAGAATCATAATTTACATCCTAGTTAGTTTATATTTGGCCTCTTTGCCCTTCCCCACTTCTAAATTTCCTTGGCCCTCTCTTGCTCCATTGTGTTTCTGGCCAATCAAACCTAGGTTTAAACCCAGCTCTTCCACATCACATCCAATGTGGCTGAACAATAGCAAACCAGAGGCTGGTCTCACTCCAAGTTCATGTCACAGCCTCAAGTGGGTCCATTGCTGTCATCCACTCCATCTCAACTCCCTGGTCCTCTGCTCTCCCCCCGCCGGACACGAGCATTCCACACCTTCTCCTTTCCTCTCAGCCCTCTAACACCTCCTCCCTGTCGTCACTCTGGGCCAGTGACCCTGCTTCCTCTTTCTCTTAGAACAGAAGCAATCAGAAGAGACCTCACCCCCTGCAAGCCCACCAGCACCGGCACCACACCCACCCCCCCTCCTGTTAAAAAGGTGCTCTGCTTGCACCCCGACCCAAGGCCACCCCTGCACTGGGTCATGCCCTCTGACCCATTCAAGGATGTGATCCTCTTCCCCCTCTCCTGTGTCATCACGCTTCCCTCTCTACTGGATCATTCCCATCTGCGTTCAAACATGTGACACTAGTCCCCCATCATTTAAAAAGAAAACCCTCAAACCGCACTTTTGGCTCCCACCTACTTTCTTTCTTCCTTTTGCAGAAAAACGTCTAGAGTTGTCTACACTTGTCTCTAATTCTTGTCTTTCCATTCGCTCTGCTCCACCGAAACTTGCCTGTCAAGGTCACCGAGGACTCAGGCCTCAAAAATCAACCAAGAGCAGTATTTGATAGAGGCAGTCACTTCCTGTCTTTGAAACATCCCCCTTGCTTTACAGAGCATCACGGTTGTGGTCCTCCCACCCTACTGGTCACGCCTTCCCAGTCTCTGCTGATTCCTCCTTGTCACCTGTGCTTTGATCATCTGAGTGGCCTGGGGCTCCAGGCTCAGACCCCTTCCCCTCCCCAACCACTCTTACTCCCTTGGGGTTCCCCTCGAGTCTGATGTCTTTAAATAACATATACACTGAGGAACCCCACGTGGAGCTCTCTCCAACCTGCATGACTCCTCTGAACTCCAGCTGCCTGTTTAACATCTCCGACTGGACATCTAATAAGCTTCTCGAATGTGCCATCTCCAGAATCCAATTCCTAATCACACCTCCCACCCGCCCACCTGCTCCTTCCACAGTCTTCCTCTTATAAGCAACTGCAACTCCTTCCTTCCAGATGCTCACGTCAAAACCCCCGAAGTCACTTTGGACTCTTCCTCATGTCCCACATTCCATCCATCGGCGAATCCTGTTGGCGCCACCTTCAGTACATACTCAGAATCAGACCGATTCTCCCGTATCACCACGGGCCTGGTCCCCATCATCTGGATTGTTTTGGGGGTTTTGTTTTTTTTTAAAATCTTTATTGGAGTATAATTGCTCTACAATGGTGTGTCAGTTTCTGCTTTATAATAAAGTGAATCGGCCATACATATACATATATCCCCGTATCTCTTCCCTCTTGCGTCTCCCTCCCACCCACCCTCCCTATCCCACCCCTCTAGGTGGTCACAAAGCACCGAGCTGATCTCCCTGTGCTATGCGGCTGCTTCCCACTAGCTATCTATTTTACGTTTGGTAGTATATATATGTCCATGCCACTCTCTCACTTTGTCCCAGCTTACCCTTCCCCCTCCCCGTGTCCTCAAGTCCATTCTCTACATCTGTGTCTTTATTCCTGTCCGGCCCCTAGGTTCTTCAGAACTTTTTTTGTTTTGTTTTGTTTTTTTTAGATTCCATATATATGTGTTAGCATACGGTATTTGTTTTTCTCTTTCTGACTTACTTCACTCTGTATGACAGACTCTAGGTCCATCCACCTCACTACAAATAACTCAATTTCATTTCTTTTTATGGCTGAGTAATATTCCATTGTATATATGTGCCACATCTTCTTTATCCATTCATACAATGATGGACACTTAGGTTGCTTCCACGTCCTGGCTATTGTAAATAGAGCTGCAATGAACATTGTGGTGCATGATTCTTTTTGAATTATGGTTTTCTCAGGGTATATGCCCAGTAGTGGGATTGCTGGATCATAGGGTAGTTCTATTTTTAGTTTTTTAAGGAATCTCCATACTGTTCTCCATAGTGGCTGTATCAATTTACATTCCCACCAACAGTGCTGGAGGGTTCCCTTTTCTCCACACTCTCTCCAGCATTTATTGTTTGTAGATTTTTTGATGATGGCCATTCTGACCAGTGTGAGGTGATACCTCATTGTAGTTTTGATTTGCATTTCTCTAATGATTAGTGATGCTGAGCATCCTTTCATGTGTTTGTTGGCAATCTGTATGTATTCTTTGGAGAAATGTCTATTTAGGTCTTCTGCCCATTTTTGGATTGGGTTGTTTGTTTTTTTAATATTGAGCTGCTTGTAAATTTTGGAGATTAATCCTTTGTCAGTTGCTTTGTTTGCAAATATTTTCTCTCATTCTGAATTGCACCAGTCTTCTAACTGGCCTCCCTGCCTTCACCCTTGCCCCCAAATCTATTCTCAATACGACAGCCACACACATCGGAACACATCGCCTCTCTGTGCAAATCCAGTGATTTGCCAACTCGCTTGGAATAAGGCCAAGCCCTTACAACAACAGCAAGCTAAAGTCTCTCATGATCAGGCCCTCACACCTCCCCCACCTCACGTCCTTCCACTGCTTCCTCACTCACGCCGCTCCCACCCCGGTGGCCTTCCCAGTCCACGAACATCTCCAGAGCCTTCATGCTCCTCCCACGGCAGGAACTCTATTCCTCCCCTGGGTCACTTCATCACCTCCTTCAAGTCTTGACTAACTACGATCTGTTTTCCCCTCCTTATTCACCATATTTTAAATCACTATCCCCCTCCCAGCAACTCTCATTCCCCCTTCCTTGCTTTTTCTCCCTAGCAATTATCACCATCAGACACTCCATATATTTTATTTAGGTACTTGTTTATTATGTCCCATGATGGCACAGATGTTTATCTTTTTTAACGCGATACCTCCATCCAATCCTTAGAACATTGCCTGGCGCATTTTTGGAGGCCAGTCAATATCTAACGGATATATGAATGCCTAGACAGCAGGGGGGTGGGGAGGCAGGATCCCTGGCTTTTAAATTTCCTAAAGCAGATAATATGCCATTAAAAAAAGAGGTTTAAGAGGATGTTCTTTCCAGCCCTTCTCCCGCTATTTACAGAGGAGATGAAAGAGTAGAGTGGGAGAGGAAGCAAGAACCAGAGTCTGTGAGGGTTTCTGGTAAGGCAGCCCCATACTCTCCGCCACAGGTCAGCCCCGAAGTGTACATGGCATAGACCCCTCTGTAACCTTGGACATCCGGTAAGCAGCAGCCATCCGGAAATTGCCAGAGAATTTGGGGCATATGGCGTTTGACAGAAGACGGCTGCAGGGGTGTCATGGGACAGAGAGCCTGAGGTAGTCCTCGTCATTTCCTGTAGACCCCGGAGTGTCACAAAGGAGCTGCCAACTTGTACCGTGCTCCCCAGAAAGGCTTGAAAGGTAGTCGAGAGAGAGAGCCGGGACACCTGTAAGGGCCTTCTGGTCGAGATAATGAGCTATAGTCTGTTTGGTCTGTGTGCCCAATAGATCCAGGGTGCACACACACTAGTGACCGGGGGTCCCTTCCTGTGGAGGTCATGACCTTATGGAAGCCCAACCCAGAATTCAGCTGCCTCCCAGGCGTGAGGACAAGAAAGAAAAATCCAAAACTAACTAAAGCTTAAACCTAAATGGTTGAAGTTACCAGGACTTTTCTGCCAGGAAAAATGTGAGCTCAAAAGAGAGATTAAGTTGAATTACAGAAAAATAAAGTTATATTTTCAACACGCTCACAGATGTGTGACTTGAAAATATCATTCCTGCTCTTTCACTAACCTGGCTTCTGATGGAGTTACTTCATGCCCACTTCTTCCTTCCCTTCCTCAAGAAGCCCAAGAATAAGTTAGCCCCCCGTGAGAATGAGCCCCACAGAAACAGGACGGTCCTCCCATGTCTTATCCCAGATGTGCCAAAGCCAAGCCACCCTCTGGTGTTAGTGGAATCCGATGATCCAAAGCTCCAAAAGGGAGATGGGCGTACACACTCTCTAATTCGAAGTGTGCTCTTGACCTCATTGTGTAATAGCTAAGCATCTAGTTTTGGAACGCAACAAAGAGGAGAAACAAATGCAAATGGCTCGATGGTTGAAGTGTTACCTCAGGCTTCAGCAAGAAGTCTGGCCATTAAAGCTTTATTTCCCCGTGCCCAGGGTTCAAGGTCCCTCACCATTCAGCCAGCCAAGCAAGTCAGTCTGATCAAGGCACGGACTGGCGGCCTCTCCAATTTCAGCTAATAGCCAACATTCAGTTCCTGAGCAACCGGAGCCATGTAACAAAGACATGCTTCTCCGGGCTTGATCCAGTCTAATGGGCACCCTAATCCCTCTGAAGACCCAAATCAGCACGGCACATTCAGACCATTTAATCTCCCGTTTTCATTCGGTAAGCCTGACGCAGTTCATGAATATGGATGGCGAAATTGACAACAATCATTCCAAGCCTGACTTTCTGTGAAGTTAGGAAAGTTGGGGAAGGCAGGGAGTAGCGCTTGTGTTCTCTCCCCAGGATGAACTCTTGAATCAAAGAGAAAAGTTCATGGTCAAATTCCTTTATCACCAAGGTTACAATTTTAAACCTTGGAGCCACTCTAGGGAAATATACACCCACCTCCATTTTTTAAAACTAATTTTAAGCAGGCCTTCATTGCCTACGTCAACCAGAAGGTAGCCATCCTAGACCGTGTTGAAAGTAATTTCTGTCTTAGCACAAATCAGCATCATCAAGATCGTAATATTAGAACCCAACGCTGGGATTAGTATGGGCTTCGAGTTGGTGTCTGTGAAGATATTTTGTGACCTATAAAGTTTACCATGATAAACGCTCTTGTTGATGTTGTCAACATCCCCAGGTTGACCCCCAGTGCTTCTGCCCCATAGCTCAATATCTGCAGAACTGGAATAATGACGTGATGATTCTCTAGTTCTTTAATTAATGTCTTGAGATTTAACACTGAGTCTGTTTGCTCACACACACATCAATACAAACACAGACATAACATACAAGTACTCACACCTCCATGTAAACCAGAAAAACCCCTAGACGTGCAACGCCCCGACTCTGAACCTACCCCACCCCATGCATACTAAAAGCTTCATGCCCCCCCAAACCACACAGACTTACACCCACGGTCAGCTACCGTGTTGATTCAGCAGAACTCTACACACTAATGACCAAAAAAACCCACTTAATTATTCCCACGAGTGGAACACTGGGCTTTCAGTCTCGTGTGGACACTCCCTGCAGTTCTGCCTCCATGTCTGTGGAAGGGATCACTACTCTGTTTACTCTGACTTCCAGCTGGACCAGCAGAGGTGGGAGGAAAAGGAAGACCTTTAACCAAAATGCTGAACTGCTTCCAAAAGGCCCCGCGAATCAGTGTGCCTGATATCTGGCAAAGTCAAGCAGATGGCGAGCAGAGAAGGGTCAGGACCTGACAGTTTGACTACTGGCCTGATCCAGATGGAGGGCCCAAGTGAGGTGCGGGACCTGTGGAAAATCTCTTCCAAACTCAGAAGCCTAAGGTATGTATGGGGGCCCCATGACTTGGTCCTCTGAGGACAGCATGACCCCATAACCCATGCAGAAAGTCCAAACGCATGGAATCTATCCAGCAGGGTGAATGAAAGAAGAGTGTTCAAACCTATGAAGAAAGCAATGAGACATTGCTACTCAAAATCTGTGATGATTACAGTAGGGCCTGGGCAAAAACCTTGCCTTACCTTCGTTCTGCTTATGTAGACAGTTTTGTTTGATAGGAGTTCCAACCATCTACTTAAGAGAAAAACTATTTTTGAAGGCCTTCCCAGGGCTGCAGAAGCATTCATCAAACTACAGACACTAATCTTAGCTATCTTAAATTCAATTTTAGAAGTATTTTGGGGGAGCCTACTATGTGCCAAAGTCAACCTACTTTCTAGTTACTGTGTGAGTTTTCATACACAAAGTCATATTACTTTTCAAATATTCTATATTTCGAACTTGCTGCTAATTCAGGCTGGTTTCCCATGCCTCCGTGAACGTAAGAGAGGTGCTCACGTCACTGGGCAGGTTGATAAGCTCCGCTGTGCATCCTCAGGGGGAACCTGGACTCAGCAGTGAGAGCTGAACCAAGTTCCAAGCACTGTTTTGACCCAGGCTGGGGAACGGGAGGGGACAGGGATGATGACAGGACCATCAGGGGTAGGAAGGCATTAAATTAGACCTCAGAGAGAACTTCCTGTCCTGTAGATTTTCAAGGAAAGCCGAGAATTTCCCTCTGGGAAGAGATGAAGCTTCTTCCTCGTGGACCAGGGGAAAGACCTCTTGGGAAGAGGGGAGTACAGGGCAGAGGCAGGGAGGGCTGCTAGGTGGGGGCTGGGGCCTCTTCTTCCCTGATGAGGCCCTGGAGTTCGCCAGACAAGTCTCACCCTGGGCTGTCCCCCCTGCAGTGCGCATCGAGGGAGGAGGGGTGCACCCCCGAGGAGACCACAGGAATGCCAAGCAGGGGAAAGGCGCCCGGAGCCAAGGGCTCCGGCAACGAGGATCCAATATCGGCGGGTGACTCCAGCCCCCGTAACAGGAGAGACCGTAAAGTATGTGCTCTGCTTCCCAACCAGCAAACACAGCAAATAACCAATTACTCCAAATAGCTAACAGATTTCGGCTCTGATTTCCCTCCCCTTGCCTCCCCTGTGCCTTCACTTGTCATTGGATGGGCGATTTGTATTTGCTCTGAGAAAATGAGAGAAGGAATGACTCACAAAGGAAGGTCCAGATTACACACAGTGACAGGCATCAAACCTCCCTAATCAGAACTAATGGGAGTGGGGGGAGTCCAGGCTGCACTGGCAACACATCTGAACCAGAGATATTTTTAAAGAAGTACAGTTTTGTTACTTTCAAGCGCATACAATAATTCTTGCTAAACCAATAGTGCCAAATACATGTCCTTAGGAAACCTGCTTTAAGGAGAAGATAAGTACCTTCCTCGTTAGCACATCTGATATGTACAAAAGTCCAGGTAAAAACCATTCATGTTATTAAGGTGAAAACACTGCCCCTGAAACTCTCAAGGCCAGAGGTGCAAGCACGGTGCACTGAGACAAATTGCCTTGGGCACCTTCTGGAAATACTTCCTCACTTGGGAGACACACCCTGTCATTGATTCCTTTGCTCAGAAAACCTTTGCTTCCAAGTCTTTTGATAAATTGTTGTTGGTACTCATAAGCTGCAGTGAAGCATTCCCCCCAAAACTTGGAATTAAGAGAAATAGGGCTGCCCTCGGAGAATCAGACCATGAAATCAATGCAGAGGGGTTCAGAGCAAGGAGAGGCAAAATCATCTCAAAGGGAAAGGCAGCTTCTACGCTGAGCCTTAACCGTAAGTGGGTAAATTGTACTAATACATCTAGAGAAAGGCTATGTCAGGAAACAAAGGAACTGATCAGTCCTGGAAATGTAAGAGAAGAGGAGTTAAGAGTTGACTGTTCACACCAGCATCATCAGAGGCAGGATCCCAGGGTTAGGAACTAAAGCTGTCCCTTTCTTTGGAGATGGAGTTATCAGTCCATTTTGGACAGCTGATACTCAATTTCAAATCCCAGAACTCCTCTCTCCTCATTCTGATTCTTCACTCATCTCCAGTCACAACTTGGCTTCCCAACTGCTGAGCCTATAGAGAGACCACAGGCTGGACCACTATCCAAGATCACATCCCCCAGCCAGAAGTATTTCTCACTGTAAACTCATACATTGGTAACCTTGGTCTAGAAACTTGAAAAATATGCATCTAGCCCTAAGAAAGTTGACCCATCAGGTGTCTGAGCTCACAAGGTTGAGGGTCCACACAGCCAAGACTGTAGAAACTTCCCTAGACTAACACCCCTGCCTGGAGCCAGCTCTCCTTTATTTAAGAAACTCCTATATAGGGTTCCATAGGCAAGAACTGTGGCTCGGACCTAGCCAGCCAGCATCTGACTGCCCCAACAAACATAGAAAACAAACTCTTCAGCCCAGTAGAAAAGCCTCTGATCCTGTTTTCCTTCTTAATTCTCCCACCCTGCTGGATTCCTAACCGGCAAGGTAAATTTACAACAATCTTAGACTGTTTCCTTCTTCCTTTTACCTGAGTTTGAGATTAGAAGGGGGCCTATGCACTAATGCAAGAGCCATTGGAGCTCCTGGTTCTTGACAAGCAAGGACTTCCCTCTGTGAGGACAGAAAGAAAAGATTAAGGTTCAAAAGAAGGGGGACAATACGAGGACTAAGATAAGTGTTCTGTTAAAGGGTTGAGTAAAAACGAAAGAAAACAAATGACCAATTTATGGTCACAGGAAGTTTCAAGAGGATCCCATAAACGAGAAGTTAGAGCATGTGGTCCTGAAGGAACTAGAATGTGCATGAAGGCATCATGACTGTCAAATTGAAAACTATAACAAAGACACTGATTTCCAGCAAAATGGCAAACTAGAGGACCAGAGAAACCCTCCAAGTAAGAACACCTAAATTAATTAATAAGGTATCTTTAAAATTCTTTTTAAATGCATGACTGAGCTGATAGGAATGTAAAGAAGATCCTTGGAGGCAAATGAAAAATCAAAAATCCAGAGAAATAAGGAGCCAAAATGCAAACTAAGGGTGGGGCCCAAAAAGCCCAAGCCAAACATTTAGTTTTAAGTGAATCTGAGTTTGTAGTGTTTCCAGGCATCTGATAAAAGTAAACATGTGTCCTCTCTGAAAGAATGTGACTTTCATCCAGGCCTCAAAGAACTCTCAGATAAAGTTCCAAGGAACATGAGTTCACAATTGAAAATAGTGAAACACGTAAGAAACAAGGCACCATGAGTGAGAGTCAGCTAGAAACACCAACTGCAGATCAGACCTGTCAGGACAACAGAAAGCAGAATTAACAGAAATAGGACTTTTAAGAAAAAAACTGTTTAAAAACTAAAGGCATTAACAATATGGCAAAAGAACAAGATACTTTCAAAAATAAACAAGAAGATTTGGAAAAAAAGAGAACTTTTAGAGATAAAAATATTAATACTTAGGACTAGAAACTTAATAGACAGGGTTACATAACCTTTAGAAACAAGACTTAGTGAACTAGAAGACATATCTTCAGAAATTAGCCAGTGTGTAACACAAAGAAACACGAAATATGAAAGAAAGTTGAACCGACATGGAGAATAGAGCAGGTCCATTGAAGATCTAATCAGGACTTTAGAAGGAAATGAGAGAATGGGGAATATGTAATATTTGAAGAGATAATGGTTGACCATCCAGAACTAATTAAAAGTAAAAAGGCAAAAAAACAGTCCTCAGATTTAGGAAGACAACAGCACAATGGAAGCCAGAAGGTAGTGAGATTAGTGAGATAGTATCTTCAAAGTGATGACTGGAGATAAGTGTCAGTGAAACTAGTATTTCTAAAATAAGAGTGAAATAAAAATATTTTCAAACAATAATTAAAAAGTGAGACATGCCTGCTGCCAAACACCTGGAAAGCCACACACACACACACACACACACACACACACACACACACACACACACACTGGGGCTGACCCTCACGCACCTGCCGGGCAATAGGAATGGGCATCATCAGAAAATCTACAAACAATAAATGCTGGAGAGGGTGTGGAGAAAAGGAAACCCTCTGACACTATTGGTGGGAATGTAAATTGATACAGCCACTATGGAGAACAGTATAGAGGCGCTCAAAAAACTAAAAATAGAACCACCATATGACCCAGTAATCCCACTCCTGGGCATATACCCGGAGAAAACCATAATTCAAAAAGATACATGCACTCCAATGTTCATTGCAGCTCTATTTACAACAGCCAGGACATGGAACCAAAATGTCCATCAACAGAGGAATGGATAAAGAAGATGTGGGAAAAAATTGGAAAAAAATTAAACAAAGTGACGACATTGCTGTCTGTTACACGATCTAAGAATGTCCAAACAATGGCAGCAAATGAGTAGCTGGAGAATAAGGGAATCGTGGAGTGAAGAGTCTTGGACTAGGATTCGGGAGATTTGGGATTAAATATTACTTTATTTATTATCATTATGCCAATTTTAAATGAAGGAATAGAAGCTCAGAAAGTTAACTAAGTCAACCAAAGATACCTAGCTTCTGAGTGGCGGGAATGAGATTGAAATGCAAAGCACTGAACAACTCAACTGACATTTCTCACTGCAGATATCCAACTGCCTTCTTGATATATCTTTCTGAAGTCTAACAGTCATCTTAAACTGGACTGGACAAAATAGAGCTTTGAATTTCTCTGCCTGCCCTCCTAATTCACTTCCCCACAGATTTTCCCCATCTCAGTTATGGTATCATCCTATCCATCCAGTTGCTCAGGCTTCAAACTTAAAGAACCATCCTTGATTTCTTCTAATTCATCGGTAGGACCTACAAGTTCTATCTCTAAAACATATCCTGCCACTAATACTGTTCAACTATCATTTTTTACCCCAACTATGGCAACAGCCTCTAAATTGGTCTTCTAGAAGAACATGTCTTTAAGTAGGGACGTCAGGTGCTCCTGAGAACTCTTGCCTCCTTTATAGTCCATCCTGCATACAGAAGCCAAAGTGGACTTTGTAAAGTGTGATTCAGACCCGGCCATACCTCAGTTTAAAGTCACCCAAGGCCTTCTCTTTATAACCAGAAAAAAAATCCACTGTCCTTGAAGTGCCCATGCACTCATTCCCCTGCTCCCCACTCTCCCCTTCATTCCCTACTCCGAGCCATGTTGACTTTTCTGCCTCTTAGACAGTCAGCTCCTTTCCATCTCAGGATTTTGACATCAGCTTTTCCTTATCCACATATCTGCCTCCTACTCGTCATTCAAGTAACAATCAAAATGTAACGGCAAAGTAACTACCTTAGTTAAAGCAACCCCCTCACTCACTCTGAATGGCGTTTCCACATTTTGTCTTCTTCTTAGTGCTATCACTTCTTGAAATCCCAAGAGATTGAAGCCTCATTGAAGACATAGACTCTGTTTTACACACTTTAGTATTTCATGCCCAGAATGGTACCTGTGTATATTTGGTGTTTAATAAATATTGTTTGATTGACTGAATTAATGGGTTATTTGCGTCCTAAGGTAACCTTTCAGAAATGATGAACTAACTAGTGAAACAATAGAACATTCTCTTTCTAAATCCAGGCATATGAATATATTGCGAGTTTGGTTCCAGACCATCTCTATAAACCAAATATCGTAATAAAGAGAGTCACATGAATTTTTTGGTCTCCAAATGCATATAAAAGTTATGTTTACACTATGTTGTAGTATATTAAGTGTGAAATAACATTATGTCTAAATAAAAAATGTACATACCTTAAAAAAAAGATGTGGTACATTTATACAATGGAATATTATACAGCCATAAAAGGAATGAAATAGTGTCATTTGCAGAGATGTGGATAGACCTAGAGATTTTCATACAGAGTGAAGTAAGTCAGAAAGAGAAAAACAAGTATCATATAATACTGCTAGAAAAATGGTACATATGAACTTATTTGCAAAGCAGAAATAGAGACACAGATGTAGAGAACAAATTTATGGATATCAAAGGGGGAAGGGGGTGGGATGAATTGGGAGATTGGGATTGACATATACACACTACTATATATAAAACAGACAACTAATGAGAACCTACTATATAGCACAGGGAACTCTGCTCAAAGCTCTATGGTGACCTAAATGGGAAGGAAATCTAAAAAAGAGGGGACACATGTATATATATAACTGATTCACATTGCTGTACAGCAGAAACTAACACAACGTTGTAAAGCAACTATACTGCAATAAAAAAAAATTTTAATAGAGAAAATAAGTGAGAATGTTTATAATGAATTGATCCCAATTACAGGAATTTCTATAGGCTCTACTTCAGGAATAAAGATGATCTCAGGAGAAGGAAGACTGGTCTACAAAACAAAACAGTCAACATGGGCATAGCTAAAAGAAAAATCAATTACTTAAAAAATAATATTGCTTTAAAAGTGTCATTTATAGAAGTAGAGCTAAAATATTGAACAAAAGTTTGTAAATTGGTAAGTGACTGGAATTAAAGCATCCAAAGTTCCTTGTAATATTTTGGAGGAGGCTATAAATACCAATTAAATTTAGACTTTACTAAATTGAATATACATGTTGAAGTTTCTATACTAATCCCTGAAGGAATAGAAACAATGTATAGCTTTGAAACTGAAAAGGGAAAAAGGAATGAAAAGACGGGGGCAGGGGGTGGGGGCAGGTGAATCTTTCAATCCAAAAAAATTTTAAAAAGAGGAAAAAAAGAAAAGGGCTGGACAGTAGAATAGAATGGCAGAAATAAATCCAAATATATCAGTAAGACACAATTAATATATTAGACTGTCCAACTCTCTAATTAAGAGCTTATGTCAGAATGTATTAAAAAAAAAACCAGACTCCATCTATTTGCTGTTCATCAGAGAGACACCTAAAACATAAAATCACAGAAAAGTTGAAAGTAAAAAGAAAAAGATATACTAGGAAAACATCAAGCAAGAGAATATGGTATAGCTATGTTAACATGAGACAAAACAGACTTTAAGGCAAAACTCATTAGTAGAGATTTTAAAAGGTAAGGAGTGGGGGTTTACTACGTATCATTAAAAGATTCAATTCTCTAGGAAGATATAAGAAATCTACAGTTGTTTGTGCCTAATAACACAGCCTCAAATATATAAAGGAAAAGTAGGCAGAAATAACAAGGAAGAACAAACATCACATCAAAGCAGGATGTTTTAATATCTCAAAAATTGATAAACCACACAAAACAAAATCACAAGAAAATAGATTTGAATAACACAGTTAACAAGTCTGATCTAAATGGACATGCTATATGTAAAACACATTGGGAGAATACACATTCTTTTCAAGCACACACAAGATCATTACAAAAATTGGCCCTGTACTAGGCCATAAAGCAAGTGTCAAGAAATATTGCACACAGACCACATTCTCTGAACCATAGTACTGTTAAGCTAGAAACCGATAAAAAGATAACTTAAAACATAAGTTAGGAATTTCTAAAACATACTTTTAAACAATTCAGGTGTCAAAAAGAAATATGACAGAAATCAGAAAATACTCAGGACTAAAAAACAACAAAAATACCACTTACCAAAACCTGTGGGATGCATAAAGCAGTACTTCGAGGGAATTCTATAGCCTTAAATGCTTACATTAGAAAAGAGGAAAGTTTGAAAATTGATGAACTAGGCATAGCTCTTAAGAGGTTAAAAATATAACAAGCTCTCTAAAACTCGAAGGAAGAAGATAATAAAGAAAAGAACTAGAAACTAGAAAACACAGAAACAATAGAGCTAAATCAACAGACATAAAAATTGGTTCTCTGAAAAGACTTTTACAGAACTGACAAATTTTGGCAAGAATAATAAAATATAACCTTAGGAATGAAAGGGAACATAAATAGAAGAAGAAAATTTTTCAAAACAGTAAGAGGTTATTATGAAAAACACTATGTCAATAATTTTTAGCAAGAAATGGATAAATTCCTATAAAATATAAATCACCAAGAACGACTCACGTAGAAACAGAAAATCTCAAAGGTCCTATAAACATTTTTTAAATTTTTATCAGCAGTTTAAAATATCCCCGAGAAGAATGCTAAGTCTAGACAGTTTTACAAATGAATCTACCAAACCTTCAGGCAACAGATAATTTCAAGCTTTTATCATTTATTCAGAGACTAGAAAAAGAGAAAATACTCCCCAAGTCATTTTATAAGATTAATATTACCTAGATACCAAAACCTGAAAAGAACAGTATCAGAAAAAGAAACTCCAGGCCATTATCACTCATAAAGATTGATGCAAAAAAATTCCTAAAGTAAACATTTGCAAACTGAACCCAACAATGCAGGAAAAAGACAATGTAACATGACCAGGATAGATAGTTTCAGAACTGCAAAGTTGTTTCAGCATTTTAAAAAATCTATTAATGGGGGCTTCCCTGGTGGCGCAGTGGTTGAGAATCTGCCGCTAATGTGGGGGACACGGGTTCGAGCCCTGGTCTGGGAGGATCCCACATGCTGCGGAGCGACTAGGCCCGTGAGCCACAACTACTGAGCCTGCACGTCTGGAGCCTGTGCTCCATAACAAAAGAGGCCGCGATAGTGAGAGGCCCATGCACCGCGATGAAGAGTGGCCCCCGCTTGCCACAACTAGAGAAAGCCCTTGCACAGAAACGAAGACCCAATACAGCAAAAATAAATTAATTAGTTAATAACCTCCTATCCCCAACATCTAAAAAAAAAAAATCTATTAATGTAATTCACCACATTAACAGATTAAAGGAGAAAAATCATATGATCACCTCAACAGATCCATAAAGAACACTGAATAAAATTTAACATCATTCATCATAAAAACTCCTAGCTAGCTAGTAATCACTCACCTGATAAATTTCATACTCAGTGGTGGAACATAAAAATATTCTATTTTATGGATAAAGAAGATGTGGTACATATATACAATGGAACATTACTCAGCCGTAAAAAGGAATGAAATTGGGTCATTTGTAGAGATGTGGATGGACCTAGAGACTGTCATACAGAGTGAAGTAAGTCAGAAAGAGAAAAACAAATATTGTATATTAACGCATACATGTGGAATCCAGAAAAATGGTACAGATGAACCGGTTTGCAGGGCAGAAATAGAGACACAGATGTAGAGAACAAACATGGACACCAAGGGAGGAAAGTGGGGGGGGGGGGGAGGGAGGTGGTGGTGGTGGGATGAATTGGGAGATTAGGACTGAAATATATACACTAATATATATAAAATAAATAATTAATAAGAACCTGCTGTATTAAATAAATAAATAAAATAAAATTCAAAAAAATATATTCCATTTTAAATTAGAGCAGATAAGAATACTATTATCAGTTACATGGAATATTAAACTTGTGGTCCCAGTCAGTGCAATCAGACAAGAAAAGGAAATAATAAAAAAGAAAAAGAAATTAAAAGTGCACAGAAGGGCTTCCCTGGTGGCGGCGCAGTGGTTGGGAGTCCACCTGCCAGTGTGGAGGACACGGATTCGTGTCCCGATCCGGGAGGATCCCTCATGCCGCAGAGCGGCTGCACCCGTGAGCCATGGCCACTGGGCCTGCGTGTCCGGAGTCTGTGCTCCGCGGCGGGAGAGGCCACAGCAGTGAGAGGCCCGCATACCGCCAAAAAAAAAAAAAAAAAAAAAAAACGGAAAAAAAGTACACAGAAGAATCAAAAAAATTTAAAGAGCTGGTTCTTTGGATGAAAAACAACCATAAAATTGATGAAATGCTATTAAGCCTAATGAAGTTAAAAAAAAAAAAACAATAAACATAAATTACAAAATTAGAAATGAGGATAAAAAACAGAACAGATACAGAAGGATTTTCTTTTATTATAGTAATATGTATAAATCTATACTAATGTTATAAGCAATATCTGAAGACATCTAAGGCACTAAATGGATTGAAGAAGTAGAAAATGATCAAAGAATCCCCTCCCAAAAATGGTGCTAGGCCCTGTCTTACAAATGAGTACCGAGCAGATGCATCTTATACACTTGTATAAGGTATGCATTCCTGAAGATCTTCTAAAATTCAAAACTCACATCATATAACACCATTTTCAAAAAAAGATGATGGGTATCCTGTTTACCAGCTAAATCATAAATACAATTCATTTGGCCACCACCTTTTAAATTTCATGACTGTTAATCATTTTTTAAATGTAGATTGATTCACAGTATTACACATTTTATACATAAAACAAGACAATTAAAATGTTTATATCATGTAATTTTCAACTTGCATAATTCATATTCATAAAGAATGGCTCTCATGTATTTTCAAACCTTTAAACAATCATTCTCCTGCCACAGAGACTGTTCAAGAGCACAGGACATGAGAGTACACTTCAAAAAATATTTTATAAAACTATTATAACCTTGATATCAAAACCTAACAAAGACAACCTAAAAGTAATACTTATTAATAAAGATGCAAAAGTCCCATATAAATAATAACAAATCTAACTCAGTAATATATACTAGATGTTATCCTTACAAACTTCCCCTTAACCAGGATTAACAAATGCTACCCATTCTCTCTGCTAACGATCTAAGGTCCAGAGTAGATGCAAGCCTGCAGCTAATCTAATTTATCCACTGCAGCTCCCAGCAGATGAGCTGTATGTTTACCAAGAGTTAATTGTTTGTTCCCAAATCTGTTTATGCCAGTTGTACTAATACAGTAATTAGATCAATAAGTAAATATTATAAAAATATATAAAATTTGAATTTAAAAAGAAAGGGCATTTTATCTATGAAAATGAACTTAATGTTGTTTTTTTTTAATTATGAAAATTAAGTCTGAGTGAGGTGGACAAAAAGGTGAGGGGGATCTGAAATGTTAAAAAAAACTCCATGTTCAGAGTCTTTTGCAGCTATCATTAAGAGCTCATCAAACTTTAATAAACCTAAAGGAAAAATCATAGCTAATGCATTATGAATGTGGTTTATACTGGAAAGACAACATGACATTTGAATAGCAGATCCAAATTCAAAGAGGTCTTGGCACATGTCAAATGATTGTCAAATGAAGATACATGGATATGATTAAAAAGAAATGTTCGTGGTACTTATATTTGACTTTTAATGAGTCCCTATTTAACCGACTTTAATTAGCCAACCAACTACCTATCTTGATGGACTGCATAAGAGGACTTCAATTGTAGTCAATGATAATACCATGACCAATTGACCCATTTGGGTTTACCCCAGGAATGCAGGACAATTATACATACATATATATGAGTGAGTGTGTGTGTGTGTGTGTGTGTGTGTGTATAAAATATATATATATAAAACGGACAATGGAAAACAAAATGATCATCTTGATAAATGCCAAATGCCATTGGATAATATCAGTTGGCCATAAGATGTGATGGGAAAACCCGAACGAACTTTCTGGCCAGCCCAATATTAAACTTCCATATCTAATTTTTAAGTTATTAATAAACTAATAATACAGGACACAACCTGACAAAATCAAGAATATCTATCCGAAACTACCAATCGTTATCATAATGGAAAAATGACAGAGACCTTCTCATTAGAATCAGTAACTAAATAAGTTTGCTCACTAGCAACTCCATTATCAAATGTCATTCTGGAAAAAGGAATAAGGTATAACTATTAGAAAATGACATGTTTATTATTGTTTGAAGAAGACAATCTTATCTACCTGAAAAACTCAACCGAATCAATTAACCACTGTCAGAAGTAATAAAGGTACTTAACGAAGAGTCTGTTTCAAAGTAAATATACAAAAATATTGTTTTTCTATATTCTAGCAATAGCTAGTTATACAAAGTCATAAGAAAAAAAAAGATATTCCATTCAGACAGCAACAAACACTATAAAATGCCTAGGAATAACTTAACAAGAAATGGACTAGACCTATTTAAAGTAAACTAAAAATAACTCCTCTGAGGGACAAAAAATAAGACAATAGTGGAAATTAAGAAATGAAATGTCCAATGATAGGGGAATAGTTTATGGATGTCCATACAACAGCATGACATGCAACCATTTTTTAAAGAATATAAAGACATGGAAAAAACATTTATAATACATTTTAAGTACAAGAAAATGCAGATTTTTTAAAAAGTACAATATGATCTTGATTTTGCAAAAAAATAAAAGTATGCACGTGCGCATAAGAGATATCTAAAAATGTAGGCACATCAAAGTCTTAACAGTGCTTATCTCCAACTGGTAGGAACACAGGTGGTTTTAACTTTCTGCCTTACACTTTTTTGTGTTTTCTATATTTTCTACAATAGATAAATCAGAAAACATTTAAAATGTAGACTGCCTCTGCCTAGAAGCCATAAAACACCCAACACAGCAATGCCTCCTCTTGGCACCATGAATGGAGTTTAACTTTCAGCAAGTCCTATCTCTTATGTCCCCCCTACAAGTCTGGGGCTCCCCTTGACTTCATGAGTGCATGTTGAAGGACCCTCGACCCATAAAGATAATACCTAAGGAATCAGCCCAGGAGGACAGAAGTATCCCTCCTGGCAAATGCAGGAGTGAACTGTGGGCCCCAGCAGAGCTCTCAGAATCTGCTGGGGACAGCCAGGTTTCCGCAGTCACACACGTTTCATGCCTCTGGGAGGAGTAGAGAAAATCAATCTGCCTTTGCCCACAGAGGCCTCTTGTGTCCCACGTCCCAGCGGTCAGGGTCTAGAGACTTCCCTGTTTCCACTGGCCCATGCTACCCCATGCAGGGAAACAGGATTAAGGTAAATCCCAGGATGCACCGAGAGATAATTCAGGGATGTCTGTTTCTGCAAACCTTCCCTCAGCTTTCTCCCTGCCCCTCCATCACCGCACAGGACAGGTAACTGTTTTCTGCCAGGGCTCAGAAAACTCCTTTCTTCCCCTCCCATCCCCACCTCCTCTGTTCCCTTCCTAACTCCTTACCCCCACTCAGCCCCCCCAGGAAAATCAAGGTGCCCACAAATAGGTAAACAATACATACATGACGACTGGATGGAGAAGACGCCATGTTAGTGGGGGCGAAGCCCGACAGACCATCTGCAAGCTACAAATTAAACACGCTGGTTAGCGACAGGATTAGAGAAACCAGGGAAAACTGCATGATCCCGAGGAAGCAGAGCTCTCCAACCAGGCACCCTGTGCTCTCTCTCCAGGGAGGCTGCAAAAGTTGTGCGAGAAACGCGTGCTTTGGAGTTGGACAAGTGTGGCTCCGAATCCCGGCCTCATTGCTTTACCAGCTACGTGACCTTGGACAAGCCCCCTGACCTCTCTGAGTCAGCATCTCCATCTGGAGAATGGGAACACAGCCGTGTGTTGTCACAGAGCAGCAGCGAGTATGGATGACGTGAAGGCCATGCACACCTAGGACAAGGTGAGGCACGTGGGAGGGGCTCAGCCAATACCTGTCTCATGCCTGCTTTCTCACTGCCCTGGGCACCACTGACTCCATGCCACTCTCACATGCCCTCCCTGCCTTTCCAACTTCCTGACCTCAGACATACTCCAAGCTCCCCATCATCCCTGGTGGTTTCTTCTAACAACTGAGTCACACCAACCCCTGCTTGGGCACTATTCCTAAACCAATGCAGGTTTCTGAGTCTTCTGTCCTCAAGGACAAAAACCAGGGCATCATGTGGCTTCCCCAAAACCAGGGGAGCTTTCAGAGTCTCATAAACACGCCACCCCTATACTACGGAAACCTTGCTGCATTCTTTTCTGGCATCAGATCCTTGCCTGCAATCTCCTAGCACAGTGAATCCATAATGTATAGGGTGCAGGGTCCAGGAGGGCCTTGTTGGGGTCAGGACCGAAGGTAGGGTGACTTTTTCAGGGGCCACTACAATAGTGCCAGAGGAGGTGATGGAGCTGTGGGTGGACGAGGTGGATGAGGCCAGGAGATGCCTTCTAGGCAGAGGAGACAGCAAGTGTGAAGGATAGAGGAATAAAGCAGCACTGCCAGTTTAAGAGAGAGCTAACGGTCCAGGAAGGCAAGCTTGGGGGATATGGTGGAGGGAAGAGCAGACCAGCGGGACCCTCTCTTCCTTTGAGTCTGGGGCAGGAGGCTCTGGGAGACTCCCCAGGAGGCCGAGCCCTTGGAATCGACTAGATGAACTCCACGTGAAGCCCCCAGCTGCCCAGAGACTGGCCCAGCCAGGCAGCAGCTCTGCCCCTCTTGTTCTCCTCCTGAACCTCACAGAAGCCGTATTGTTATTTTTAATACAGTTCGTTTTTAGAAAGGTGAGAGGGAAACCGGCAGTTCACCAGTGCAAGAGGGAGAAAAAATAAAGCTAAACATAGTGCTCCAAAGGTCTGGGCCAGCTTCCGAAATTACATGTTCCCCTTTGGGATTTGGACATAATTTGCCGCTCCAGTTCTGGGAGCACGTTCCCACCTTCACGGCGTCCCAGAGACTAAAACCGGAGCAGGTGGCTCAAAATTAGCCCGAGCTGGGAGCCGGGGAGCAGCTGGCCCCAGCACCCCACCCCACCCCACCCCACGGGTGTGGGGAGCAGGCCTTCTGATGCCTCCTGCACGCTAGCCTGAGTTTCCCCTAAAGCCTCCCAGGCCCATCAGACACACACACACACACACACACACACACACACACACACACACTCGGTGCACCATCAAACACATGCAATCAACACACATGCTGTCAACACACACACACACACACACACACACCTCCCACCACCAAGCCTTTGCCCCAGCTCCTCTGCCCACCAGGAAAGGCCTCCTCTCCCCTCTGCTGTTCTAACCCCTCTCGCCAGCCCCCTGGGAGAAGCTTTCCTGATGACTTAGCCCACGCTGACCTTGTAGGGCCCAGAGTCCAAGATCTTGGTGTCCTTGCTAAGCAAGCATTCACTGCTTTGCTATCACTCTGTTCATCTCATCTGGATCTGCAACATAGCCCTCCCCTCTCTGTCAACCAGAGGGAAGACCTCCCGAGAGCGCTCTTCCCCTTTATCCCTCCTCAATACACACATGTTCTCCACCCCACGGCCTGACTTCAAGAGGAGACCCCTACCCAGGGTGATCTCTCAGAATGATAGGCAAGCGTCACCCTTGACCTGAAGGTAGGTGAGGCGTGGGATGGGCAGGGGGTGCCACCTCTACGTGAGCCTCAGGACCCCCTAGGAAATGGTGGGAAGCCCACTCTGGGTGTGTTCCTGCACTGCTTCTCTTCCCATTTTCATCATCAGAACACCAAGAACTAGCAGACTAGTCGACAAAGTCCCCAAGTTTGTTTGAAACGTAAACATAGAGCCCGATTCATACTCAGAGGCAGAATCAGAGACAGAGAGCGCAGCCTGGGGGGAAGGGAAGGACAGAGGAGGCCACGGTGGGAGCAGTTCATTCACAGCGTGCTCCTGGCTGGAGGCAACACCCATCTGTTCATTATTTTTCTATATTTTCCAAACTTTATATAATGGACATATATTTATAATCAGAGAAAAATGAATATATCCTTTACCTCAAGCAGAGCACTAGATGGAAGGAAACACCTCTGTGCCCCCCTCGGAGGACACCCCCAGCCTGCCCTCAGCAAGTTAGGTGTCAAGGCCACGATGCTTGCAGCACCACCACTACGCTTGCGCACATATCCGCTCCCAGCCCCCCACCCCACTTCTCACGCACACTCATGTGCACACACACCGCACACACCCACACTACCACCATCCCCAGACTACGGCACTAAAATCTACACAAAGACAGCCACACAGACCAAGAATACACTGTGGGGTTGCCATGCGAGAGTTGATCTCATCCCAGCCCCCGCCACAGAGAAGAGTCCAGGAGGCCAGGCATCTCCCTACTCCCAGAGACAGGTGCCCACCTACAAGGCCTAGAAGCCCAAGTGGACAGTTCTGCCTCATACATCCATTTCAGATCATCTCTAGAACTGGCCACTCTTGACAGACACTTAAACATTTCTAGAAACCTGAGAAATGCTTGGCCGTGGTTGTCAGCCAAAGGCACAAGCATCAGGAAAGTCTGGGGTATCTTTTTCTAGTGTGTGGCAGCTCATCCCAGAAACTGGCTGACGATGGTGACAAGGTTCTTCAGCAGAGAAGAGGCAACTGAGCAAGGAGACGGGAGGGACTTAAACAGAAGCCGAATGTGGCAAGAGAGCATTTGGAGCTGGGGAGGAGCCTTCTGCTGGGTCCACAGCCAGAGCTGGTGAGCACAGCGATAGGGGCCGCATGATGGGGGGGAACAATACGGGCGGCCTAGAGACACAGGCCGCACAAACACGAGCCAGCAAAATCCAAGTTCTGCCAGACTGCTCATCCCTCCTTCTCATCCCTCTCCTATCTGCACTGGGGAAGGGGCGAGGGGACAAGAGCCCAGCCAGAACTATCTGGAAAACCACTGGATCTGGAACCCACAGCCTCCTGGATCAGCCCCAAGATGCCTGGTCCTCCCAAGTCCTGCACAGGAGATGTGCAAGACAGAGTGAGGGAAGGATCTCCTGAGCCAGCCAGATCGGATCAACGATCTCAGAGAAAAGCACGATACAAAATTGCTTTTTCCCCAAGCCCCCAGCAGACCCCATCAGGACAGGGCTTCCCGAAGACTGGGACTGATCTCCCTGCGGGCCTCGGGGCTCCTTGAGAATAGGGTTATGTCTCCTCCATCAGACAGGGAGCTCGATGAGGGCAGGGTCCAAACCTCCCCCACCAGAGCAGGCGGATCTCACTTCCTCCTCTCCCTACCGACCTCCGAGGTCCTGTGAGCCCAGGCCCTCCCCGCGCGGGCATGCCTCCACCAGCCCGAACCTCAGCTCCCCGCCCTCTGCCCGGCCAGCAGCTCTAGCCGCATGCTCCCACCAAGAGTGCAGCCCCTGCTCTGGCTCAGACCCCGGGCCCCGGTTCACTCATGTCAACGCTGTAAGGACGTCCAGCCTGGGCCTCCTCACCGTCTGCCTCTGGTTGTGCTTGTAGCCAGCAGGACCCAAGAGAGTCCCTCCCCATCTGAGTCTGTAGACACTTTGAGGGCAGCACACACAGAACGGAAATCCTGCTGGGCAAGCTCTACGCTTCCCTGCACAGACTCAGACGGCCCGCTGACGGGGGTGGGGGAAGCGGGAGCCAGCACTGGGCGCCCGGAGCTTGGGGCTAATTAGCTGCCTCATTAAGCTACGAACACCCACCCAGCCAGAAGGTACTAGCCTTGAGCGTAGCTGAATTCTGTGTATTTGCAATTTCCGTTTGGGTTTCCCCAGTCAAGAGAAGCTCCTCCTTAGACCCCTACAGAGAGTAGGCAGGTAACTGACCCAGACACCCATCTACTTATGCATCCATCCACTCATCCGTCCATCCATCCATCCATCCATCCGTCCATCTACCCATCCACCCAGGCAGACTTTCTTCGAACGCCTCCTCTAAGTCAGGCCCTGTGCTGGTCACTGGGGACACAAAGAGGAATGAGCCCTAGTCACTTCCCTGAGCCTAGTCTAGGAAAGATGCTGCACGACTTAAGGCAAGCGCGGTGACCAAGATAGAGACAGGACTTGCAGAAGAAATGGGGGAGCCAGGGCAGAATCCTGGAAGGAGGTGACCACACCTAGGCTGAGTCTTACAGAATGACTGGGAGCTGGCCAGAAGGTGCTCCCAGCAGAACGCGTGCTGGGGTGGGGCCCTGGAGAGCCATAGAGGCGGGAGAAACGGAGAGCTGGGGGCTTCTGAGGACGCTTAGCACCAGAGAACTATAAAGCAGCTATGAAGCTCTTGTCTCAGCAGCAGCAAGGCCCAGGACTGAACAGCAGAAATGTCCCCATGGAAGTGGCAGAAAGGTGAAAGAGATGAGCGCGTGAGAAAGAAGCAGAAATCAGCCCTAAACGTCAGAGGGAAGCCCCTGTAAGCACATCTCGGGGAGAGTCTCGAGGACCCCGAGCCCAACCCAACACCCAAGTTCGTTCTCTTGCTCTCAAGGCTAATATCTGACTGATGGTTCAGAAAAAAATAAAACCCTCCCAAAATGCCACCCCCTCCCCAGTGAACAAACAGGTTGTGGGCCTGAGCACAAGTACTGTCTACACAGGCTGGGAGGCTCTGCCTCCGGGCAGCCCAGAAGCTCTGGGAGCCCCACGTGCCAGGGGTGCGGCCAGAATCAAGAGAAGCTGAGAGGGCGGTGACAACCTGGAACAGAGCTATTCAAGGCTGGTGCCCACAGTGAGGTCTTTCTCCGTCTCCACTGCAGGAAGGACCGGGTGGTCTCAGCCGTACAGGACTCTGAGCCACCCCAGGGCCCAAGGTGAAGAGAGCGCTTCCCCCCTCAATAAGAGATGCCACAGGCCTCTTGCCATGCTGTTTGGCACTGGTGTCCGGGTCACCAGCTCTCCCTGTTGTGGAGCACATAGCCAGGGGCTGCCTCTTACCTGCCCACAGGGTTGGACACCCTTGCAGTAAGGCCCCTCTCCTGGCCCCCTTCCTCTCCTGCAGGTGGAGGGAACGGGGTGAGAGGGACCACTGGCTTGGATACACACCCCGCCTTCAAGCTGCCTGCCAGGTGCCACAGAGCACAAGCCCACAGATGAATCTGCCCCCAAGGAGGGCTCTAGCTGGGTAAGGCGATGGGGCTGGGGCACCCCAGAGGCTACCGGTCACTCCCCACCCTGTCCTCCTTCTCTCTCGTTCGCTCGTTCCACCCTGATTTCCTGGGTGATTTCCAGGAGAGAGCCCTCCAGGCAGTGGGGCCATTTTTCTCATATGCGTTGGGGGAAATGATTGGGTCTTGACCAGAAGACCACACAGTCTCCCCCGCAACCCCCAACCTGCTCCCAACCAGACTGAAAGCTCCTAACTGGGGCCGTCCATCTGTAAGGTGTCCAGCCACCAGGCTGCAGAGAGAGTGTCCTATGGAGGCCGTGTGAGAAGGAAGGGAGGGCAAGGGGCAGGGAGAGGGCAAGCAAGCCAGCTCTTGGAAGGAGCCAGTGTCTGTCCCTGGGGACCCATCGTACCTGGATGGGGATGAGAGGCTCCTTGTCGTCGATGTCAATCAACACATCTTCCCCAGGACTGAGTAAGCTCACGTCATCTGTAGGGGGAGCAGTGTCCAGGCCTGAGAGGGGGCTCCCTCAGGGGCTCACCCCTCCTGAGACACAAGACTCGGCCCTCTGTCTTGCCACACTTTTCACTCCGTGTCTCCCTCTTCCTCCCAGCCATCCTTCCCTCTCCCGGATCCCGTCACGCTCCCCGTCTCCCCAGTTCTCCCTCTAGCTCCCTCTTCATCCCACTGATCCCTGAATCTCCCTTTCCCTCGGCCTTTTCCGCACCACACCCCACCTCAGCATCCACCCCCCCAACCTCTCCTGGGGGGCCCAGCCCAGGGCCAGACGGTGCCCTGAGGGAGACGAGATTCCCACCCATCCTTCCGGTCGTCTCATTCAGGGCCCGGTAAGCTGGGAAGTCCACCTGTCCCAGCCCCCTCTGCCTCCCCGCCCCCGTCAACAGCCCCTCCCCTACCTGGGCCGCCCTGTGGGGACGGACTCTCCTCTGAGTAAGGGTCGCACAGGAAGCTCTCCAGGGAGCGGATGGTACACTGGCCCACCACAGGCCGGCGGCCAAACTGGCGATTATCAATTACCTTGATCACGATGGGGGGACAGTAGAGCTCCTCCCTGGGCAGCATCTGGGTGGAGGGGGAGGGAAGCTCTGGGCAGCAGCCTGACCCCATCTCTGGGAGGTCTCAGAGGAAGGCGAGCCCTTCTTCCCAGGGCAAGTCCAAGGTGCAGAAAATGCTCTCAACCCACACATAACCCCCAAGAGCCAGCGATCCAAACGGGTGGTTTGCCGAGCCCAGGAGCTGGCCAGTGGAGCAGAAGCCACACGCCCCTTCTGTCTGCCTCTTGGATGCTGTATGCAGAGGCCGACTTCTCCCTCACAGTTTTACCTTCCAAACACATCCAGCTCAGCCTAAAGTTAAAACAAGTCTACTTTCCCTGAACCCTCACTGGCCGGGGAAGGGAAGAAGGGAGAAGTTGGCCCGGGACTCAACGTTTCTCGCAGACAGACCCCCCCCAAGTGGATACTCAAGAGTTGGCTTCCAGACCCAGATTCTTCTCCCCCCAACCCTAAAAGCACTTTGAACACAACTTGAAATAATTTATATGCTCTCCTTCGGTGGCGGCTTTGGCTCAGCCAGGAGGAGGCTCCTGTTGACAGCCACTGGGCCTGGAATTTCTATAGTACTTTCATCTTGCAAACCATTTTCCTTTCCTCAGACTTGCCTTACTCTGGTCACTAGGCCCAGGCAGCCCAGGTTGCTGGAAGGAGCTGAGGCCTGAGGGCCGCGGGGGTGAGCCCCTCTGCGGGGGCCCAGGCTGGGGGAGGACCAGGTCCTGGGAGGTTTGGAGGAATCCTGGAAGCTCAGAGACCTGGCAGGGGGCACCGGGGCAGGGCTGAGGCCGGCCCTGAGCGGGGAAACAGCCACGGATGGGTCCTTGGGAGTTCCGTGGACTCAGGATCTGAGGAGGAGGGGCCGAGCTGGCCCCCTCTGCACTGCTCGCAGGCTTCAACTCCTCCAGGGAGGAGAGAGCATTTCCTCCCATTCTCCAGTGAGGTGGGAGCGATGCCGTGACCCACTCAGAATCCCGCAGGGAGCCAGACCCCAGGCCGCCTGGGGCCGCAAGGAAATTCTAACCACCAGGACTCCGGAAGGGGACGGCGGGGAGGTCGGGCTCACCACTTCCATGAAGAGGGTGCAGATGTCAAAGTTGGGGTTCTTCCGGAGGTTCTTGATGACACAGGACTGCACGGTCTGGCCCCCGCACTCCACCACCAGGCTGGGGGAGGACACGCTGGCCAGCTGGTAGCTCTTCATGTTCCGAAGGCCCCACGCCAGGATCTGGGGGCACGGAGTGAGGACAGCAGCTGGGAAGGCCCCAGGCCCCAGAAAGGCTGGGCCAGGAAGAGGAAGGGCCCGTCTGCCCACAGTCCCCACCCCACCACGGGGGCGGGCTCACCTCGATGGCGGTTCGCTGGAGAACAGGCTTGATGTTCTGGGGGACCATGTAGATGTTGGCCTCCCTCTGGGGTGGCGGGTAGGGTAGGTCCGTGTCCTCCGACTGCAGGGCAGCAGGTAGAATGGAGGCAAAGGCAGGAGGGAGACCAAGGCGGAAAGACAAGAAAGGAGGACAGACGGGATGGAAAGAAGGACATGTGGAGAGACACAGAAACAGAGCAGCGGGGACACAGAAGTGGGCAGACAGAAATGAGAGAGCAAAGTCAGTTCCTCAGGCACCATCTCCTCCAGGATCACAATTCTAGCACCTTGGCCCCGGGTTCAGGTGATCCTGTTTCAAATAAGCCCCGGGGCACCCCTCCTCCCACCCACGAGCTGCTCAGGGTGACCCCATCCCTGTCACACATACACTTGTGCACACACGTGCACACACATGCACTGCCCCGTCCAACCTGACACGTCCACTTCAGCCCCTCTCAGTCCCGAGAGGACCACGTGCCCTCCTGCTAGCCTGATTCTCCTGCCTCCTGGCTCAGACCCTCCCGACTTACCACCCGCCCTGGTGTTCCGTCTCCAGCCCCAAACTCACACCTGTCCTGAGGTGTGACACATCTGAACAGAATGCTTGCACTGTGGGCCAGAGGGGGTATTTACAAATAGGAGAAGGGGACAGCAAGGCCCACCATCCAGGGGCACCAAAGGGCCTACTGGGGAGGCTCCTTCACACCACGGACCAGAGATGAGCGTGGCCTGTGACAACCCTACCTGCTATGGGTTTGCCAAAAAGACTTGGGCAAGAGTCCTGAAGAAATACATAGGGAAGCAGGCGGGGCAATGGAGGCAGGTATTACTGTGGATTAGACAACTACCAAGTCTGACAGTGGTTAGAAACACGGGCTCTGGGTATAGATCCTGACTCCACTACTTACTGAGTAAAATAAGTTATGTCACTTCTCTGTGGCTCCATTTTCTTCATCTATAAAGTGATTATTAAAAACTATCAACCTCTGAAGGTTAGCGGGAGGCTTGGAGAAGTTAATACAACATTTAGAAGAGTGCCTGGTTCATGTAAACTCTCAATAGAAGTCCACATGGCACCTCTGTGACAACTAGAGAAGGATGACACTTTCTTAAAACTCTTAACTTCCACATCAGAAAATCATCATAGTTTACTAGTTTATTAGAACAAGACACTTTACTGCCACCTACTGGAAAATTAAAATACATCATGTCTGCACTGGAAATCGCACGCCCTTAGACCCAGGGCTCTTCCGCAGTGCACAACCTGCACATCCGTACATGGAGGCCCTGACGCTCAGGAAATGTTAACTATAAATACAAGGGCTGTGCTGTGTGCTTTACAGAGCTTGCCTCAGGTAATTGCATTAATAAACGATGGAATCGTTGGATTCATTCTCCGAGTGACTTGCTCTGGGTTCCTTCTCAAAGGATGGTGCGTCCACCTACAGATGCTCTGACGCAGACGGTGGGAGCAGCTGGAGGACTGAAACACACCAGCTTCCTCCTGCCTCACCACTTCACAGCCAATCCCAGCTGTCACTCCTGCCAATGACACACTGATGATGCTACGCTTCGTGACCTGTGGTGGTAAGAAGCTCATTTCTAGAATCAAACCAGACCCTGGTCCTAGTCTGAACCCTGCAGCTCCTCAGCTATTTGACCTTGGGAAAATTATTCAACCTCTGTGACTCAGTACCCTCACATGAAAATCCGGGATAACGAAACTCTTACAAAATTTGTCTGAGAATTTAACAAGAGAACACATATAAAGAGTTTCTGGCACATAGAAGGTGCTTAATAAACAGCAGTGACTAAAATGAACACTGTATTGTTGGTGGTGCCACTGTTTCCATCACTCACGTTGTTGGTGATCCCCCAGGGACTTGAGCAGAGCTGAGCCATCAGAGGCACCTCTCAAAACAACGCTGGCTTCAGAACTATCCCTACGTCCCCAGAGCACAGAGTGAAGGAATTCATCATCTTCCTCCGGACCCACAATGCAGGTGACATGATATTTTTAGACTGGCTGAGCAGCGGATGCCATCAGGAGAAAGGGTGATGAACAGGGCTGCCATGGGCACAACTCCAGGGGGTGCTGTGCACGTCACAATCCACGTGAATGGTGCCCCTGGAGGCTGGAGGCAGAGCCCGCGGTGGCCTGGCTGCTCTGGGGCCGCCTGGCTTGGCGTCCAACCTTGGCACTCCAAGGCCACCTACTGCAACAGCTGTGCAGCAGGGGTCGCCTCTTTTTGAAAAAGGTTATGCCTGAAGGCCTGCTGGTGGCCTGCTGGTGGCCTGCTCAAGGCTGATGCCCAACCCACAGTGGACCCAGGGCCAAAAGCCCATGACGAAAGGGACAAACAGAAGAGGTCAGGGAGGGAACAGCCCCGGGCTCCTGGGTGGGGAGGCAGAAAGACCAAGCCTTTCTCATAGGGCTGCAATGTTGTCCTGAAATCACCCAGGAAAACTCATGAATATACTTCCCCCAGAATATTCCTCTCCTGGTCCCCAGACTCCGGGCAGTGTCCCTTTGATTCCTTTTTGTCCCTCACTTCCACGTCCCGCTTTCCCTCTGGGCTCCTCCAGGTCCCCTGTGAGGATATTCCTCTCTCTGTGCAGACGCCCAGGCTCCCCACCACAGGAACCTGCTTACAGAGGAAGACAGGGACCAAGAACCTGGAGAAGACTGGGCTCCAGTACCGTTTGCAGGAGGCCCTGGAGGAAGACGGCGGGTGCACACAGCTGTGGAGCGCCAGGCCCGGCCGGCAGGAGGGAGAGACAAGCAGAGACAGCGGTTAGAGGCGCATCCGCAGGGCAGCTTATGAGGCACAAGGCCCCCAGTCTCATCCCAAGGCCACCTCCATCCACCATATCGTCCTCAGGGGTCCCAGGACATCCTTGCTCCCTGCACCTTGTTGCCATTCCCCAGAATCCCTGCCTCTGCAGGGGCTCCCCTACACCTGCCAGCTGCCACCAAGTCCTCTGTCCCCTCCCCACTGTGCGCACCGCCCCGCCTGTAGGCACCTCTCATTATCACTGAGCATCTACGCTGCCACGTGCTCTGGCTCCCTAACCCGGTCTCATCCAGTGCGCCCCAATTTTCCACACTATCTGCTGGATTTTTTCCTTGCATTTAAAGACAGTCTCAAGACGGTATCTCATTCACACCTTCTCTCTGTGTCCTCTCCTGCAGCCTGCCACCCTCTCCTCTCTCTCTTCCTGAAAAAGGCTGCCTCCATCCCCTGCCTCTCCCCCGCTTCCACACAGCCCTCTGCCCAGTGCACTCGCTCCGCCCCTTGCACCCCCTCCCTGGAAACTTCTGTCTCCAAAATTAACAACAACCTGCTTGTAGCCCAACCCAGAGGAAACTCACAGGCGCCTATCTCTCTCCCTACCTCAGCAGCATCTGGCCAGCTGACCTCGTCGTCCTTCCTAAAGCCGTCTGTCTAGCTCCTTACCGCTGGCCCCTCCACCCTCTCTACCCTCCGCTGGCTGTGTCTCCCTGGCAGCCTCCCTGCTGCTCCTCTGCCCATCCCTCCCCTAGGCTTTCTGCTCCCAAACATCTCTCCTAAGCCCCACACTCACATTCCAACCTTACCGCTACTTCATCCATGTGTCCTCCTGGCCTCTCACATCAAGCTTGTCCCAAACTGGATTCTCTAAGATCCCACCCCTGCCCCCCCGCCAAAAACTTGCTCTCTTCAAATGTCATCTCAGAATCCAGCCCCACCATCCACCCAGATCTCCAAGCCAAAAACGCCACACCACCCTTGACTCTCCTTCCCCTGGATTGATCCCCAAGCCTTAGGGCTCTGTCTCCTAAATCTCTCCCAGGCCCACCCACCCATCTTCTTTCCTGGGTCTGGGTCACCACCATCTCTTGCCTGGATTCACCAGCTTCATCCTAAGTGATCTCTTGCATCTGGTTTAGCACATCCCCTTCCAATGAATGTATGCTGTACTCTGCAGCCAGGGAAGACTTTCTAAGAATGCCACTCTGTTTAAAACCCACCCACTCAGGATGAAGTCCAAACTCCGTGACGCAGCCTCCAAGACCCCTCATCTTCTAGCTCCTGTTGACCTCTCTGGTCTCGCCTCTCACCACCAACTTTCCCCTCCGGGACCCCAGGCAGTGATGGGCCACCTCCCCAGCCACGCTCAACAGCACCCCCACTTCTGAACGCCAGCAGGTTGCAGGAGGTACCACACTCTCTGTACCTGTGAGGTTGGAGCTCACGGGTCCCTCTGTCTGAAAGGCTCTTCTGCCCACTTCATCTGGCTACCTCCTACGTGGACTTCATGTCCACTTAAGTGTTCCTTGGAGCTCCAGGTTTAAGTTAAGCACCCCACGGTTCCCAGAGCAACTTGTCCCATTGAAAGACACATCACGCTGGGTCATTTCTGTGTGTTCATTTGTCTGTGTCCCTTGTGAAACCAGCAATTCTGCACACGGGGACAACAGCTATATCCCCTGTCCAATAAATAAAGGCTTACGAACAGATTATTGAAGGCAGGGAGGGAGGGATGGCAGAGGGCGAACGGACAGGGGGATGGCGGACAAAGAACCGACTCCAACACTCTCCCATCCTTCCCAACGCTCTTGCCTGTGTCAGTCTTGCATCCTCACCAGCCCCTCCTTTCCCCGTGCCCGCTCATTCCTCCCTCTGTTTGAAGGGGCTTCCTTTGCCATCTTCCAGAATCTACCACATCTTTCAGGGCCTAGGTCAAACTCTACATCCTCCAGAAAATCTCCCCAACCACTCCAGAAACTCTTTAAACCCTACTCTCTGACTTCTTTTACCTCTAATTAAGCAACCCTGGGCTCTGGTTGCCCAAGGTCCTGACTGGTACCCCACATATCACGCTTGGGAGTTCTGTGACACCAGCCCGATGGCCACTCCTGTGCCCAAGTTTCTCAATTTTTTCTGGTCCAGCCCATCTGAGAGGCATGATATCTCCTTCCAGGACAGTGACCCTCAGTGGGGTGGGCTGCAGCGACCCCTATCAGCACTGCCAGGCTGGGAGGGGGTGGGTGTAGACTGAAAGCACCGCCAGGACATCCTGATTCCCTGTCCCATGTGTGCCGGGGGACTCCGAGGATCACAGACCTCAGGGGCAGCCACACAATAGAAGGCTAATAAGATGACCCCTTCCGTGGTGGGGTCCATGCCTTCCATGCTCCTCCCCACCCACCCTGAATGCAGGGCAGACGTGGGGCTGCTACACTGACAGGGTTCTACAGGTGTGCAGGGCGCTGACCGAGACAGCTCAGACCAAGAGGACAAGGACACAAGGACAAATGAGGCTCTCTCCCCACTTTAAGCAGAATCCACCTCCTGCCTCCTTTCATCTATCCGTCCTGCTGGCCAGTTCAGTACAGGGAACTGAGGCCCCTGAGCCATGAGGGGGGCTTCCTCCCCCGGTCCCAGGGGCCACCACACTAGACAGACGTGCATTCCCAGGGCTGGGGCAAGTGTGGGCAGGCCCCTCCAGCCACCTAGGTCAGTGTTGCCACCGGCAGCCCACAGACCCCCTCCTCACACAGCAGGGCAGTCAGGTGACCCTCTGGACACTCAGATCCGAGCTCCTCGGGGAGCTCCATGTGGGCGCAGCCGGGCGGGCTGGGAGGGCTCCACTGTCTGCCTGCCCCACCCAGCTCGTTAGGGACAGCATGCTGCTCTAATTACACTTCCCAGGAAAAACAGTGTTTTAAATTAAAGCCTTGGGGGAGGGATGGGGGATGGGGGACCACTGGGCTTATTCTCCTGATTGCAAAACACCAAATTTTTCCTTCTGGAGGATTTGGGGGTGCCGGAGAGTACCTCATGTACATCTCAGACTAAAAGCCATACATAGCCTGTTGCCTGGATTAGGAAGGGGATGGAGTGACATCTGGTTGGCCCCCAACTCACAGCAAAAAAGCCACGGAGGACGCTCTCCTTTCAACCAGGGCATGCCTCCACGGAGCATGACAGGAGCATCAGAACCAAGGGTGATACTCCGAACCACGCCCCCTTAGGTGCTCAGGACCACAAGCCCCTGCTCCCACCTAAAGGGTTCCCAGATGGGGTCTTCCTCTGCACAGGCTCCACATCCTAGGAGCCCTCAATTATTAAGGAATCTGCCATCATCTCTTCTGCTGCGTGTGTGTGTGTGTGTGTGTGTGCGCGCGTGCACGTGTGCATGCTCTCGTGAGTGTACATAGTTGCACACACTCACACATGCCTGTGCACTCTCCATTTCTCAGGAAATCTAAAATTGCAGTTTCTTTGAACTCATTCCCCTTGGCAGCGCAGACCGCCTTTGTTCTCCAGACAAAAAGGAAAAGAAACGAGACAGAGGGCTCAGAAGAGGCGGGGAGAAGGAGGGAGAGAGGGAGCCTGGGCCAAGGAGCAAACAGAGGAAAAGGGAAATGCGAAGGGAGAGCTGGACAAGGGGAAGAGAAAGGCTCAGGAAGAGGGGAAACAGCAAGTGGCAGACAGAAAGACAGGCTGGGAGCTGGAAAGAAACCCTCCCCTCCACCCATTTAGGACCCTGGTCTCCCAGACACCAAAGCCTCAAAGACACAATGCAACAGTCCCCCTTCCCAACCAAGAGCCCCTGGAGAGGGAATGCTCCAGGTGGGCAAACAGCCTGGGGGAGGGGAAATCTTGTTGCCCACCAAACTGGCCCCACGCGGTGACACGCACCCCCAGCCCGAGGCACTGTCACCTGGACCCCCAAAGAGAGCTCAGAGTCACCTCTTCCAGGAAGCCATCCCTACTGTCCTCCATCTGCTCTAGGAGAGCTCAGCCCGGGTAGATGCCTTTCACCTCATCCATGACACTATCTCCCACACAGGCGTGGGCTGCCTGCTGGCCGGAAGGCAGTCCCCACTGAAGAGGCCGTCCTTACGCCATGCTTCAGAGTCACTCACCCCTCTCCATTCCCTCTCTAGCCTAGGCCCCCATCACCACATCCGTCTCAAAAGCCTCCTAGCTGGTCTCTCCTGCCCCTCACTCCCCACTCCACACCTCTCTGCAGCCAGACGGCTTCCTAACACACCCATCTGTCCTCTCTGCTCCCAGACTTTTGAGGGCCCCCGTGGCCAGTGGCCCAGAAGCTAAGCTCCCGGCATGGCTTTTCAAAGCCCTCCAGGATGGCTGGAGCGCCCTTCACAGGGATCAGGCCGGGAGTCTGGAGGGGGCTGAATGAGGGATACCAGGCAGGAGCTCGGCCGCAGCAAAGAAGACAGAAAAATCTTGCTAAGGCGTCAGGCTTCCAGCAGGACCAGCTGCGGCAGCAGCAAGACTAACCTGCCTCCACCCCGTCCCTGGGGATTCTTAAAACCAAATAGGACGCAGGACCTCGGCATGAGTCTTAGCCTTCAAGTGCAGGGGAAGAAAGAGGCTGAGCTATGGGCCCCAGGGCCTGGCGGGAGCACTCTGGGGATGAAGGGGTCACCAGGTCACCTTCTGGGGTGGTTCCCTGGACCAGCTGATCCTCCATCCATCCTACTGGGCCTGGGACCCTTTGAACGTGCTGGCCCAGCCCTGTGCCCAGCAGACCTCCAGGACTTGCTCTCCTCTGGCCCTGCTGACCCACACCCGCCTCAGCCTGTGGCCGGCTGGCCCTGCGGCAGGGCACTTGGCCCTCGTCAGGCTCTGGTCCCAAAGCTGCAGATTTTGATTTGCTTCCTGACAACAAGACCACAGCCAGATCCCTGCTCTTGGAATCTGAGCCTTCACTGTTATATATTACAAATCCAGTTATTAAGGATTTTAACTTTTTTTAATAACTCATCCCTGGGCTGGGTCTTCTTCAGAGCAGGCTGTGGGTTTTGGCCACAGAATGCTCTCAATCAAGAGAGAGGGCTCCGTGCTGCTTCCCTGGACAGGACTCCCGTCCCCTTTCCAAATCGGCAGTCTTTCGCAACTGCAGCCAGAAGCAGGAGGCTGCCTGTCAGGCGCAATTGCGGCCAGCTCACTTGGCGGACCCCACCTCGGTCTGGGAGCTGCAGGAAGTGAGGTAAGGGGCGCGGGGCCGGCGGATCCCACATCCTGACCCTGCACTTCAAGTCCAAATTGCACTGAAAATGTCAAATGGTGTTCGCTCGCAGCCTGGGGATTCCCTGACGGCAGGAAGTGGCTGCCCTTTTCCCACCCCCATCTGACCAGGGCTCTCCTTCCTGTCTCTCTGCCGAGGCCTTTGCCTCAGCTCACTCTTGAGGACCTGCTCACAGATGTGCAGGAGGCCATAAGGAAATGGGCTTCTCATCCTGCAGACCAAAGGGCATAGCCTTGCTCCATTTGGATGCAAACCCCAAACTTCTCCCAGAAGCTAGGAGTCCCCAGCCTGCCCCGTTCCCTAAAGCAGCCGGGCCCCAACCTGGTGCTTGGTCCCTTGGGCCAGAGGCACGTTCCCCACCTTCTTCCTAAGCGCTACGACAATGTTCGGCTAACGCCACCTCCACCAGCAAGGCTTCCTTGACTACTCTGGTCCCTTAGGAACATTTTATTCTTGAAAACATGCCACTTGGTACTCAGCCGGTTGAGACCCCTGCTGTCCCAGGGGTCTGGGCAAATGTGGCTTCCAACATAGCAGCAATCCACCTAAGAGCCAGATTCACACCAGGACACACCCCAGGCAGCCCCGGATCCACGCAGAGTGCGGGAAGTTAAACCCAGACAGGGGTCCACGTGACAGAGGCACACTGGAGTACCAGGAACCAGGAAGACTCCAGGGCATGGCCTTCATCTTCCCTCTGCCTCTGCCCACCTATCCCCAGCCACAGGCCACAGCTGTGAGGGGCCAGCTCACCTCTTCCAGGATCCCTGATGTATCCTGCACCTGGACCACACCATGGGACAGTCCACATCCAGGAGATGGTGGAGGGAGGAGAGGAAGGAGAGTAAAAGTTTACCATTAGTGACAAGGACCACTAGGCTGGGGCAGAGATCAACAGGCCAGATGTCTCCCTACAAGGAGCAAACAGAAACCACTTCCCATCTAGGGTGAGGGTGATGTGCTTCCCAGACGCGCCCTCTACGTGGTCCCTGAGAAAGTAGGTACAACAAACGTTGATGCAGAGGGAGTGGTGGGAGAGGCCAAAGCATAAACCTGGAGCCCAGGCGTCTCTAGAAGTGACAGGAGAAAGGAGAATGACTAACAGCCAGGTGCTGGGAAGGTCCCGGACCCTGTATAACAGCCCCAGGAGGCAGTCAGGCCTGAATCCCTGGAGCCACTGCTGGAGATGTGGACTTGGAGAACCAAGGAGAAGCAACCTACACGCCCAGGGCTGGCAGAGCTGAGAGCAGAAGCTTGGAGCGCACAGGGAGCAGGAAAGGGAGAGGGAGAGAGACTAGAAGGGGTGGGAGGAGAGGCAGAGGGAGGACTGGGGGCAGGGGGCAAGGAGGGCTTGTACTGTAAGGACTGTCTGCAGATCGCCTGGGCTCCCCGCCTCGTAAGGGGAGAAGCACCCAAACAGAGCCCAAACGACCACTTCTCAAAGTTGCAGCTGAGCCTGGCCGGGCAGAGGATTCCTGAATCAAATCAGCCTGTGTACCAGTAAAAGGTTTACATTTTTCATGACCCCCAGGAGAAGGAAGGGGAGCAGGGCAAAGGGAATGAAGTCTCCATAGCTAGTAGAGGAAATAAAACCGGATCTTAGTGGGAACACTGAGTTGGGAACTACGGTCTAAATCAGAGCTTCTGAAACGTGAGCGCGCGTCCGAGTCCCCTGCAGGGCTCGACAATGCCCAGGTTTCTGTGCTGCCCTCAGAGCTGGCTTCATAGGTTTGAAGTGGGACCCAAGTTTGGCATTTCTAACAATACCTCGGGTGATGCCACGCGGAGAACTACTGGCCTAAGTCGATGGTTCTCAGCCCAGGCTGCACATTCAAACCTCCTGGGCAGCTTTGAGAGATACGAAGGCCTGAGCCACACCCTGAAAGATGGGATTTCACTTGGTCTAGGGTGGAGCCTGAGCACTGCTGATTTTTAAAGCTGCCCAAGGGATTCCAACATGTAGCCCAGCTGAGAGCCACTGGGCTGGATGACCATGAGGTCCCTTCCATCTGAGTCTGTGATTCTTGGACTTCTCAGGGGAGAAGGGCAGGAAAGCCAGAGCTGGGCAGGGACCCCAGCCCCTACCCACCCTGCCCCCGTGGCCCCAACCGAGCCTTGCTTGGCTTGAAGCCAGGATGGTGGTGGTGCACACCTGCTCCCCTTCCTAGCCTGGGAGGGGGCTGCAAACACCGGGAGGGGGCAAGGTTGAAGAAGCAAAGGTGAGAGCGAGGCTTACCTCAAAACCAGGGATATGGTGGATGGCCGGCTAGGTGAAGAAAAAGAGCTTTGGTTAGGTGCCCGTCACCCAAGGCCCCACCACCTTTCTGCCCTGGCCAGGTAAACACATCTCCAACCACAAAATGACACTCATGGACTATGTCTGTGATCAGACAGTCCAGGGATTCGCAGACTCTTCCTTGGCGGACTAGGGACTCCTGCGAGGTGCCTGGTAAGCGAGTGCAGGGGAAGCCAGGTTGGCAGTGTGCCGTGTCCCCTCCAGACACTTCAGCCAGAGTAGCCTCACTTCTAGCCGGCTTCCATATTAGGGTTCACATCCCACTAAGAGCGAGTTTGAAGATGGGGCTCTAATCCAAACCCCTTATTTTACAGCAGGGAATCGGCTGGCTGAGGCTATGGTAGAGCCAGCACTGCAACAGGGGTCCTGCCCTCACCTGTCCCTGGAGTCCCCTGCCAGCCAGATCACAGAGGTCCCCCTTCCAGAAACCACGTCAGGATATAACCCAGAGAAAGATACATGCAATGGCCAGAGGACTCAGACATAGTAACACAGTTCAGATTTCCGCCCCAGTGTTCGATCGTGTCCTGATTTGGGGCTCAGAAAAGATGGGCAAGACCGGTTCCAGCAGGAGGCCCCACATCCAGAGGTGGCCCTTCAGTGCTCTCCACTAAGTGCAGGCCCTTGGTGGGGGAAGAAGAACGTAGCTAAGCCCCCTCCCCTCTATCAGACCATCCCCTGTCTGGGCCCTCCCCCTCCACCACCAGGAGTTCCCTGCTGGGCCTCCTGGCTCTGGACGTGGACCAGCCTCACCTTCTCTCTCTGGATGAGCTCAAAAGAGGCCAGCAGCTCACCCGCCGGCTGGTTGCCCCTGGTCAGCGGGAACCAGGCCAGCCGGGGCATCCGTTCCAGACTCGGCTGACAGATGCAGCGTCCCATAAACTCATCTGCACCCTAGACCGAGCATAGAGAGAGAAAAGTCAGCGTCCCCCTGCCCAGGGCTCTGGCAGCCTCAGAGCAGTCAGCAGACCTACATCTGGCCTCCCAAACTCGGAAGGGCCTCAGAAGTCAGGGCAGTCCCTGGTGCAGACGGTGAGCTCTGCTTCCCTCAGGGGGATGCGAGGGCAGCATGAGAGTGGCCTCCTGCCACTATTGTTAATGCTGAATTCCCATCGTGTTCCACAAGTCCCTTTGTATGTCCAGCTAGCGTTCACCTTGCCTTAATGTAATCAGGCTCTAAGCCCATTGGACAGGAGAGTGACAGCCTCCTAGCAGTTCTTTAATGCCCTCAGCAGGAGAGGTGTTTGACATTTCCCAGGAATGTGTATCTCCTGTTCATTTCACCTTCAAATCCCCCCAGTTTCCACATGGGGAGACTGTGATCACGCTCATCCAATTAAATGAGTCTTGTTCAAATGATGTTTTCATCTTATCATTCCGTTTACTCATGAGCCTTCCATGGCTCCCCACTGACTAGAGGATAGAGTGAGCTTGCGGACCGGTGAACTCCGACCTTGTGGTTAGCTCCCCCAAGGGCAGGGGCCGCAGACAGAACCTGGGTCTCGGCCAGATGATGCCACAGCTGTCGTAAGCCTCGGTGGCTCGCCCAAGGCACTCATCTGGAGAAACCAGGCTAGGACTGGGAGGCTACCTGCAGTCACACCACTGCTGGGGACATTGCCGAGAGCCATCCTGGAGTGGCCACCAGCTTCTGCATAAATGCCCACACCAGCGGGTGACGGTCCAGCATAGACCACTCAGAGTGGTCACCAGCCACAGCACTGGGAGGGGTCCCGGAGGCTCCTCTGGGCCCATCGTTGCCCTCTAGTCGCTGGGTCATGGAGAGGCTCGGGGAGGGGAGTCCTCACAGAGGCCAGGCCGCCAGGACAACAGGGGCTCAGGGCAATGGATATTTGCCAACAGGTACAGCCCCGTTTGACTATATTATCAATGAGCACAGCTCTGCTCTCCCCCAGGACCCTGGGGCCCACCCACCCAGAAGAGGCCATGGCTTTCTCCCCCGGGATCCCTCCCGGGCACTGGCCCAAAGGGGATAGAGTTCCATTGGTGACGAGGAGGTGAGGTGCCACTGGGAGAGAGAGGCTGTGTCCTGCCGGCCTCCCGCCCGCCCTGCACCAGCAGTCACACCTGCTTCTGCAAAGTCCCCTGGCCCTGGCCCCCCTCCAGGCCCTGCCACCTCCCGCCTCCTCCTGCCCCAAAAGCTCCAGGTCCTGAGCTCTTCCCCCGCAAATCCCCAAAAGACCCTTCCTCCAGCTGCTCGGCCCCCACGGAGCCAGCTCTTCCTTCTAAGGGCAGAGCTTACGGGTCAGCCTCCCCAACCCAGGCCCGCATTGCCCACCACCAGCCAGTGGGGCACCCTAATCAGCCTCGCCTTCCCCCAACCCCTGGTCACCACACTCTCCCTTCCAGTCATGGCAACTCTTTCTGGAAGCGTCTGTGAAGCCCTAGCCCCTCCCCTTTCATCTACTGCCACCCCCAACCCAGGTAGGGCCTCTTGGCCACACACTCCTCGGCCGACACAGTCTCTCTCTTCCAACAGCATCCCACCCCTCCTTTGTAACATGTCGCCCTGACTCCGCCACTCTCCCCGCTCCCCTGGCCTCGTACTCCTTTCTCCTCCTTCCCTGCCTGCCTTCCCCATCCTTCCATCTCCCACTGGCCCCCGTGCTGTGCTAACACCCCTGCCTCATCCCAACACCCCAATCTCCCATTTCCACCAGGGCCTGGGTCTTCCCACATCGCACATTCCAGCCCACAGCCCTCTCTCTCCTGGGAACCTTTCAGAGCTGTGCTGTCCAATACCGGAGCCACCGGCCGCCTGTGGCTACTTAAAGTTTAATGGATTAAAACTAAAACAATGAAAATTCGGTTTCTCAGCACACATGGCAAGTGGCCCTCGTTTGGGGGGCACGACCACAGAGCCTTCCCGCCAGCACAAGCGGTTCTGTGCTGTGCGACAGTCCTGCAGAGAGGGCCCCACCTGCACCTCACACTGGCTCCCTGGAGGAGTCCCTGCCTGGTGGTTCCTGAGCCCCGGCTCCCACCTGGCTGGGTGACCCCACATGAGGGGCCACCCAGCCCAGCACAAGTGCTTGATAACCGTGTGTGGAGTCAAAGCGGCCCTCGGATGGGGAGAAGGGACCGACCTGGGGTCTTATAAGCAAGTTAGAGACAGAGAAAACCCAGGCTCCTGACCACAGCCAAGCACCCTTGCCAGATCTGTACCCGCTCTCTGCCGTGGGCACAGCACACGTGGTGGCAATTCGTTTTTAATTACTCTAAAACAGTTTTCACCACTGCCTGTGGGGTTGGGGGAGAGGCTATCAGCCCCAGCCTTGGGGAACTCCCGTCTCGTTGGGGACCCACCCCTCACAGCAGCATCTCCCCTGGGCCCTGGAGAGGGTGGGCAGTGAGGGCTCGGGGGAGGAAGGTGGGCACACTCACATAGGTGTCGTGGTCGTACAGCTCCACCACGATGCTGGCCGGCTGCTCAGCGATGCTGGCCAGCTCACCGAAGATCTCGATCTCGTAGAAGATGAGTGTCTGGTCCCAGGTGGGGTTCAGGGTGTTCTTCACCACCACCGTCTTCTGGCTCTGGTGCATGAAGGAGACGATTGCATAGGGATCTGTGTGGGCCAGGCACAGAGAAGGGAGATGGGACACAACGGAGACCGTGAGAGTCGCCCGTTCAGGAGTCATGCAGCCACAAAGCTGGAGCAGAGCTGTGGCTGCCACTCAGGAGCACCGACGTCCAGGCTGGAGCCCTATCCTGGGGGTACCCCCCCACCTCCATCCTCCGTGAGGCCAGCCGGTGGCCACCATGGGGAGATGGGACCGAGGTCCCAGAGAGTGGGCGCAAAGATCCAGAGAGCTTCCCTCCTGGGCTCTTTCCTGGGCTGGTTGCTGGAGGCAAAATGAATAGATTGTGCATTCATTCATTCATTCATCCAAAAAGCACTTACTGACTGAGTGCCTTCTGCATAACAGGCCGGGGGCTAGGTGCTAGGGGCTGAGGATACATTTGGAGCAAAACGGTAATCTATACAAACAAACATAAAATGACAATTTCGATCATGCTTTGAAGAACACATAGGAGGTGCAGTGGCGTGTGAGAGAGGGATCTGGCATGGCTGAGTCTGCATTTCAGCAAGCTAACTGTGGCCGCCACCTGGAGAAGAGACTGGAGGGGGGCAGAAGTGGGTGCAGGGAGACCAGTTAGGAAACTACTGCAGGGGTTCAGGCAGGGAGGGTGGTGGCTTAGATGGGTGGGGGCACTAGAGAGAAACAAAGGGATTCAAGGGCTATTGAGCGGTGGGGGGGTGTGAGGGGGACCCTAAGATCCCTGCAGCTCCCTGACGCCCCCAAACTACTTTCCAGCCTATTGGCCCCAGCCATGCTAGCCTGGGACCCACCCAGGAGGCATTCCTTCTGCCTGGTCCCAAAGCATCACTAGAGAAGATTCTAGGGCAGTGGTTCTCAAATGTGAGCATGCAGCAGAGTCGTCTGGAAGGCTGGCAGAGACTGCTGGGTCCCACCCTCAGAGACTCCTTCATCGGGTCTGGGGTGGGGCCTGAGAATTGACATTTCTAACAAGTTCCCGGGTGTTGCTAATGCTGCCTTTCAGGACTCCACTTGGAAACCAACGCCAGAGAAGGTCCCATGGGACTGAGTGCATGTAATTTGGGACAAGAGCAAAGGGCTCGGAGGAGGGGGCTCCTCCAACTTCTCTCATTGGGGGCAGGGTCCAGTTTGCCATTTTGTAAGACTCGACGAGCCAGATGCTGAGGGCATGTGGACAGGGAAGTCTGGGGATCCAGGAGGCTGGCAGCTGGATGCTAGATGTCTGGCAGGGCTGAGCCCAAATGCTCTATCACATGCCCTATACCCTTGGCAGTTCCTCCATCCTGTAGCACCTTGCATCCTCTGCACCCTCCAGGGCAGCCCCCACGTGACTCAAGAGGACCTCAGTGCCAGACATCTAGAGCCGGGGTGTCCAACTGCAGTCCTGGGGCTGAGATGGGGAGATAGCTCTTCCCCACAGAGGGGAGGGAGCAGGCCAGTCTCTCCCTGGCCATCCAGAGTCCAAGTGGCATGCCACAGCCACTGCACAGGAGGTGGCAGAGTGGCTATTGAAGAAGTGGGAAAGTTGGAGTGGGCAACAGGAGGACTTCCATCAAGAGATGGGGTGGGGGACAGGGTCCAGGATTCTGGCTATTGCTCAAAGGGCTTGTTTTAAGGGGGGGGGGGATTCACGTTAGGAAACAGAAGCTACGGGCACTCACTGGCCGAACAATGCTGGGTTTGCCTAACAGGAGGCAGCCACCAGGCTAGGACCAGCTTGCCAGCCTTCAGGCACAAGAACAAACTGGGGTCAATCTGGGAGGGCTTCCTGTAGGAAATTGGTTTTGAACCTGATTCTGGAGGTAGAAGAGGGCAATGGGAGGCCCTTGGCAGAAGAAGGGGCAGGGGAGACATGCCCACCACATCTTGCCACGCCCACCAGGTGGGAGCCTCCCTGGCATGGGGCTCTCCTTTCCCATGCACCAGCCTGGCAGGGCTGGCCCAAGCCGTTCCCTTCCTGGCCCTGGCAGGGCCCAGCGGCGTCTGTGCATTTAATGAAACCGTCTGGCTGTGATACCATCAGCTCCAAGCTCGGCAGAGAACCTCTCCCCGGTTCCAGTAAGAAAAAGAGGGCGCGTTCCGATAAATAAAACCATATTCGAGAGCCAGCGAAAAAGCCCCTTTTGTTCCCGCCCCCTGTGCTTCCCAAGGCTTTATTTTTATAAGCGCGCGGGCCCCAGACCGACCGCGTTTACACAAAGATCACAATTGCACATTGTGGCGGCCATGCACGCTGTATTGGTGTTGGCAGCGCCCCCCACGCTGGCCCCCGAGCAGGCGACTCCTTCCAGCAGCCCCATCAGCGCAGGCAATGAGCTCAGCACTGGGGGAAAGGGAGGGGGTGGCTTTCAAACAAAAATCACCCAGACCCACACGCTCGCCCCGCCCGCCGGGGGCGGGGGGAAAACACACAACAAAGGCATTGTAAGGAGCAGGCCTGGAGGCCTGGGGCCTCAGACACTGGGCTACTGTGTGCTGGGGCCTGGCCTCTCCCCGCACAAGGCCCAGCCCCTCAAAAAAAGAGAAACAAGGGGGATGGGGTGTTGCTGAGGCAAGGTGGTCAGATGAAGGGAAGCCAGACGGACGCACAGACACAAGCCTCTTCCAGGAAAGCCAGGAGGATGGAGAGGCAGATCCCAAGGAGAGGTGGAGGGGAGGGGAGAGGCCAGCTCTTCCCAGAGCCACTCCAGGAGGGGAGGGCCAGCTTCAGCCCTCCGGCCTCACCTGCCAAGCCACACGGAGCACCCCCGGCACTGAAGCTGGATCGGAGCTTTGTGAGGACCACAGGCTGCCCTGGGAGCTCCAGCCAAGAACACACAAGGGTTCTACTGGACTCCATCACCACAGGAGGCCCCAGGCAGGTGACTGCTGGACCTGCAGCCCTGTGCCTGATCTCTGCTGTTCAGGCCTTCCCGGAGCTCCAAGGAGGACCCTTCTGCAGTCACAATACGCTAAGCTTCCCTCATGGGCCCTCCCTCCAACTGCTCAGACCACAGGGCAGGTGTCATCATACCCCTTGTCAGAAGAGGGAGCTTTGCCCCAGAAAGACCACTAGCCCCTACTCACAGGTGCCTGGGACCAGACTCCCTGACTCGTAGTCAGTGCTCCTTCTACCTGCCACAAACATGGGAAAAGGGCCCTTAAGACAGGTGGAGTAGACTGCCAGTAATCAAGGCATTGCAAACAAAAACTGCAATACAGCAGTATTTTTCCTATAAAATTAAGAAAAATCGTTTAGATTTATAAAACCCAGTGTTGGCAAATATTTGACGAAATAGGTACTCTCCTTTATTGCTGGAAGCAATTCAGCAACCCTTTAGAAAAGCCATCAGGCAGTATGACCTGAAAAACATAAAACTGTTTACACCCTGTTTCCCATATTTCTGGGAATCATCCAAATGAACCATGAAGCTATATGAACAAAGATGTTCGCTCCAGCGTTACCTGCGATCCGTCATTCGTCCACCATACAGTTATTGACTGACCCACATATGGTAGGTAGGCACAGTGCTCTGAATATGAAGGTGTACGAGACACGGTCCGGGCTCTGAAGATCATGGCTGCTGCTTGGAAGTGGTAACTAGACATCGGTTACAATACAAAGCGATGTGCAGCCTCACGGCGGAGCGTTCAAGGCGCTAGGGGTGGGGGTACGCCCTGGAGTCTGGTGGCGTCAAGTCAGTACCCCCAAAGGCGGTCTCCAGCCCCGAGTCTCAAGAATAAGGAGGTAACCGAGGTGGACCAAAGAGAAGCACAGCACTGGCAAAAGCACCAAAGAGCACTCAGGGAACAGCAAGTCTGGCTGAGGGGAGGAAGGTAGCACCCCGGGGCCCCAGGGAGGAGGACGCAGGCGGGCAGATCGCAAACGGTCCTGGACTCGTGCTCAGCGAGTTGGGCTGAATCCTGTCCATCAGAGTTCCCCAAAATGTGTTCTTCGCAAGGCGAGTTCTCGGGGAATGAAGGAACGCTAAACACGTTCAACAGACTCCTGCAGCCACCCCAGCCTTCAATGCCACCGTGATTCGTAAATCGCTAAGCGTGCAGGGCTTCCCAGTCTCTCTCGCTCAGGAACCCTTTTTAAGTGGAGCATTTCACAAGCCTCCAGCACACCTTGGAAAACAGCTTCTTAAGCTCATTGGGAGAATTCCCCCAGCCAAAGCCAAACTTAACAGAAAGCTGTGCTTCAAAAAGGGGGTGGGCTCGGACTGGAGTCCAGACAGAGGAAGCCCACAAGCAAGGGCTCCCCAGCCCCACCCCAGCCAGAGTCTGGATCTGGGGGAGACGAAAGCACTGGTCCCCACGGAGGTGACTTCAGCTTGGGCCAACCATGGTTCACCAGACCTCACTGTGGCCTGGCGTGGCAGCAACGCCCCTCAGGACCACCCAACTAGCACACAGCTTTGACCTCCCTGGAACCACGAGGCCGGCAAAGAGGGCACAGGAACTTCTGCTTTCTTGGCAGACACTCTACCCCCATAAATGAATAACTTGGCATCTGACCTACTAGCCTTCTCTCATCTCCTTCGTTAACCAAGGGGGGCCCCTGAGCCCACTGACCCATGAGACTCTCAAGGAGGGGTTTCTGGGTGCCTCAAGCTAAGGGCCATGCCCTGGAATGTGAGCTGCCCAAGGGTCCTCCCTCCTGGCGGCAGCTCTGTAAGCAGAGCCTATGGCTCCCTCAAACCACACCGGTGGTCGCCGGCTGGGGGTCGAGGCAAAGCAGAATTCCCTGGAGTATAACAGGGCAAAGGAGACAGCGCACTCCCCGATCCCCTTTGAGAAACATTCGTCTACAGGGAAGAGCAACTCAGCTCTCACTGCTGTTCACAGCCACGATGCTGCCCAGTAGGTACAGCACTGAGGACAAGTGATTTCTAAGTCCTCTGGAGTCCTGTCTTTTCTGTTCAAAGTAGATCCAGTTTGTATTCCAGATGCTCACCCAGCAGTGGCAACCCTGTCCCAACGTAAGAGAAGCCATTTGAATTAAGCATCATTTCACATTTTTTATACCTAATCACTATGCTGGCCACACACACGCATAAGCACACAAGCACAGGCCACACTCGCCCTTCCAGTGGTCCAGAGAACTGATGCCGGGCCTCCACTCAAACCCCACCCAAGGCAAAATCCTCAGGCAGCCTGGATGGCAGTGTCTCCACAAGCCTCCCTCCCCGACCGAGTTCAGTGTTATTCAACAAGTGTTTCCTGGACAATTCCTGTGTCCCCCACACCTTCAGTCAAGGAGAAGAAATAGAGAGAGCACTGGCCTTGTGGCAGCCCCAAGGCCCACCACACAAGGGACTAGCAGAGGGCACAGCACAGGCTCATGGGGGCCCCGCTGGGGAAAAGCCCAGGGCAGCAAGGTCAGAGCGCTTCCCAAGGAGAGCCCTCTGGGCTGCAGACGCCAGCAGGCAGGCTGGAAGACGACACCAGCGACAGACTCTGTGCCGGACCCTCCCCAGACCCCAGACATTCCTGATTCACACAGGAGTTTCCTCTGAGAAATGCCAGCCAGTGGCCACGCACAGCCTCCAGCCACCTCAGGGTCAGTTCCAGGGGAGAAACTGCTTTGGTTTAGGGTTTGGGAGTGAAAATAAACACTCTGGGTTTTATAGGTTCACCCGTGTTGGCTGCTGTTTTCCTTTCCAGCAGCCGCTCAATCAGGCCTTTCATTCAGAAGCCAGCGGCCAGGGCCTGGGCAGTGCCCTCAAAGCTCAAGGGATGTTTATTTGGGGGAGGGGGTGGAGCTAGGATGGAAAGTGTGACGTCTCCTTCGGCCCCGGTACAAGGCTGACCCTGCCTGCAGTCCCCAGAGGTGCGGGTCCCCGGGAGGAGCACCCTCCCTGCAGGGTCCACCCCCAGCCTGGCCAGTGGAGGACAAGGGGCCCTCGACCTGCACCCCACTTACCCACCCCCCACACACAAACCTGCCGCCTGCACCCCGACCTCTCACACCCTCCCCCGAAGGAAGAGGAAGCAAGACTGGGAATCAGGTCACTTCTCTTCTCCTTGGGGTAGGTGCTGATTTTCAGAAAGCATCCCGGCCAAGGTTCCCAGGAAGTTGCAGCTGCAGAGGTCTCCCCCACACTCCCACAACCCCCCACCACCACCTGCCAATCCCCATGTGCTTGTTGCCCCATCCACCCTGAGTCTGGCTGCGTGGGGCTCGAGAAAAGGTCGCTGAGAGGAGAGGAACACGAGGAAGCACAGCTGTCCCCAGGTCGGGGAGGAGCAGGGTCCAGAAAGGAGGACGGGCGCCTGGCCATGAGCTGAGTGCCATTCTGTGAACAGGAGGTCACTCCCATAGAAGAACTCAGATCTACTCGAGTGAGTAGCAAGCACTTGGAGTGGGGTACATCACTTGTCAGCTATTTTAACTCAAGCAGTTTAGCTTCTTCATCTGTAAAATGGGGATGTCCAATGCCTGCTTCACAGGAGAGTTGTAAGGCGCACGCGAAAAAAGGCCAGCAAAGCGCCCAGGCTCATAGTGGGCACTTAGTAAGCGCTAGCTCTTCAGATATCTTAGTGTTAGTTCTTTAGAACCTGCTGCAGGCTCAAGGGTAAGTCAAGGTCCCTTCCTGGAGGAGCTCAGAGTCATGGCGGGAAGAATATGACAGAGGTAGATGGCAAGTGATCTATGCAGTGGGTAAGGACTCTGAGAGAGGTGCTGGTGAGGTCCTGGCCAGGTGCTGAGGAAGCAACAACCAGCTCAGCTTGGGGAAGAGTCAGAGGGCATCTGGGCTGGGTCTTGAAGGATGAGTAGGAGTTCACTGGATTAAAAATAGGGAGGGAAGGCATTCTAGGCACTGAGCACAAAGGCCAGAAATGTGGAAGAACTAGACAAACGTTGACGAAAGTTGGTGCAGCCAGAGCTAGCAGATAGAGGGGAATTAGGGAAAGATGAAACTGGTGAGATCCAAAGGGGTCAGATCACGAAGGAGTTGTCTGCCAGGCTAAAGAGGTGGGGATTTACCTGTTAGTGTCTATGTCTGAAATCAGGGGAGTGACATGACCAGCTGTGTCTGGGGTTGTGTGGAAGGTCACAGGGAGGCCAGGAGATGACTGGAGCATTCACATAAAAGGAGCAAGGCCAGTGTGAGACGGCAGCCACGATGCAGAATAGGAGGGAACAATCTCCGAGACAGATTCAGGAGCCAGAATCAACAGAACTGGGCACCTGGCCGTTAACCAACCTGATGGGTAGTGGAAGCGCATTGACGTGATCCTAAGACCAAGGTGGGACGTAAAGGGGGGCCTGGACCTGGGGGAGGGGTCCCGAGGAGTTCAGCTTAGACAAGATGAACTGAGGTGCCTCTGAGGCTTCTAGGGGAGACATAGAAAATGTGGCTGGACATAAAGAACTAAAGACCTGGAAGCTTCCCCAACAGGAGTGGCTACTGGGCTGCCTGGGGGACCCCAGTGCCCAGAGAAGAGAACACACACAGAGCTCTCGGAAGCATCAGGCTTAGAGGGCAGTAGCTCAGTAGGAGCAGGTAGGGCAGCAGGAAGCTTCAGGAGACCAGGAGAGAGGGGTCTCCCAGGGGCCAAGGCCAGAGGGGCTTTCAGGAGGAGGGCATGGTCAGTAAAACCAAAACCTGCAGACGGGTCAAGCAGGCCACCTGACAACCAGGAAGACACGGTGACCTGACTGCAGCCCTCACCTCCACAAACCCAACAAACACAGCGCCCCCCGACCCACCATAGGAGAAGCCTGGGCCACGTTCCCTGTGGTCTGAAGGCCCGATGACTCTGTTCCCAGCCCTCAGGCCCTGGTCCCTGGCTCTCCTCCCTCCTCCCACCTACCAGAAAAGGAGTCCTTGTCCATCGCAGGCAGATCCCGGGCCTGGTACATGTAGCAGCGTAGATGGTAGCGGTTCCCGTCTGCACCGAGGAAGAAACAGATGCCAGCTGAGGGGCTGGGGGTGACCAAGATCTGGGGCTCGAGGGGAGGACAGAGGGTGTCCCTAGAGGGGGCAGCGCACAGAGGGGCCGGATGGTAGAAACGACACGTGTACGCTATGCTGGAGTTAGCTGCTCTCAAGATCAGGAGAGCAGACCACAGCCCAAAGGTGGACCCCCAAGTGATGTGTCCTTGGGTCTGGTGACAGCTGGGGAGGTGGCAGAGGAGGGGGAAGGAGTGGAGGGGTCACAGATGATGGGGGCAGTGAGAGTGCACAGTGCCTTGAATGCTGGATTTCAGGCTGAGTTCACACACACACACAAACCAAGAGACACTGACCCGCTAACAAAACACCCAGACTCAGTCCTCCTCAGCCCCCACGTATACACCTGACCATGTGACCCACACAAACAGGAACGTCAGGCTACACACTCATCCGTGTCACCCCGGTAGACACCTCCAAACGTCACTTACAGTCAAAGATGCAGGAAATCGTGGGTCTGTTCACGCCAAAGCACAAGGTGGAGACAGACTTGGAATCTTCACTCCTGTCGTCCACCACGCCGCCCTGGAGATGGAGAGCTGGTCACCGCAGACTCTGACCCCAGAGCCTGGGGGTGGCAGGGAAACTGGTTCGGAGAGTCAGGTCCCCAGAGTCCTTTAGACGAGGCCCCTCACCTGCCCAAAGCTCTGATTTCACTCCAGGGCTGCGCCTTCCCAGACCCCAGTGTTAAGTCCACAGGGAAATTCTCCCTCTCTAGTGGAGACCAGACAAGCCAGAATGGGATTTTGAGCTGTTCCAGCCTAAGAGGTTAGAGTTTGCTAGAAGGAAGGACTCGAAGGGGCTCTCTGAGAGGGAATCCAGTGGGGATCTGCCCGGGCTGATGAGTTTAGGGGAGCCCGAGTCTGGAGGGCCCTGTCTAGCACCTCTGTCCCACCCAAGACATGTCTGGACACGGTGCTGGTGCCAGGGACACACGGGCACTTAGCTGGGCCCCCAGCTCTGGGGAGAAGCTGCACTGCATCCTCCACTGTCTCTCATCAGCTCCCACTGCGCTGACTGTCAGAGGAGGCCTCAGTCTGAGGACAGGGGACAGGAGTCGACGCAGGGTGGGTCTGCACTCGGCCTCAGAAGCTGTGTGTAAACCTTGCCCTTGTTCGCGCTGGGCTCTAACCACTGGGCCCTAAACAGCCTCCTTGGACCAGATGCCCACCTCCTTGGTGCACTGCTTCCCTCCACCACCACCTCTGCCACACCGCAGCCCCTCATCAGGGATGAGCCCCAGCGGGGACCTCAAGGCCCCCACAAAAATTGAAAATGTGCCGGTCACATGGCAGCCTGTCCTTCCAGACCTGGCTTTCTGTGATACCAGCTCCACCAGCCTCCCACGGCAGAAGCCCAACAGAGAGACTGCCCGCTTCCTCTGCAAGCCCTTCCCCCCTCCCCACACTGTCACCTGCCCCAGTCCCTCGCCAGTCCCTCTTCCCAACACACAAGCACGCACACCCTTGAAAGAAAACCCCGGCCTCCCCTCCCGTGGCATTTTCACCCCGCCCAGGCCCACCCAGAGCAGCCACTTCCCAAGGCCACCATGCCCCCCACCTGGCGGCAGCCATTTCCCAGGAGTCTCGACCTCTCCCCAGGCCCTGCAGCTACATCGTGGCCCCACCCCCCTAGATGTACGGCCACCTAGGTGCTCCTCCTCTCCAAACCATGCCCACCCTCAGGGCCTAGCCCCAGACCTCCAGTCCAAGAAGCTTCCCCGGGTGCCCGCCCGCTGGCTTCCGATCCGCCCGCACCCAGGACCAGAACCAGCTGCATTACCCACACTGAGCACCCGGCTCCCGGCCTGAAGCCCTCCATGGCTCTCGCCACCTGAAGGGTCCTGGTCAGACCCCCAGTGCCCTGCTCCCCCTTCCCCCTCCAACACCAGGGCTTACTTCCCCCAAATCCAATCGGGCAGGCCACGCTCCCCAAAGCTGGCCCAGACACGCACCTGCTCCCAGTGCAAGCTCCTACCGTTCCCTGCCAAGAATGCTGGTCCTCCCCCAGATCAGCTCATCTTAGGACACCAGGGAAGGCCTGCCCTGGTCACTCTGGGTCAACAAGGAAATGCAACCTAAAGGTAGGCAGTCATCCTCTGCTCCATCCCACAGAAGAGCCCATAAAACATATACGGGGGAAAGACATGTTCATCTGCTCTCCCGGGGGACCCACTGAGGTCCGGCTACAACGGGGTGGGCTCTGGCTCCTAGCACAGGACACCCCACTTTCTGGCAGGAAGATACGGTGACCCCCCCCCCCCGCCTTTCCTTTGGCCACAATTTCAACACAAGCTCTAGAATCAGATTCCTTGGGCTCCAGCTACCATTTACTAGCTGTGTGACTTTGGGCAGGTTGCTTAACCTCTCTGCACAAGTCTCTATAAATTTGGGATAATTCTCCAGTATCTATCTCAGAGAGTTGCTGGGATTCTTAGGAAGACAAATCACATGTTGTGTTAGCACACCACCTGGGGAAGTCATAAACCATGAAGTTACTAATTGTGCTCAGGGGTGGTATTCATATACCCCATATTTGTTCAAAATTGTTCCAGGAGCTGGAAAAGTAGACATTTCAGTGCAACGTCGCAGTCCTGGGCAGAAATTAAAATCAGTCAATCAAGCAATCAACCTCTCTCCACACACACACACACACACACACGTGCGCACGCACACACACACGTGCACACACATGCATACACACATGCATGCGCACACACACACACACACACACACACATACACACAGGAGAGCAGGACAACAGGGAGGGATGCCATACTACAGACAGGTGAGAACCCAAAGGCCACAGCATCTGCAATCTTCCCTCCCGGCAGGCGTGGGTCCCGGGCATCCTGGGTTCCCGCCAGGAGAGGCGCTGGGCCCAGCCTCACAGCTCTGGCCCTGCCGCCACCCACACCAAGCCCAGCAGCTAGTAGCTCTGGCCGCAGGGTCTACGAGGCCGCACGTAGAGCCGGAGCTGGGGGCCCAGCAGGCCACCCCAGGCGTGAGGTACAGGGACGCCAAGGAAAGCAGGTCAGGATGCTGGAACCAGGGTTCGGCCAGCCCCCAGGTGCCACGAGGCTTAGCGCAGGCAGCTCAGAGCGCCTTGGTCGGGGGGAGGGCAGGCTCTGTAGCCCCTCCACCTCACCCTGGCCACACATATGTCCCACGCCAGCAAGTAGGGCACTGAGGTGAGTGCGGGGAGGGAAGCCGCCTCCAGCTCCCATGGGCCCCGTGATTTCTCTCTCCCACCAGGTGCCTGCAGGGACCTCCACGCTTGCGGGCTGCCTCCAGGGCACATCCCCACTCAGCGCGCACCTGCTCCAGGTGGCCCCCCAGCCGTGTCCCGTCAGCAGCGGGCAGCACTTTCTGGGTCTCTGTCCAAAGGCAGGGCCGCCTGCCTGTGATAAAAAAAGGTGTCCCCATCCCTGGGATTTCCACAAGGCCGGGGCCAGGTACCTCAGGTCCGGCTCAGTCCTGGCCCACAGCAGGCCCTGGCACCGAGAATGACACCCTTCAGAGGCAGAACCAGCGCTCCCTCAGAATGGCCCTGAGGGGCGGCCGAGGCTCTTCCACCTGCCCTGTCTCCAGAGGAGGGGCCCACAGCCGCTTCCCCTGGTCCACAGGGCCTCTGTCCGCCCCCACTCCCATCTGCCTCCCTTGCGTGGCCTTGCCTCCACCTCCCCTTCCCTCTCTGCTCAAGGAGACAGACAGGGGTTGCTGGGAAGAAGCTAGGAGAACCAGGATGACACACGCACCTAGAGTCCCCAGTAAGTTCAGTCCCGCCAGAGGAGCCTCAGCCCTGCGGTCAGCCAGGTTCCCAGGCTGGGCAGAATTCCACCCACACAGCAGGCCAGTGCCTTTACATCCTCTGGCCCACTGACCTTCCCAGGGGGGACCTGGGCTCTCCACGAATCCCCTTCAGACCTTAGGAGCAGAGCGGAGGCCGGCCCCTCTCCCAGCCCGGTGGCAGCCCCTGCGTTGAGTCTCCAGCAGTCAGCCTGCTGCTTCCACACTCAAACCAGCTGAACCCCCAGGGTCCCCTTTCTCGCCCTCAGGCCTCCTGCACGTAGTTCTCTCTGCCCTGCTCTTTCCCTGGCTTTTTCCTCAGACATCCAGTCTCACCTTCAGGGTCACCCTGCAAGGATGAGTTCGGTACACCTCCCGTGTGCTCCCACAGAGCCCCAGATTTCCCCCCTTACTGCATATATCACCCTCCATTGTAAATACCTGTTCACTGTCTGCCCCTCCCACAGAGAGCTTTGCGAGGTTCCCCCCATGCACCCAGCATCCAGCAGAACCCCTCACACACAGCGGGTGCCCCATTAATAATTAGAGAATGAGTGAATCGATGAATGAGCACACACTTTTCTGTGGAGAGCTGATGACAAAGACCAGCCCATCGCCAGGTCAGGGGATCAGCCTGCGCGTTAACACAGATGATCCAATGTCACGCTTTTTCCACTCTGAAGCATATTTTTGGCTTTCACACATGGACATACATGGCTCACGTTTGGGAATTTCTCTCAAAGCAAACAACGAAGTCTCATGAAAAGATGATTTGGGAGCTTCTGGGAAGCATCTCCCTCCCGTCAGCCCGTCCCTCTGACATGCCACTTGTGTTTATTGAACACCTACTTTGTTCCAGGCCTTTCCCATATTCGAGTTGGAAAATAGGTATCGCTGCTTGTGGAGACATAAAATGCCTTCCCTGACCAAAGGTCAAAACCCATGTTCACATCCACACCGTCACATATCCCACCCCACACACCCCAACCCCACATAACAGCCCTGTCTACTCTCTTATTCAGCCTTACTGTTCCTCATAGCACGTATTACCCCACACATTTGCTATATTAACATTTTTGTTCATTGTCTCTCTGGCTCCATGGGGGCACTGCTGTGTCCCCAGAACCCGCTACGATGCCTGGCACACAGAAGTCCTCAGCAAATATTTACTGATCAAGGAAAAAAATCCAAGTTGAGCCCCAGTCTCTGTAGGTGACTCTCCTGTCACATAATCACCCATTTTCTGGAGGGAACTGTCTGGGGCTAAAGGAACTTCCTGGGCCGAGCCTGACTTGAGGGAAGCACCCCCTGAGAAAGCGATGACGTTGGCAGAGGGGAGAAGAGGGGGTCAGTGGAGGCGCAGCAGAGATGCTGCCCTTAGCATCTATCCTCGCAGCGGAATCCTGCCGACACCTTACCACCTTCCAACAGGGACTGTGACTGCCTTTGTTCTCCAGACGGGCAAACTATGGCACACAAAGGCCAAGCCACTTAACGACTGCACGGAAGAAGAGCGGCCTGCGGCTCCCTGACATTGCACAGCATGTGCACAGAGCGGACGATCAGAGCGACTCATTCATTTTACAGACCCTGAATCTCCGACACAGAGAACATCAGGCTGCCAGTCCCCGGGGAATCGGGCTCCGTGTCAGGCACCAGGAAGCGGGGTGGGGGGCAGGTGCCTGGAGCTCACAGTGTGGGTCGGAGGAGGGTAGCTGGGGGCGCCTCAGGGAAGCCTGAAACTCAGATTCCTCACTGTAAAGTGGCCATCGTGGTAACACTCACCCCGATGGGCTACTGAGGAAAACACAGGGGGGTTCAGCCTTGGCACTATTGACATTTGGGGCTACATAACTCTGCTGTGGGAGCTGCCCTGTGCACTAGCAGTATCCCTGGCCTCTAGCCATTAGATGTCCATAGCTGCCCCCCTCCCTCTGCTGTGACCACCAAAAATATCTCCAGACATTGTCAAATGTCCCTTGCAGGATGGGGTGGGGGATAGAAATTGTCCCCAGCTGAGGACCACAGGTGGAAATTAAATGAAACGTACCCACAGCCCTTGACAGGTCCCTGCACGTAATCAGCATTCAGTGGTGCCAGTTTCCCTCTTGCATCTCACCAGTTTCATGCTGAACAATATCTTCCCCCGCCTTCATCCCTGCCCTCTGGCTTTAAGTTTGGAATTCATCACCATCCCTCTGCCACAGGACCTTTGCACTGGCTGTCCGCACCACCTGGAATGCCCTCCAGACAAGCTAACTCGAGCTCTTCCCTCAACTCAGTCATCACTGAGGCTTGGACACTTCCTTGACTGCCCTGCCTTTATCAGCAGCCCCTACCCCGCCTCTCCTAGCATCTCTCCTGCATCCATCTTTCCATGTGTATAGGTAAGGCATGCACGTTCCTTTATCCCCTGCACCTGACCCCAGTGTCTGGCACTTAGTAGGCATTCGGTGAAGATTTATCGCATGAAATGAATCACCAGCATCCCTGCCCTAAGGCATGTGCACAGCACTCAGGCCTAAGGTCCCAGGGAAAGGGACAGGAAAGTGTGCATCAGACAGCAACCTCCCACCCTCATGGGGCTCAGGGTCAGATGCCACCAGAGAAAGAGAGAGTGATGTGGGCTCACTTACACCCCAGGATGGGGCCATTTGTGGGGTGGAATGGAACAGGGTGGGCCCTTGGAAGGTCCCATTCAGGAAGGTTTCCCAGAGGAGGGGAATAAGAGGGGTGCTGGAACAGGGGCAGCAGTGACACGCTGGAGGCCTGCCCCCCCCCCCCAGAGCTTAGGGAAGGCTTGGCTAGAGGGGCAAGGCTGGGGCAGGGCGAGGCCGGGAGCAGCGGGGCTGGCTTCCTTCTGCTCTCACTTGGAGCCCTGAGCAGAACCAGGCTGCAGGGGTAGCTAACGGTCTGGTTTCCACCCACCCACCCTTCACCCCCACTCCGCACTCACACTCTTCCCCAGCCCCAGGCCAGGCTCGGGGCATTGAGTTTCCCACAGTCACATTCCTACCTCCATAGCTCATGCCGATGTGACTCCCAGGCTGGGGCTGGCAGCCACGCAGTCTGTGGCCACGCACTTGGTCTTGTGGCTAGCTGTGGGAGGGACCCTGCTGCTCGCCCAAGGGGACTGGGGGGCCTCCAACCCGCTGTTGCCCCGCTGGCAGCCACGGCTCCCTGGAGATGCCCGAGCTCAGGAGGGTGAGGAACTCTCCTTCCCAGATGCCAGGGCTCCCCAGGGGTCCCCTGAGCCAGTGGCCAAGCCCACCTTTTCTGCTGAGGGCTGACATCCCGGGACCCTGGCCGCCACACAGGGAGAAGGTGGGCAGGTTCTGGGAAAACAAGGAGTCCGTGAAGGGGACGCCTCGACCCACCTAAAGTGGATCCAAGACCGAGCAGCAGACCCCTGGCGTTTCTCAGATTCTTTCTGCACACAGGCTGTCACACGCATGCCTCCTCCCTCTGGTACTCCCACACGGGGCCCAGAGGTCTGGTTCAGGATCTATAAAGCAGAGGCACGGAGGAGACAGAAGGGGCCAGAGCAGAGGAGGATGCAGCAAAAAGACACAGGCTGAGCAGCGGGGCTCCCCAGGGCTGAGTAAGAGGGGGACAGAAACACAGAAGCCACACTCACGGCGGTCAGGAAAAAACGGAGCCTCGGAGGTGGCTCCAGGGGCCACCAGGGCACGCCCTGCCCCGGCGGAGTCAAGCGTATGGGTTTCAGGGGCCAGCTACCCTCCTCACCTCACAGGAAGGACGCAAGTCCTGTGTCTGATGGATCCAAAGAGCACAGGTGACAGAGCTGACAGGAAAGGCGCCACTACGGGGAGCCCCCATCTCCTTCTTTATGTAAACAAGATCAGAGGACCCCAGAGAGCAGCAGGTGCTGGAGCTGGCTCTCAGGGCTCATGAGAGATCGTTAAATTTCCAGCCATTTGCAAGCCGTTCGTTAAACACAGTCACTTGTAAAAATTAAATCAGATACATTTGTAACTTCAGAAATTATTTCTAAAACAAAGGTGATAAATATTCAAAAGCGTCACTTCCAAATTCTTCCACTACCTTTTACTGTTATCTTGCTCCCAAGGTGATTTACATCTAGAGTATCTGTGAGGTGGAAGTACTGTATAAACACTATATAATGGTGTGCTACTGCTCATCTCCTCCTATCCCCACATTCTGTGATCTCACATTGAGACCTTGCAATTGGCCATGGCAGGGATATCTAGACCATTTGAGCAAATGCTACAAGAAGAGCTGGATTTGTTCTCTGGATTTCTTTCCGGAGAGCCAGTTGTTAAACGTCGACCAGCACAGGCAGGCCTCGGGTGACCTGCCAGGATCTCTTCTTCACCATCAGCTCTGCTGGGATACCCAAATAACAAATGACAATGGAGAGAAGAGTGCTATAAACCTGTACAACCCAGCCATTATCCATAAGATTTCTCACAATATTCAACCAAGGAAATACCACTAAAATAATTATTACTTGTTTTCTCTGTGCCTCAGTTTGTTCCTCTGTAAAATGGGAGCACTAATAAAATCTACCTCCGGATTACTGGGAGGCCTAAATGAGATAATACATGAACAGGGCAGAGGGCACTGCCTGACACGCAGCATATGCTCTAGAACAGCTGACAAACTTTATCCATAACGGGCCTGAGAGTAAATACTTTCACCTTTGTCAGCCATATAGGCCCTGTTGCAACTGCTCAGCTGCCGTAGCAGCAGACAGCAGCCGTGGACAATGTGCACATGGATGAGCGTGGCTGTGCTGATACAGCCCTGTTTACACAAAAAGGCAGAGGGCCAGACTTGGCCAGTGGGCCATCGTTTGCCAACCCCTGCTCTGTAAGGGGAGGGGGTTATTTTTGCTGTGTTGTTATCACCTCCATCTGATAAGTGAGAAAACTGGGACCCAGAGATTCATGTTTTCCTTCAGGGTGCATGGGAAATTCGCTGGTAGAGCCCAGGATCTCTCAGGACCCCCGCAGGGCTCTTCCCAGCTCCTGCTTCTCCATCAGAACTCAGCACCTGAGCAGGGATCTGAGGCAGGACAGGACTAAGTGCCAAGTCAGGGCCCTGGGGAGCCCACACCCATGTCACTGCCCTGACTGCTCTGGCCTCCGCTTCCAGGGAAACCCCACACAGGCCCACAGGCCAGGCCAGAGGAGAACCCTGTAAAAGAGAAAACTTGGGAACACACAGCCCTCCCTTCCTAATCAGGGCTGATTGCAACCTTAAGTGAAATAGCAGGCGAGTGTGCAACCCCATTTAATTTACAGCTGGAGCCGGGGCTTGAGAGCAGCTGCGAACTCCTTGCAGAGCTACCGGCCAGCCCCTGGGGAGCCTGGGAGTGGAATTAGGAAACCTGGAGAATCCACAATGCCACGTGTGGGCTGGCACGAGTGTCTGTGTTTGCATGTGCCTGTGTGTCCCTCTAGGCTTTCCAGGTCTCTGAAGTCTGCAGAGGACGCTCAGGCAGGTTTTAGGCCATGCCAGAGTGCCTCCGTCATCAGGACGACTGTATGTCCTCGTTTGCCTAGCTTATGCCTATTTTCCAACATGATTTTTAATAGTGTCCAGACCAGACAATAAATTATAAGGTCACCCTAGCCACTGTGGACACACCCTCATGCGTGTATAATGACACACAGGGGGTGCAGCCGTCACACCCACCCAGCAGTAACACACACAGTCCATGCTTAGCTGTGTGCTGGCATTGTGTCTCAGGTACGCAGACACACAAGTTTCAGTGGACGCACGCAGGCTTCGGCGTCCAAATCTTGAGCGAGATAGACCCAGAGTCCACATAGTTAGAGGATTCACTCAAATGGTCCTTCCGTGTAATCCTCCGGTGGCCCTCAACCTGCCCCGCAGCACAATGCCAGGTGTGGAACAGGTGCTTGATTAGGACATTCAAGAGACACAGAGCCGCCTTCCAATGGCCCACAGGCCCAGCCAGGGGTCTTGATTACTCAATAAGGCAAAGCCCTTTCACCGCCCAGGTGCTGCCCTTGCTCAAAGCAGCCACTCTAGGAAGCATGCCTAGGTGCCCCCGCACACAGCAGGATTTCATCCAGGTCCAGAGAGGGCCCCTCCCCTCCCCACCCACATCTGACCTCCTTTTCAGCCAGTTCAAATTCCCAAATTCCTCCTCTCTGGCACCGGCTTCTCACCGACCCCTTCCCAGCACTCCCGACTCCCAGCTGCCCTTCCCTGCCCCCTGACAGGGGCTGGGGATGCCTGTCTCTGTGGGTCCTTGGTACTTCAGGTCAGGACTCAGGCCCCTGCCAACCGATTGGAGGCTTCCTGGCTGGGGGCAGTGGTGCCAACTCCTCTCTAGCTGCCCAGCTGCTCCAGGGAGGCCAAGCTGCCTGGCTACAAGACGAGGAGGGGGATGCATCCAGCTGAGGGCTCCAGCCAGCGCCCATGATGCTCCCTGGGACCCCACTCAAGGGCCTTCTATGGGGGAAGGACTTTATGCCCTCATAGCAAGTGGGGAGATGAATCTGGGGAGAGAGAGCAGAAGAGCCCGCTCTTCTGGCCTCGGTTCTAGAACTGACTCATGCCGTGCCTCTGGGCAAACTCCTTCTCAGGCCTCAGTTTCTTCTGGGGCTACATTAGGGGCTCAGAGTTGTTCTAGAGCAGCACTGTCCAAGAGAACTTTCTGTCGTGATGGGACTATTCTGCACTGTCCAATATGGTAGCCACTAGCCAGGCGTGGCTATCGAGCTCTTCGAATGTGGCCGGTGTGACTGGGGAACGGAATTTTCTTATTTTAATCACTTTAAATGTAAATTTAAATAGCCACACCTGGCTAGTGGCTTTCATATTAGACAGTGCAGTTCTGGAACCTCAGTCTCCCCAACTGTAAAATGGGTATAATCATAGAATCCAGCCTTCCGGGGTCCCTGTGAGGATGAAATGAGACAATGCACGTACAGCTCTCAGCCTGGTCTTCGGCACAAGGTAAAACAGATTTTTGTAATTCTTACCCTCTTTGGATCCTAGATTTTCTTGAGAATTGGAGAAAACCATGGACTTTACATCAGAATTTACCCACCACAGGCACACACATGTGCACTGCACACACACGCATATCACACATGTGCACACGCCATATACATCCATACACACATCACACGCGTGCTCACACGTCAGACACACGTGCACACACAGATCACACATGCACACCCACAACTCTGCATCCAATTTCAAGTAGCACCAAAGCCAGGTGGAGAGTGCTTTCGAACATGAAAGTTCCTTCCAGCTCTAAAAATCTCCAAGACTAGGAGCACACGCGGCCGAGTCTCCATCTCCTCTTCTCCCTGCCCAGGCTCAGGCATCTCAGAAAACCCTTCCAGACACTCCGGGCCAAGCGCAAAGACAGGGCTCTGGAAAAATCCTCGCGCATGGAGGGCAGGCCCAGGGCAAGGGCCACAGGATGGATTCTGTGAGCTCATCCCCGGCAGCCGTCACCAGCGTTCTCAGAGAGTCTGGTGGCGTCAGGAGGGGGTGACTGGGTGGACGCCGGCGGTGGCGGTGGCGGCGGCAGCGAGGGGTGTGGGGCAGGAGAGGGAGGCTGGATGGAACACGCTATAATAGCAGCTTTGTGCTCCACTTCCCAGCTCCCTGGGAACGCCAGGAAGATTATGAAACCCGGTGTCTTTGGGAATGCCAGGATATTAGCTGGAAAAAGAATAATACGAAAATAAAATAATGCTCGGGATGGAGACAGCAGACGATTAGCAGACAGAGCCAGGGCCTCCCGCTCCGCAGAGGGAGCCAGGCTTGGCCCCGGCAGAAGGTTTCAGGGAAAGGCTGCCCGTGCTAATGAGCAGACTGGGCCTGCCTTGCAGTGAGACGTCTTCAGGAGGGGAGCTGGCAAGTGAGGCCCAGCTTGCTGGTGGACGCATGGGCCAGGGGACGGGCAGTAGGAGGCAAGGGGGCGCCACAGGCCTGGCCCTTGCACCCAGACATACAGAACCATCAGATTACCAGAAAGCCCACCTGGCTACCACCCACAGTCCTGGACTCCTCCAAGCTCTGCCTCCCCAGGTCCTCCTCCAAGAAGCCACCCTCATTAGGCGCTGTCACTCTGGAATGACCCTTAGTCTGCCCTCCAGCCCTTCGGAGATGCAGCTTCTGTTGGGTTTGTTTGCATTCACACGTGAATATCCCTCTTCCTAATCAGACAGGCGTTTCCCATGAGCCAGGCCTCCACTATCAGGTGGAGGATCCTTGGAAGAAAAGATCACTTTCTCCCCACAAGGAGCAGGGAGAACGTGTCACCTGCCCCTGCCTCGCTCTCTAGGGCCCTGGTGACACACCTCCAGTCAGGAATAGACACCCTGCCTCCCTCAGAGAGGCACCCGGTAGTGGTCGATGTGACTGCCTCCCTCATCTTCGGGATGCACTGTGCACCCGACATCCTTGTTACTCAAAGATGGTCCTTGGACCAGCAGCGTGGGCTGTTAGAAATGGAGACTCTCGGGCCCCACCCAGACAGCAGATCAAGAGCATACGTCTTAACAAGATCCTCAGATGGGTCTTATGTCCATTAAAACTGAGAAGCGCCTCTGTACTTGGGTTATGTCCTTAATCCTTACGAGGACCCATACGTGTAGTGACATTCATAAGTAACAGAGTCACTAAAGGGACAAGTGACCTAGCCACAGCTGAAGCAGAGGAAGCAGAATTCAAACCAAACCAGCGCCATTCAGAAGCCTCACCCACCCCACCACACTCCCGCCAAGTGAATAGGCAGGCATCTGTGACCAGTGGGCAAAGGCCAGTACCCAGAACAATAGATTGGTCCTGGCACCCAGAAAACCCAACCATCTGCCCCGATGATGCAGGGTGGACTCCAGCCCCAGTGCCTTGCTGGAGCACCAGTACATCCCTGGATGAAGGACAGCAGACTTAGGGATGGGAACCCAGGCCATCCTCGGTCCTGGCAGGGAGCATGTAAAGGTGACCATGGAAGGGGAGAGTGTGTGTGTGCATGCGTGTGTGTGCATGTGTGTGTGTGAGCACGCGTGCTGATGGGGGCTCATTTGCTCAAGTAGAGTGGTCCAGACAGTTTCTGTCCAATGGGCCTGTGGTCCTGTCCAAGTGCTGGTCACACCTAAAGACTGTGTCCAAATCCAGGTCTGTGGATCCAGCCGTTCTAACCACTGTCTGCCTCTGGCTCCCTATGTCAGCAAAGTTCCCTCAGGACTCTGGGCTTCACTACTTCGGTTTCTTCCACATTTCACAGGCGAGTCCCAACTGCATCACAATCATTCACTTTCCCACTTGACGTTTGATTTCAATGCTCCCCCATGACATTTCTCTCCCACGTAAAGAATAAACGGCCTGGTTTCTGTGTTCTGGGAAATGGCCCTCTTCATTCTCCCAGTCACTGAGCCATGAAAGCTTGGCAGCGAGTCCGCCAGCCTTGCTCGTCTTCTTCCCCTAGATCCTCACCAGCCCCAGAGCCATCCACGCTTCCATCCACAGGTCTCTGGGCACCTCCGGCCTTGCGCCCTCTCTCCTCTCAGCCCCCTCGCCTCACAGCTGATGCTCAGCTCCCACGCCCCCAGCCTCCCTGCCCTGGGCCGCCTGGCAGGCAGCCTCCAGGTCCATCTTCCTCATACAGCACTTCACCATGTGCGTCACACTTGCCAGTGCCAACCGTGAACTCATCGCAGCCCCAGGCCCACCCCGCCCCGTGGCCTGGCGATGGCAGCGGCCCTACCGTCCACCCAGCAGAGCGTCTGATGCCCACTGGACCCTTCCCTCCCCAAGCCCTGCTACTCCACCTCCCTCCACTTCGGTCCCCTGGCCCCCACCCCAGATGGTCACATCTTCCCAGATCTCTAACCAAGCCTCCTGATGGTCTCCTGATGGGAGGCTCTCCGGCCCCAGCCACCCTCCACGGCTACTTGATTAGTGGCCCTAAAACCCAGCTCTGACCAGAGCACTCCTCCCCCACTCAGCAACCCACACTTGCTCCTACTGCTCATTCAAGAGAAGAGTCCTGGGCTTCCCTGGTGGTGCAGTGGTAGAGAGTCCGCCTGCCGATGCAGGGGACGCGGGTTCGTGCCCCGGTCCGGGAAGATCCCACATGCCGCGGAGCTGCTGGTCCCGTGAGCCATGGCCGCTGAGACTGCGCGTCCGGAGCCTGTGCTCCGCAACGGGAGAGGCCACAACAGTGAGAGGCCCGCGTACCGCAAAAAAAAAAAAAAAAGAGAGAAGAGTCCTGTGGTCGTCATCTATAGCTCTGAGTCCACCACCGTTTGGGGTTTTTTCCTTTTCAGATGCTCTTCTCCCCAGCCTGTGGGGCTGTCAACCACAGAAAAGGGGCGTGACCCAGGACGGTCATTCAGAACATTCCGTTCCTCGCCCCCAGGCTCAGGGGCTGGTGTGGGCACAGGGCCAAGCAGAGCCAGTCAATCGCACACGAGGCAGTACTGGCACTACCGAGAAAGTGCACTCTCCGCTCTGGGGTCTCCAGCTGTGAGGAAACAGAGGATGCCCGCCGGGCTGTGCTAGCTGTAAAGGTGGCATCAGCCTCTGTCACAGGTACCAACTTTGCCAACGACATGGAAAGAGCCAGTGTGAGAACGGGGCCAAGACAGAGGAGCGAGTCGGGGACACTGTGTGAGCCCCTAGTTCCTGCCAGGCCTAATGCCTGATTCACCTCGGTGAATCAGATTCCCAGCAATCTGAGCTCTCAAGCTCTTTTTCTCTCTTCAGCCCACTTTGGTTGTGTTTCTGTCGGATGAAAACGAGCCCTGGCTCCTTAGAGGGCAAGCACCCTCAGACCTGGCCCTGCCTCTGAGGCCTGCTGAGGTCTTTATTCCCCACTCCTCAGCTGGAACCACACAACCTCCCCCAGGCACTGCCCTGTGCCCAAGCTAGGCCCCTTCTGACAGGACAAGGAGACTCCCCGCTGCAGCTGCTCCAGCCTGGGTGGCAGTTCCAACTCCCACCTGAGCACCAGCTCAGGGCCCCAGAGAGCCCAGAGCTCTGCCGTCTCCTTCCAGCCTCCTGACCACTTGGCCCCCAAGACCCAGGAGGGGTTCCCTCCAGAGCCTCTGACATCATCTGGGCCCCGGAGGGTTTCCTCTCCCACACTGGCACCCCTGGGAGTGATGGAACCTCCAGGCTCTGCCCACTAACCCTCGGAGCCACTGCCAGCCTCAACTCCCTTCTCTGTAGCCATCCCATCGGGTCAGGGGCCTGCCCCACTGTACTCCCTGGCTGAGGCTAAGACACACTGCTCCGCACCCAGACGAAATTCTCCTACGGACGCACGCGCACGCACGCACGCACGCGCGCACACACAGCTGGCTCACGTGGACACACTCAGATTCCATCAGCCAGTGAAGCTGGTGGGACCTGCTCCCCTGTGTCACAGCCCAAAGCCCCCTCAGGGGACAGGCAGTCCTACCTGGATTTCAGAGAAGGTGTCTCCTCCTAGGCATCTCACGCCCAATGCTTGGATGGAGTCTCCAAACCAACAGAGTGGGGGACAGGCGATCTCCTGGCCCTGAATGTCCCACTCAGACTGTCCAGGAAGGGTCTGCTCATCTCTTTTGCGGAACACATCATCCTGACCCTGGATAACCTTGACCTGACACCCATTCCACTGGCTCTGGGAAGTACTCTCGGAGGCAGCACAGCCAGCCTGGGGTTTGGTCTCTGAGGCACATCTCTCCCCAAAATTCCCGAGGATGCGCACAAGATAGCCTCCTCTCAGGAGGACTCATGTCCAACCAAGGACATCCAGGGTCACTAGACCTCTCAGGCTACTCCCTTGGACCAGGCCGAAGCCTCCCAGACCCAACCCCAGGCCAGCCAGCCTCTTCAGGAAGAGCCAGGTCCCTTGGCCCCGTCACAGGTCAGACCATCAAAAGGCTGGGGCCCTCTCCCCTGGTCCCTTCTCAATTACCAAAAAAGCCGTGGGTCTTCTGGTGCCAAGAAATGAGCTATTTTCTTTTAGGAGGACACCCAGACTGGTGTCCACTTTCCCCACACGCAACCTCAGACGACTGAAGCCAAAGTCCCGTCCCGGGGTCCTCTGCACCTCTCCTGCGTCAGCCCTGAACAGCCCTGGGAGACCACGCCGCACCCCACCAACCCAAGATGACCACTGTCACGTACCAGGGCCCCCTCGAGGGCAAACACAGCTGCAGGCCCCGTCTTCTCCAGTGGCTCCATGCGGCGGCGCCAGCGGCGGCGGCGAAAGGCGTCTGTCTTGCGGTACTCCAGGTGGAACTTCCAGCCAAAGAGCGAGGCGTACTCCCAGCCCTCGCCCTCCGCCTCCGCCTGCCTGTGCTGCGTGGGAGAACAGGGCAGACTCAGAGGCCACTTGGCAGGGTGGCGGGGAGTCCTGGCTTGGGCTCCAGCTGTGCCCTCCCTGCCCTCCACGATTCCCCCACACACACCACACACCGTCACCCTCCAGGTGGGAAAACCTGGGAGGGCCGCCCGGAGGAGGGGGCTCTGAGCCCCGGGTCAGGAAATGAGGAGGAGAAGAGGCTCCCTAGGCTGTGGGGAGGTCCGAGGAGCCAAGAAAGGAAGGTAGGCTGAGCAGTGATGAAAACACTGGGCTTTCGGCCTGTTTGCTTATTTGGGTTCTGGGTGGATTTCACGAATCCAGGGTTCTCTTGTCATTTCCTTTTTCTTCTTCATATCCCAACTTATAAAAGTGGAAATGGGTCTGCAATTCAGAGGCAAAATGAAGAGCCCATTTCCCAGCCCCAGGCTGTTTCTCCATGAGGCTAGGCCTACGTCAGTGTGGAGAGACCCCCGCACTTCTTCTCAAGGGGTCCTTTCCCAGCCTTGGGGAGCCCCGGAAGCCCCTTGCCATCCACCTCGTGACCTGAGATGATCCTCAGGTCAGGCCCAGGCCATGAGCTCGGTGACAGTGCCAGTCCCGGAGGCCAGTTGCGTCCCTCTCCAGGAACGATGCTGGTGGTGAGGGAGCAGGCAAGGCACACCGCCTGGCAAGGCTTTGCCTCTGTGCCCTGGGTGCCCTCACAGGGAGAGTGGAGTCTGGTTCATGCCACCAGGAACAGCCTGCTGCCCAAAAGCCTTGCCTCTCCTGGGACCCAGTGACCTTCCTCTCTACATTCACTGTGACCAGAGAGAGAGGAAGGGACTCGGGTCATGCCAAAGGCTATTCCCGGACTGGGGGAGGCCTAGTTCTCGAGCCAAAATTCCAACGTGCGCTTGGGAAGGAAGGACGCAGGCCAAGAGGGTTCCAGGGAGGCAGGCCCTGAGGCTGTGCACGACACGGGCATCTGTGTGACCCCAGGAGCAGGTACAGGCACTCGTGTGCCCACACAAGCTCACTCTGCACCTGTCTGTGTCCCAAGAGTATCTGGGCACGGCCGTGGGCATGTGTGCTCACACTGTGTACATGCCCTCTGGTAAATGCTGACCAAGCCCACCCAAGTCCCTTGACCAGCATCCCCCTTCTCCAGGGAACTGGCCGTGCTGGAGGGAACAGGCTCCCTCCAGCACGCCCCCAGCAACCCCCAGCCAGTGACTGACGGCTAAGACCGTACTAAGCCCACCCCCCTTGCCTGGTGAGGAGGATTCTGTGGTGCTCCAGGCTGAGCCCCTTCCCGAACCACAGCTCAAGCCAAAGCTGACTTTGCCGGAGACCACATCCTTGCTCCTGGCACTTCTGAGAGTACTGCCTCAGTAAACTGCATGCAGCCGAGTCCCTGTCTCAGACTCTGCCCCTCGGACACCTAGCCATAGACACACTCTAGATACGCCTTTGCACCTTCCAGGTCTGTGTGTGAATTCCAAGTGCATCCCCTTGCTTGGTCATGGGCATTTGGGTGTTTTCTGTCTGTGTGCATCTGTGTGAGTGCTGGGTACGATCTGCGAGCATCTCGAGTGAGCCCGTGTGTCTTGTACATGTCCCCTGCACAGAGGTGTGCACCTGTGCCCAGCTGGCCTCCCCTCCCCAGGGCCTCACCCCTCCCCATGCCCCACCCTCCCCCCACCGACTGGGCTCACCCTCTTCAGCGCCTCCATCTGGCTGAGGTCCCTCCTGCGCAGGCGGACCCAGCGCCGCCGACGGTGTGTGTAGTACATCTTCTCAGCAGGGACCCAGTGCCTCGGCTTCCGGTCCGGGGGGATGGTGATGCTGTACTCCCAGCCTGGGGGAGAGGTGCCCATCACTCACTGCCTGGTCATTCCCCATCTCTCCATTTGGGGTACATTCACAGACTTTCAAGTGGCCACTGACTCCCGATTTGTAATTTATAGTGAGGACTCACCCAGGAAGTCCCCCAGATGAAGTAGCCCAGTGAAGGCCAGAACCCCAGGCCCAAGGGGCCTGCACTCAACTGTGCCCCCTTCCAGCATGCCTCGCGAGTCTGCCGGGTGCTCACTGGGCTCCACGTGCTGCCCACCTTGTTCGTCAACGGCCCGATTGAGGTCCGTGGACCACTCTTCATCTTCCCACTTCCAGCCCAGCGGGCACTCGATGTCATCCTTGGGAAGCACCTTCTCCCCGTTCTGGGGTAACACAGGCCAGGCAAGCATGAGAAGAGACAGACGTGATCAGGGAAGATGAGAAGATGCCACCTGACAACATATATTCTAAAGCCCCAGGTGTGACTCGGGCTCAGTGTCCTACCCTTGCCAGCTCTCACACACTGTCCCTCTGGAAACCAGGGCATTGACGCTGGGGACGTGGGAGCAGGGGAGAACATTCCTCTTCTTTCAGTCACAGGCCCCTCTTGGGCCCCAATGTCCAGGCCGCCAGGAAAGCAGAGGCCACCTGCCCCCAGGGCACCCCCTTACCACATCCGTGTAGTTGTCGCTCATATAGATCCACTGGCCTCCGGGGAGCCGGGTCTGGTTCTCAAACACCTCCTCCACGAAGCTCAGGTGGCCCGCGTCGGTGTCATGAAGCAGGCTGTGGGCGGGGGGCGGGTCAGAGCCTCTGCCGAAGAGACCCCCAGGCCGTCCACAACCCCCAGCAGAGCACCCCAGAGCCTGGGCCAGCCTTCCTGTGTCAGCCTCACCCCAACCAACAACAAGAGAGAGGAGGGGAGAGAGAGGAGGGGCAGCGAGTCAAGGGGAGACCAAGGGAGACACTTGCAGACAGAAGAGGAAGTCACCACCAAGATAAAGAAAGAGAAAAGGAAGCCAATTGAAGACGTCGAAAACCCGGTGGGTAGTTGAAGCTCAATAGATAGTTGTAGAAATGTAAAATGTTATCGAGCCATATACTTAAGATTTGAGTACATGACTACAATATATGTCACTCTTCAATGTTTAAAAAGTAAAAAGAAAAACCAAACAAACAGTTGTTGAATATCAACCGAACTGGAAAAGAGAGAGAGGAGAAGGAGGTGGAGATGGCGATGAGATGGAGAAGGATGAACGAGGCTGTTCTGAGGGGCACTGAAGGAGGGATTAACACACAGAGAAGGGAGCGGGCTTTCTGTGGTATCTTGGAGGAAAAGGCCGTAACCAGTGGACGCAAAGCCCACTGGAGGCCAGCTTCGGTTTAATCATAAAGGACTTTCCAATCATTAGAGCCCTTGCAGAAAAGAATGCTGCCTCGTGATCCCCCAGTCCCGGGAGAGTTCAAATGGAAGTCGCTATGACCAGCGTAGGGGCAGCGGCCGTAGACAGAAGGATGAATAGAGCCGAGGCCCTTTCAGAGAAATGGCTGGGGCAGACGGGGTCCCCAAGCCCTCCCTGTCCACGACTCACGTCTTCTCTGGACACACGAACCAGTCTCCAGCCCAGGCCCAGCCAGCTGAGGGGCGGAAGCTCTCCTTGGGTAGCTTGATCTTGCCCGTGACGTCAGAAAATTTGGGGTAGGTGAGGCCCGTTGTGCCCCAGTTCCCGACCAGAGCCAGCTTGGTCTGGTTCTCATACTGGAGAGTGAGCAACAGAGAAGTGAGTGGGGCTGCGGTAGCTTTGGGGCCGGGGGTAGGGTGGGCAGGCGGTCAGGCACTCACGGTTTCAGCAAAGACGGAGAGCTTGCCCTCAGCAAACTGGTTGAACTCCTTTTCATCCACAGAGAGCCCGAACCAGAGCCTGACCTGAATCTGCACTGGCATCCGGGCTCCGGGCACCCCCTCCATTGGATACTGGGTAGCAGAGAAGGAGAGAAACCCACAGTCCCCTTCAGGGTCAGTATGTCTCAACTTGTGGGAGCCTCCAGGCCTGAGCATACCAGCCTGACACCCCATCAGGTATGTGCTCTGTTGGAGGACTTATTAGAATTTCATGGAAGAGGGGTGTATGACTAAGAAACGCCCCCACCGGCCAAGATTCCTTCCCATCAAAGGAGAAGACTGCATCCTCCCCATCTAGATGCTCTCTGCAGAGACGAGCCACGTCTAGACCAGGAGCCCCCATTCTCCCCTCACCCACCACATCCTCATTTCTGTTCTCTTCTAGAATAGCAGTGTCCAATGGAACTTTCTGCTACAGTGGAAGTGGTTTATATCTGCACAGTCCAATGCACTAACCCCATGTGGCAGTTGAGCCCTTAAAATGTAGCTGGTGTGACTGAGAAACTAAATTTTTAGTTTTATTTAATTAATTTAAATTTAAATAACCACATACGGCTACCAAATTTAATGGTGCAGTTGTAGAACATGTCTTTATAAGAGATAGAAAGGTCTGGGCTTCCCTGGTGGCACAGTGGTTAAGAATCCGCCTGCCAACGCAGGGGACACGGGTTCAAACCCTGGTCCAGGAAGATCCCACATGCCGCGGAGCAACTAAGCCCATGCACCAGAACTACCGAGCCTGCGCTCTAGAGTCCACGAGCCACAACTACTGAAGCCTGTGCACCTAGAGCCTGTGCTCCGCAACAAGAGAAGCCACCGCAATGAGAAGCCCGCGTACCGCCGTGAAGAGTAGCCCCCGCTCACAGCAACTAAAGAAAGCCTGCGTGCAGCAACGAAGACCCAAGGCAGCCAAACATAAATTAATTAATTTTTTTTTTTTTAAAAAAAGAGAGATAGAAAGGTCTGAAAGGGGAGGAGGTTAAAGCCTCTCCCTTCGTTTTCAGTTTGTTTTTTTTTGGGGGGGGGCGGTTGGCTGGATGTTAGTGTATCATCTGATATCCCTACCCTTTTAAGTGCTTATCAGCCTGTTAACCACTATTCACTGGTCTTCAACTGCTTTTTATCCTGAAACTTTCAGAAGTTCTGCCAAAATGGAATAACCACAACAACCCAACATAAAAAATTTATTCTCCGCAACTGCTTCACCCTTTGACTGAAATCAAGGGTCAGATACGGCCTGAAGAGCAGAAATGCCTCACTTTTAGAATAACACACGGTTCCTTAGAGGAAGTAACACATTAACTACCCAGGCTTCATGTGTGTGAGCTTAGAGGAGGGTCTCCTCTGGGACGTGCAGCTGAATGAGACGAGAAAGTCTTGGTGGGTTCAGAGGAGGAAAGGGAGGCTGAGGTAAGGGCTCTCTAACTGGTAGAGGAGGCCTGGATCCCCGGAGGGAGAGCCCAGGCCGGGTAAGAGGGTCAGGAAGGGGTGTCGTGGCAAGGCATTACAAGTCTCACCCTTCATCCAGCCTCTCTGCCTTTGGTTCATCCTCGGTGAAGCCTGGAGGAGCCCCTGACCCCAAGTGTCACCCCCCAGAAACCTCCCCATGGCTGCTCGCTTCAGTGTCCTCTCCCTTGGGGTGGTTAGCAGCCTTTTCCCCTCCAAACCACCAGCCCCAGGGAGATGGCAGGAATGCCTGACCCCCCCCCCTTCTCCCTCTGCCCCCAGTCTCTCCCCTGCCCTCCCCCAGACAGGGCCAGCCTGCTGGACCCAAAATAGCAACAGCAAATAAAGAAATGTCTAGTTTGGGGCTCCTCTCCCTCTCTGCTGGTGCTCATTTTTTCCAACTTTGGTTTAAGTTAAGAAACACCAATGTTTTCTTGGTCTCCGCTTGCTGCCAACATTTTTGTAGAGCTTGCTCAGGAGCTACTGGCGGGGCTCATAAACTCAGTGGGGAAGACTTCGAGAAACAATCCTATATCTTTTTTTTTTCCTTGCTTGGGATCAGGGAAATTTTTCAGTTTGCATTTCCCCGAGGCTGCAGGGCCAAGAGGTCAGAGACCGATTCCGTTCACCGGCATCCACCAGGCCCACTCCTGCAGCCCCACCTCCACTGCAGCCTGACAGCCCTCCCTAGTTAACCCCATTCAGATGTGGCCGCTCCTTGACTTCCTTTCCCATCTGCCCTACCAGGCAAGGAGCTGGCTTGGGAGGGAGGAAAGCAGGATGCTAGGAGGTTAGGATCTCATGAGGAACATGCCCCGAGGTGGGAGGGGCAGCCCGCTGCCTGACACCCCCGCCCTCTTTCTAGGCAAAGCCGGCTCTCCTCTGAAGCACCAATGACCCAAACGCAGATATCTGATCATCCCTGGCCCTCCGCTGGCCTCCAGTCATGGTGCTGGTAGAGCCTCCTCTCCCCAGAAGGAAAAAGGGAGAAGAGGAGAAAAAAACTGATATTCATTGATCACCCAGTTCCAGTCAGACCCTTGACCTGTGTTACCTAATTCCATCCTCAAAATTGTGATCAGGGCAGCCTGATCTTTGTTTTATAGGTGGGAAAACAGCATTCAGAGAGGTTAGACAATCTGCCCAAGACCACACAGGATTCCAGCCAGCCCTGCAACCTGTCCACACGCTCTGGGCCTTTGAAACCTGTCTCCTCTGCCCACCTCAGGGGGCAGCAAGAATGACTGATCAGTGTACGAATGGGTCGACCAATAGCCACTCAGAGGTTCGAGGCTAAGGTTAGTCCACAGCGACTTCGTGGAAGAGGTGAGATGGAAGGAGGTCCTGGTGCGGATGGGAAGAGACACGTGGGGAGAGAGGGTTGAAGGCCAGGCAGTTTACGATGCCGGCGGAGCCATCTGGAGTCAGCCATGCATGGTGAGGGACGGCTCTCCCCACGGGACGCTCTCCTGGGCCGCGACAGCCACAGCTCAGATTTCCCCGAATTCTGTCCCGACCAAGCAGCCCGGGCTCTGTGTCCCCACATGAACCCAGAGAGGAGGACGGGGGCCTCCAGGCACCTGCTCACTTCCCTGTTACCCACCCACCAAGGCTGAGAGAAGAAGATGGCAGGAGGACAAAGGGCAGGAGAGGTGGGGCGGGGTGACTGGAGGGACAGGATTACCTGCTCCCAGATCTCTGATGGAGCAGAGCCATAGGCACAGCCGGTGCCCAGACACCAGCCTTCCCCCAGGGAGGAACCTGAACCCACGTGTGACTCCACCTGAAGCCAAACCCTCGGGAGGGGGGAGGGGGGCGGTAAGTCTGTGCCCGGGCTCCCAAAGGCTGGCGGTGGGAGCTGAGGGCTGAGGCCCCCCACCAGGGAGCTGGCTGGAGGGGAGCACAGCCTCAGGAGTCAGCCCCTCCTTCGTTCCCAACACCCCTGGTTCCAATTCTCACCTGCTCCCTTTCCAGACCAGGTGCATGGGGTCTAGGGACTTTGTGGGGAGAGGGGAGAAGGGAAGTCTTTTTACGCAAGCCCTCGGTCCGTTCCAAGAGCAGAGTCTAAAAACTCGGAGTCTGACAGAGAACAGGAGGGGAAACAGAAGGGGTGCGGACCACCCTGGGGGTGACAAAGTATGACCATGACTTAAGGAGAAACAACCCACTTTCAGAAACATCGTCTGCAGCTTTCCACAATTCTTGCCACAGTAGCTGGTGCCCCGTCGGGAGAAGAGAACCTCGTGGGTGGGCACCCGCTGGTACGCCACCCGCTTGTCACCCTGCAGCATCCAGATGACGATGTCAGGCAGGCTGTTCTGGGGCTGGAGAGAGGGTGGCAGTCAGGGTGGAGATGGTACCGCCCAGCCCACACCCTCAGCCCCCTCTCCCCAGGCCTCTCCTCCCAGCTCCCACCCCCAGCCACCCCCTTGACCTCCCAGGGCTGGCTGGGCACCCCTGTCTTCAGTAGCTCTGAGCCCCCAGGGATAGGGTGACAGGCTGCCCCCGGCTCACACGAGGAGCCCGCCAGGAATTCATTAAGCTGCGTTCACGTTTTCTAGGAAGAGACACTCCTGCCTGGAGCCCCAAGTTCTTAGGTCCCCTCCACTGGGTGGGTAGATAGAGGCTCCCGGTGGGGAGACATCGGAGGATCTGATTTGACCCTAGAGATGACATTGCACTTAAGGTGCCACCCCCTTCCTCACCCCTGAGAGCAGAAGCGAATTCACAGAAGGGGTGCGCCTTCCCAGAGGACACACGATCCCTCCTCCCTCTAACAGCGGGGACCCTGGGGGTCTGGCCCTTTTCTGGGCCTGCTGACACGGGGCTCTGAAAATGGGGACTAGCCCAGACTGCAGGGCCCTTGAGTCCCTCCGATCCTCTAGGCATGAGAACTGCTCCCAGCTGCCACACTCAGGAGAGGCGGCCAGTTGGCTAAGTCCATCTTCTCCCAAGGCTGCTGAGCGGTGTGGTCAGGGGGGCAGGGCTGGGTCTCGAAGCCAGGCTCCTGCTGAGAGCTGATGGCTGGCACACTCCCTCAACACCTCCTAGGCTGTGTCCCTTCATCCCTACAGCAAGCCCAGAGGCAGGCACAGGTGAGGAAATTCAGGCACAAAGAAGTTAGGAACTAGGGTTTTCTGATTCCAAATGTGTGTTTCGAACCACGATACCAAGGGTTCTCAAAGTGTGGTCCCCAGGGCAGCCGCAGCACCACCTGGAAACTCACTGGAAATGCAGATTCTCAGGCCCGGTCCCAGACATGCGGGATCGGGTAGGGCTTGTACCCAGTTCTAACAAGGCCTTCGGGGGATTCTGATGCACACTCAAATTTGAGAAAGGCTCTCTCCGGTCTCCCTCACAGTCCCTAGCACCCGTTTCACCTTAACCCCTCGCAGCCATGACACAATCTGCGTGAGAGTTCCAGGGTCGGGGCCAAGACACGGAAGGCAGCCTGTGACCCTCCCAAAGGGACGGTCCCCAGCCACTGCCAGGAGTCGTCCTGGGGCTGAGCAACACAGTGGCCCCCAGGTAACCGGCCACACGTCCAAGGCCCCGCTTGGGGACGAGCCAAAGCTGCCTCTCAGGGACTAACATTTCAGGCTGCCTCCCCGCCTGAGCACCCCTTCCACCTCCTGGACTCCCTTCTCCCCTTCAACAAGTCACTCCTCCAGAAGCCGCTCGCAGGCCCTGCCTTTCTCTGCACACTCCTTCTGGGGAGATCCTTCCTCACCATCCCTCTCCCCGGGGGTCCCAGGTGGCTCTGGCCAGGGTGGGTGGCAGCTGTGTCCACCTGTGACATATGAGCAGACCTTCCTCCTCATTCTGGACAAGTCTGTGGCCTGCCTGCTTCCCTGCAGAGCTGGATAGGGCCAGAGGGGTCAGGGTATAGATGCAGAGTTACTGCAGGTGCAGTGTCCTCAGGCCTGGGGCTCCTCAGGGATATCCAGGAGGGCAGGAAATGCAGGGTCCCACGAGAGGCAGGTTTGAGGCCAGGGGTAGACAGGTTGGTGGGCAGACGGAGTTGGGCCCCTGGGGGAGAAGCCCCTGGCGCTGAACCTAGAGCCGGGAGTCCCGGTTCTGGTCCCAGCTCTGTCTCTGACGTACTTTGGCAGCATTTATTAAGCACATTTATCGAGCACATTTGGGGGCATTTATCCAGCACCTACTAAATGCCAGGCTCTGCTGGGCCCTACAACACCCAGTATCCCATTGCATCCTCTGTCCTCCTTCTGTGAATGGGGACACGGAGGTTCAGAGAGGTTAAGTCACCTGCCCAAGGTTACCCAGCAATGGAGCCAGTGTGGATCACGGTCCAGACATTCCCCACATCCCTCCCAGTTCTGACACTCCAGGCAGGAAGGAAGGCACCTCTCAGGGGCAGCTACCTCATCTGCCAGGGCACGGAGACGCAGGAGCCAGTCCTCAGCCTGCTCCAGGGCGGTGGGGAGTTCACTGTGGCCGAGCTTCAGGGCCTGGGCCGCCTCAGTGATCTGGCTCAGGTGACGGGTGCGCAGGCGGTACAGGTAGTGGTCCAGGTGGGTGGCGGAGGGCGTCTCTTGGACATTACCCAGGGGTTGGCTGTGACGGACAGACAGACGGGATGTACCCGACGAGCAGGAGCCCGGCGCTCGCCCAGGCCCAGGTGCAGGCAAGCACGTACACACGTGTGCACGGGCCCCCCCGACGGGTCTCACACCCTCAGCCTGCCTGCTGGCTGCGGCGTGTGCCCTGGGTGCCTCCTCCAGCCATCTCTTCAAGGAAGCCTGCTGCAAGCCACACTGGCCAGTGTGCCCCCCACTCAGAAGCGCCCCAGCCCTTTATTCTGGGGCTGCCTGTCTGGAACCTATCCTCAAGCCTCCAGTCGTGAGTCCCCTCTGCCCACCTGAGTGCACGTCCCCAGAGGCCGAGTGGGTCCCTCCCTCCCCCCGGCGCCCTCCTAGAGCAGAGGCGCAAGCACTAAGTTGCCTTTGGCTGAAGCGAATCCATTCTGTTGTGCGCACACGTTCTTCAAGAAGGAAATTTATGGACCCCTGACAAGCCACTGCAGACGCTATGGGGAGGCCGGCAGCCAGCAGTACAGATGTGTCGACCCAGGGCGGCCGCACAACACCCCTCCCAGAACCCTCTGCTTTGGGAAGCCCCTGGAGAGGAGCTGGGGGTACACGCAGTCCCAGAAACACAGCCTTAAGCCTCCAGTCGGGGGGTTGGGTTTAAGCTCAACCCCATTTAGAGGCGAAGAACTCTGACCACCCCCATCCAAAGGATGGGGTCCCTCTCCGGGCTCCCTAAAAGCCCTTTATGTGGCTGCCCCTGGCCGTACGAAGCCCCAGGGTCAGTGAGTGCACACGCAAGGGTCACACAGGATGGAGTGGGGTGGGAGGGGGCGTCTGTGCTCTTCCTCGCCAGGCAGGACCCTCTAGATCATCCCTGCTGGAGGGTAGGGGGGGCTGCCCCACCCCCACCCCCCCGCTAAGCCCCTGACTCCCAAACAGGACATCAGTCAGGCCCGCTCGCTCGCCACATCTGCTGCCCCACCTCACGCTCCCCGCCCCACAGTGTCTCGGCTCCCGGCTCCCGGCTGATTTATTTTTCTGCCAATTTCCCCGAGCTATGCAGAACCAATTACCGCCGAGTGCAGCGGCACCGCCGCCGCCAGATACACCACTCTGGCAGGCCCTCGGCGCTCTACATTTTTCCTGTTATTTTTTTTAATTGAATTTTTAGGGTGGGGGGAGCAGTACGCAAACTCCATCTCGGGAAACTTAAGCCCCGAGGCCTGTCTCAGGTCACGTACTGCACACCCCGTAGTAATATAATATTTACTGCCCCGAGGGTGCCTCGGATGGGGCTGCCCCAGGCCAGGAGAGGGGCGGCCTCCATCCCCAACCCACTCGAACGCGGCGGAGGGGCATGTTCGGTGGGTGAAGGGGGGCCTGGGCCAGAGTCCTGGGCTGGGCCTGCAGGGAAGGAGGCGTGAGTGGGCCTGAGGGTGGGGGCAGGCGGGTCTGGAGTGGGATATGGGGAGGCAAGCCAACCAGGGTGATTTATGCTCCCGGCCTGGGTCGGGAGCCGAGAGGGACTGCCGGGCAGACCACCAGAGGGAGATGTTCACGGAGGCTACCAGCCCAGCCGAGACTCCCCAAGAAACAGCCGGGACCTGTAACTGCCACAAACAAGATGTCTCAGCCCTTTCTCACCCCCAAAACCCCAAAGCAGGGTACAGAAAGAAAGGGAGACCTGGAAGAGGAGGCTGGATGACACTGCCCCAACCCCAAGCAGGGGCAGTCGCCCTGCCAACGCTGGCTGACTTGGAAATGACAGGCGGGCCCAAGGCAGGGCTCAGCATAGGCTGGGAGCAGAGCTGGGCTGCTCACAAGGTTGCTGCCTGCCCCTGAGGTGAGTGGGTGCCTTTCACAGGGACAGCCGCCTGGGAGCGGACAGTGTCCTGCCTGAAAGATAAACCGGCCGCTGGCTCATTCATCTCACTCCCCACGAGCAACAGCTCTGCTGGTCCTGGCTGGAGGCTGGGTCCAGGGATGAGACCCAGCCCTGCCCTCAGGGGGCCCCTGGAACAGACAAGCAAGCAAGCTAGATCCCCGAGAATCCTCAGGGTCTGGAGCCCTTCCTGGAGGAAGTGGCCTCAGGCTGCACTGGCAGGGCCAGCAGGAGCTAGTGAGGCCAAGAAGAGCGGGAAGGGCGTTCTGGCCAGAGGAGTGGTATGCGCACAAGACACAGGCTCGGAGGCAGGTGGGCGTTGGTGGGAGGGAGGTGGGGTTGGGGGGTGAGCCAGCACAGAGGCTCCGAAGGGCTAGAGGGTAAGATTGCTGAGGTCTAGAAGGCAGGCAGTGGGGACAGAGCGGCCCACCCGTCAGAGGAGAGCTGCAGCTTTTCCTAAAGGCAACAGGAGCCGCCGCGGGGCTGAAGTCGAAGCGGACCGCACCGTTAGGAAGATCACAGAGAACGAATTGGATGTGCTGGTGGACACCCAGGTGGAGGTGTGCAGCTGGTAGTTGTGTCCATGAGTTGAGAGATGAGAGGAGAAGGCTGATCCGGAAGAAAAGAGTGGGCGGCACTGGCCAGGGGGAGAGGGGCTCCCAGGGAGAGGAGGCAGGGAGGGGTCTGACCAAATGAAGGACACTGATGTTGGATGTTGGGCAGGGGCTGGCTGGAGGAATGGGCGAGCAGCCAGGTCATCTGTGGCAAGCTGGCTCACGTCCCCCATGCCCAGCTGCCCTGCTATCAGCTGTGACGCTCAGCACAGAGCGGGCCAGGGGTGGGGGTGGAAGCTCTCTTGCTGCGGCCCCAGGGCTATTAGTGGCCTCAGGTGGTGCCAAAGGAACTGGTCCTGAGGCCCAGCGTTCTCCCCAGAAAGCCATGCGTGCACTCCTGAGGGGATGGGACCCTCCTCACAAGCCCTTGACCTGCGACCCGGGCTCCCCAGGAGGGCCCTGGCCACCATCTACCCCCAGGAGAATGATTCAAGGGGACCAGGCTTTGGCATAAGCATTCTTAGCCAAGCCCGCCAAGAACAGAGCCCTGAGAGAGCGGAGTGACAGCCCAGGACCTGGGACCCACCCATCTCAGACGTTTCAGGCACCTCAGACCTGCCAAGGCCCATACCACACATGAGTCACAAGGAGAACGCAGTGAACCGAGAGCCGGGGCCCACCCTCTGCGTCCGAGGCTGTCAGGCCGGGCAGTGGGGCACAGCCAGTCATTCGGCAGCCCCCTCTGCTGACCGCACCCCCGTGTGCCCCTCTAGCCTCTCTCTGACCTCTGACCTCCAGACCACAGATGCCCACAGGCACCTGCCACTCAACACGGCCAGCCCCGAATTCCTCATCCTCCCCCAAACCCGCTGACTCCCTCCAGAAGCGGCTCTGCTCTCCACCCACCTGCTCTGGCCAGAGCCAGGGAATCATTCTGGACCTTCTTTGGGCCCTCACACTCAATCCACCATCAAAGCCTGTCCAGTACAGAGCAGCACGGCGAGGGGGCTCAGCCCCTCACTAGAGGCATGAATCTGGGCAATTCACCTCCCCATGCCTCAGTTTCCTCATCTGTAAAATGTGGATCACTCTGCTTCCTACCTCATGAGATTTTTATGATTAGCTGATACATGTGAAATTCTCAGAACAGCACGTGGCACAGCAAGTGTTCCTTATGAGGCTGTTACCACCATGATGCCTCCTGAAGAGTCCACGCTGCCCTCTGCTTCTCTCACCCCATGTCCCCATGTCGCTGACCTCTGCTTCTCTCACCCCACGTCCCCGTGTCCCTGCCCTGGGTGAAGCCTTCGTCCAGTTGCCCCTCATCACCACCCCCAGCCCACCTCTTACGCTGCAGCAGGAGTGAGCGTCTGAATCCCGGGGATCCCTGTGCCCCAACAGCCCCCAGGGCGGAACTTGCCTTAGCAAACCCTGGAGGTCTGTCGCCTCTGGACTGCAGTTTCCCTTGCAGCCCCAGGAGGCAGCAGGCATTTGCGGCTTCTGCGCCTGTGCCCGGCAGTCCGCTCTCCAAAGGCTGACTCCTTTCCCTCCGGAGTTCACATAGGGCATCCCCTCCTCCAGGAATCGTCTCTGATTTTGATTTGCGTAAGATACACCTGCTCTGAGCTACTAGGGCACGTGCCTCAAGCCCCCAACACACTTTCTTTCATTTGCTCACTTCTGCCTCATCACCCCCAGGAGGGCTTGAGGCAGGGTCATTTCTGATAAAGGTGCACTTCCCAACTGGGGTACAAAGGACCAGAGCGGCACTGTGGCAGGCAGCCAGGGTCACGGATTCCTGATTTGCAACACGAAGGCATTTCTCATGCATTCCCGAGGGGGGCTGGGATGATAAGATTTAGAGCGGGCAAAGAATACATTTGCATATATTTACGCTTAATCCCATAGAAAGTAGAAAGAGGGCTGTTTATTATTAAGTCCATTTAATAGCTGGGAAAACTGAGGTCCAGAGAAGTGAAGTTGCCCAAAGCCACAAGGGTGGTTAATGGGATGAGAATCTAAATCTCCTCACGCTTCTTCTTCTCAATAATAATTACAGCTGCCGTTTATTAACTACTTCCTAAGGACCAGGCACTTGGCTTGTGTGATATTAGAAAGCACTTATTCTTAATGTCAGGTTGAAGATGAGGAAAGCAAGGTTCTGAGCAGGTGAGTGGTGAGCTCCAAGTCACCCAGCTGTGGAGGAGACGCTCCCCCTCCTGCCAGGGCCCCGGGACCCGGAGCCCCCCCATTCTCCTTCACCCCCCAGCGCCCCCTTTTCCTGAAGGTGACCATCAGCTGTGCTAATACAAGGCTAAACAGACACTGTGGTCCCCAACATGGCCTTGGGGGAAGGAGGGGTGCCGTCCCTCCCACCAGCCAGCTCCTCCTGGAGATTCCATCAGAGAAATAAGAGGTCGGGGATCAGAGACACAATGCTCCCCATTCAGGTGAGCCTGGCCGCCCCGGCGGGCCCACAGCTGCCGCCGCTGCCGGGAGATTTATGACCTGCTCTAAATGTCACCTTTTCAACTCCCCGCGCTGGCTCCACCACCTTTGGACTCAGCATGGGCTGGACTGCTGGCCAAGCGTGGCTGGGGAGACGTGCAGTCGCTCACCACCACACACGAACACTCCCGGGGAAAGGGCCCGGCCGAGCCAGGAAGGGAGGGCGCGTGGGTGCCAGGCACCCCGTACCTGCAGCCTGCAATGAGCTCATCCATCAGCTGAGCCACCAGGGAGTCCACGTCCTCGGCAGAGTGCTGAGCCTTCAGGGCCACGTGGACCTGCTCCAGGCCGGCTTCCTGGGGAACGGGCAGGCAGGGGTTGGGAGGGTCACCGTGGGACGGACCCTTAACCCCAGGCACTGTCACCACAGCCCGGTCCCACCAAAAAGAGAGAATGGTTAGAGCCAAGAGGCAGAGCCCAGACCCCACACACCAGCATCTGTCTTGGCTCAAGAAGCTTCCAGGATTCCCCACACCAAACAGATCCAAATTTCCAAGCCTGGGACGCCCACCCCACGGGCTCTCCACGGGTCCCCGTCAAGCCAGGTCTAAGGTCTCACAGGTAAGTGACCTTGGAGCCGCCTCCACTTCCCCCGCTGGCACCCTCCCTCCTTTCCAAGTCCTGCCACCCAAGCAGGCTTGGGTCCCTCATCCTTCCTTCAGGAGCGCTCAGACAACCTGCAGTAACGGGGCTGCCCTCTCCAAACTCCTGTGGCCAGGTTGTGCCCCAGTGGCACCTGGTCTCCTCCATGGAGCTCTCCTCCCTGGGCCTCAGGCCTGAGCTGGGAGGTGGAGATCTCTCACGGGACACCCCTCAGGCCAAGGACTTGCCCCTCAGTCCCCCACCCCCTTCCCCACCTCAACCTTCCTGAGCGCGTGCCGTGTGCTCCACCCTGGGACTACCATGCTGGGCACAGACAGGCCCTGGAAGGATCAGCGAACCCCTGCCCGCAGGGAATGGCTTGGAGAGAACAGCTGGCCCAGAAGATGCTGGACTTGCACAGCATCGACTCCGAGTTCTCCGAAACCGGGTATGGGCTGGTCCCCTCCCTGCCACAGAGCTCTGGGTCTCAGGGAAAGTGTGGTTCACCACGGCCCCTGACTGGGGCCTGCATCCCCTCCCAGCCACTCTAAAATCCCCACCCCCGCTTCCCTTTCCACTTTCCCTCCTCCACCTGCCCAAGCCTCTCCAACCCCCTTCCCTCCACCCTGCTGCCCCTCGCAGGCCCCAGCAGCATGGCCACGCCTGCCTCCCCATGTCCCCACGGGCCACACACCTCGCGGGTGAGCCTCCACCCCAGGCACACACAGAAGGGGCTGGGAACCACCACCAGGATCGTCTCACCCTGGCCTCCACACCTCTGCCCACTCTGATTCTCCTCCACTCCCTGGACAAGCCTCCACAATTAACCCCCGGCCACATCCAAGACAGGACTCATCACCTGACCTCGTAGACCCTGTTCTTCTCCCCAGCTTCCCAATTCCCCAGTCACCGGAGTCCCTCCTCACAGCCCCCAATTCAACAGACCACCGAGTCCTGGCAGCTCAAGTCCTTCAGCTTTTTCCCTGAGGTCAGCTCCTTCCCAGAGCCAAGTCATGCTCCCCTGGGCCCCTGCAAGGACATCCTAACGAGCTCCCAACTCCCCTCACTGGCCGCGGCCCCCTGCTGCCACACGATGCCTTCCTGATGCTCCTTGGTCCCTCTCCCCTCCAAGCCACCCTCCCTAGGGACTCCCGGAGCAGAATGTGAGTTTGAGTCTCTGCAGGAGAGGGGTGGGTGAACCTACACTCTGCTTTACTAAGCTGCCTCTAGGCTGACTCGTGAAGACAGGGGCAGCATCCCGTTCATGTCTACCCTCTAGCTAGAAGTTCCCAGCACAATGCTTGCCGTGGCAAGAGTCAAAGGCACTTGATGAACGAATGAATGAAGGAATGAATGGGTGGTGGCTCTGTCCTCTGCTCCCAGCTCAGTTTCTCTCAGCTTTTTCTCTGTGCTATCTCCTACCTCAGACTGGGGGCACCCCCAGGGCTGTGCTCCCTCCCTCTCCTCTATTCCCAGTAGGCAGGACAGGATCACAAGCCTGGCCTGGTCAGGTTTCAGGGGACCCCAGGCACCATGAGGTCTGCAGGCTTCGCACCCACGGAAGCAGGTCTGAAGACACCCACCAGGGGTGCATGCACAGGTCATTGTGGGTGAGGCCAGCTTCCACTCACCAGCTGGTCAGCGATCCTAAGAAGCTGGTTCTGAGCCTCGACTCTGTGGCTGATGTCCTCCCAGTAGGACGACAGCACCACCACGGGCTTCACGTTGCCCCAGGGTAAGTAGTAGTAGTGGCAGCCTGGAAGGACCCAAGGGCCTGCGGCTGAGCCAGGAGTGGAGCAGTGCGGGGGTCGAGGGGAGGATGGACGCGAGCACCTGCTCCCCCACTAAGAGCTCCCGTGGATAGCCGTGGCTCGGTCAGTATCCCCCAGTGCCCAGGCAAGGTGCCAGAGTTCCCTTCCCGCGTGGAGCAGGCAGCTGCCGCCCTCATTAGGACTCCTTAACACATCAGAACCGAGGGGCTGTTAGAAGGGCCCTGGGAATCCCACACTCTCCGATATCTCTATGCCAAGACCGCAGCCACCCTGTGATAACTGATCGCCACAAGTCAGGATCAATGCTGACCACTGCTGGTTTCGAGAGCCCAATCTATGGGTCCCAGCAGGGACGCACCTGGAGATGAGCAGGGGAAGGCGGCACGGGGTGGGGGGGGGGGAAGCAAACCAGGGGGTCCCCCAAACAGGTGTGCCCAGGGCCAGAGCCTTTGGGTGAGCCTCCAGCAGCTTTCCCCAGGGGGCAGGATTTAGGGCTCAGCCCACTGCTCAGTGGTCTGGGTCCCAGCCAGGCGCGTGGTCTCTGGCCTCACCATCAAAGACCGCCCGGCTGTACTGGGTGGTGGAGGCCAGTGGCAGGCAGGTCGTGTCGAACTTGTTCCCGTAGTTCCCGATGCTGACCTCAAACTGGACTGCGTCGTCAACGTCCTGCAGCATGGTGGCCGAGTAGAAGGCGGCAAAGAGCGAGTATTTGCGCCTCCGGAGGTATTTCTGGGGGCAGAGAGGGCAGCAGTGGGGTCAGGGGGAGGAGGGAAGAAGACACCAGCATGGGGAGGGGTCACGTGTCTCGCAGGCCCTGGCCATGCCTGGCACCCAATAAATCCTGCCTGGACGGATGGGTGGCAAGTGGTCCAGCTCTGCCCCACAGCCCAGATTTGGTTAGTAACTGAGCAAACACATTCCAGGCCTGTGTGTTTGGCCATGTTCCTCTAATAAGGTCCATGCCTCCAAGGTCATGCTGCTCCTTAATCCAAACAAACAGCAATGGCACCGCCACCCCAGGGAGCTGCATCTGCTGTTCAGAGGGGGCCGAAGGCTCTAAGCCACCATGCCCCCACCCAGAGCACCCACCCTGCACCACTGAGGCTCTCCACCAAGCCAGCCAGCTCTGCAGCAGCGCAGGCTGCCACGTGCGTGGGATGAATGAATACCATTGTCCCCTCTGGGCATCGGGCACGGGGCTGAGGACATGGCAGCCATTCAACCACACACCCCGGCCTGAACCGAGATGACTTTACGATCCCCTTTGTGGAAGGCAGAGAGAAGAGGGATTCTACGACTGGGTTTTTAGATAATGCGCACAGTGGTAACAGCTAACACTTACTGAGTGCTTACTGCATGCAGGTATGAATGACTCTAATTCTCACAACAATCTTATGAGGTGAATATAATCATTACCCCCACTTTACACACAGGGAAACTGATACAACAGACAGGTGGTCAAGTCAGAACTCAAACCAGCACTGTCTGACTACAGAGTCTGAAAGTGCACACCACCATGGGGACTCCATACAGCTGTCTCCTGGACACAAGGCCCAGCTCGACCACGTGCTGCTCTGCCACATTTGAGCCTCAGTCTCCTCATCTGTAAAATGGAGATACTCAGAGCAGCCACCTGGAGGTGCTGGGAGGACTCGATGACATCAAGAGTGTCACCAGCTAGGGAGGGTGGGAGGGAGGGAGACGCAAGAGGGAAGGGATATGGGAACATATGTATATGTATAACTGATTCACTTTGTTATAAAGCAGAAACTAACACGCCATTGTAAAGCTATTATACTCCAATAAAGATGTAAAAAAAAAAAAAGAGTGTCACCAGCATAGTGTGTGACACAGTCAGTGATTAAAGGGTTAGCTATTCTTACATTATTATTATTAATAAAATAGCCTCTCATTGTGCATTGAGCTCTAGACTTTAAAAACCTTCATTTATCTTCTTTGAGCCTCTGAACATTCCTTAGGAAGGCAGGGTAGGTGTTGGGTTACTCTGAGGCCCAGAGGTGTGAAGGCACATGAGTGTGGGTGGAACTGAGCCCTCCTCTGCCAGCCCCACTTGGCCACCGCCCTCTTGGCCCCTCCCAGGGCCGCGCCCCTTACCTCCACCCGAAGGATGTCATCCGCAGGGAGATCTTCCACCTTCTGTTCGCTGTGCTCCACCAGCTTGGTCTCCAGGGAGAGCAGAAGCCGGCCTCGGTAGGCCACACCTTCCCCCTGAGAGGGGAGGCTGGGTCACCAGGAGCAGGGTCGATGGAGGGGAGGAGGGGAAGGAAAGGAGCCTGGTCTGGCCCTGGGGTCAGTCACCTCCCAGCAACCAGGAGGGCCCTGAGCCACACCCCATCACTCTGCAGGTGAGGAAACGGTGGCCCAGAGAGTTCATGGGACATGCCACCCTGATGGTCAGCACCAGAGTCCAACCTAGCCAGGGAGACTGAAACCTGAGACAGATGGAGGCTGGGCCCCCAGAGGCCAGGAAAATTAGGGGGGCGAGGGGAGGGGGGGTCAGGCTGGCCCTGAAGGAGAGGCAAAGGGAAGGGAGTGGGAGGGAAGGAGGGGGTCAGGGGGAAGAAGGGTTCTCTGAGGGGGTGGCCGCCAGACCCTGGGCCCACTCAAGTCCCGTCAGGCCCTTGGAGTCCAGGCCAACTGCAGATACTGCCCAGGCCAGGGGGGAAGACCCTGTATGCAGGCCTGGGGATCTGGGGGCTGTGGGTTCCTGTCTGACTCACCTTGCCCGTGTTGAGCTCTGCATAGGGGTCCGGGAAGCCAGTGAACTCCCTGGGGCTGCCGTAGAGGTTGACATAGCAGGGCCCGAAGGTGGGGAGGAAGCCCAGATGGTCATCCACTGGGAGACACAGGTGCGGATCAGAGGGGCCGCCCAGCCGAGATTTCTAGCACTCCACCCAGCCACCTCCGGGCCGGAGACCAGCCCTCAGTTCCTCGCACATGCATGGGATGCAGCCCCCGTAAATGTATAAAGGACAGTGATACCCATGAGAGCTGTCTCCCGTACGTCCCTTTAATCCTCACCACCATGCTGAGATGTGGAGATTTGCATTGATTTTATTAGTCTCATTTTACAGATGAGGAAACTGAAGCCAAGCGAGGCGCAGGAATACACGACTACACAGAGGCACGACCCAACATGGTCTAACCTCAAAGCGCATGCGCTCAGCCAGCGTGCAAAGCTGGGGCTCAGGGGCCTCCCCTGCCCTGCCTCTCTCAGGCCATACCCTGTCCTGCATGCCCTCCTCATCCTGCAGTTACATCTGTGTCTCAGGCCATCTGGCCTGCGGGGAGGCACAAAGGAGGCCCAGGAGCCTGGTGTCCAGAGACTCCATCTCTCAGGTGCCAGGGAGGGGGCCCAGCTGGATGCCACCACCTCACACACAGGGCAGCCCCCAGGCACATGTCTCCTCCACCCTTGTGTCCTTATGAAGTTGAGACAGACCATCTAACAGCCTTGACTCATCCTGGCATCCCTCCCCCTCCCTACATTGTGCAAAGAACGATCTTTCAGTGGAGCAAGTTGGAGGAGAGTTTGAGAATGACACTAGTGATGAGGGAGGGATTTCTCCACATCATTTCCATCCTGTTTTGGAGGCTCTCTTTTGTTAATGTCACGACTTTCCAATGGACAGCCAGACTGACTGCAAACTCTGAGCGCTCAGACCCTGGGCGTGAGCTCCGGGGCTTGAGCCCATCCCTGAGGCATAAGATATTACCAACTAGAAGACAGGAGCGTGCCTCCCCCAGAGCCCCGCACCCAGCATCACTCGTCCTCCAGTCCCCAGCACACGCTGGGCTCTGGCATTTGGGACAGGGGTGGGAGGTCTGATAGAACTGTTGTGAGCATTACTAATTATCTGTACTAATCATCTCGATTATAATTTACCTTGTAAATTTCAACTGCAGGAGTTTTCAACTCACCCTGGCCTCCTCCTCCTGGGCCCCAAGAGGACTTACACTGCCCCTGCCTCATCATGCACTCCCCTGCCTGCTCTACCCCTTCCCTGCTGAAGAACTAAACTCTTTTGAGCTCCAGGGCCCAGCAGATTCTGGAAGGGGTTTAGAGAGTGGGAGGGAATTGCCTTTAAAGCATTCCAAGCAATTTACATATTCAACCACGTTTGAGAGGTAACAGCCAAAGGTAAACTGGGATTGTGGTGGAGAATCTCAATCCCACCTCAGGCAAATCAAAAAATTCCCGGCAAACAGCGCCCTTGCCCCTCCAGCAAAAACCACAAGGCCCACACCCTTGTCATCCTGGAGGTGAAAGCACGTACGGTCTGTGGCTGGAGGAGGCGGGACCACACCTGCAGACTCCTCTGAAGCGTAAAGAAATGGAAAAGGGGTTAGGATGGGCATGGCTGGGTGGAGGACGGATTAGGTGAATGGGGCATGTGGATGGACAGTTGGCAGACAGACAGATGGAAACGCAGCTCCTGGAAGGGGAGACAGATGTGGCCCGAGGCCCCAACCCCAGCCCAGCTGTGAATTTATCACACACTAAGTCAACAGCGCACCCCCCTCAGCCAGAGATAGCCCCAGTGCCCTAGTGAGCGCTCGGGTCTCTCCCCACCCGTGTCTGCCTACATGGCTGTGAGTTCTGTTTGCCAATTGGAAATTGGACCAGAAACTTGACTCCATACATTCCGGAAATAACACACGGACTTCCCTGGTGGTGCAGTTGTTAAGAATCAGCCTGCCAATGCAGGGGACACAGGTTCGATCCCTAGTCCGGGAAGATCCCACGTGCTGCGGAGAAACTAGGCCCGTGCGCCACAACTGCTGAGCCTGCGCTCTAGAGCCCACGAGCCACAGCTACTGAGCCCACGTGCCACAACTGCTGAAGCCCACGTGACTAGAGCCTGTGCTTCCTCACAAGAGGAGCCACCGCAATGAAGCCCGTGCACTGCAACGAAGACCCAACACAGCCGAAAATAATTAATTAATTAATTTTAAAAAAAGAAATAACACAATAAAGAAAATGTGCTTTTCCATATTATACCCAGATAAGTGAGGAAAACAAAGTACAGATGCAAAGAAAGGGTGGGGGAAACGTGAAAGGGCCAGAGCTAGGCAGTGAGGCACACCCAGCGGTCCCTGCCACAGGCAGGTTGACTGCCCTGAGTGGAAGCATTTCAAGGCACAAGATCTCCACCTAGTGGTTATTTCCAGTATTACCACTGAGGGCACCGTGTTGCATTTTCACAACAGCAGGCACTGGGATCTGGCTTTTGACACCTGCCGTTTCGAATGAACCACAGTGCCAGGCACCCTCCATTAGCTAAAGCTTCTACTCTTGGGCATACCCTAAATGCTGGTGAGGAGTGTCTAGAAATAAGAGAAGCAAGAAAGGAGATGCTCTGGCATATTTTCGGCCTCTTGGAATCCGTCCCTTGCTTATAGGCAGGTACAAGATGCCCCCTAAAGAGTAGGCAGCCCTCAGTCTCCTTCCATGGTCCTCTCCGATTCTGCCTCTTCCCACACTCTGACCTTCCCCGTCTCCTCCTCCAACCATCTAAGTGTAGCCGAGTCTGGGGTCCTGATTGACCTGGGGTTGTGTTTGGTGAAACCCTAAATTATTTTCATTCATTGATCACTTTTACCTACTGGTCTCCTTCAAAAAACAATACCTATTGCTATTTTCCTATAGCTCCATGATCAGAGTTAAGGGCCAAGAGCTGAGTAAAACATTATGAAGGAAGAATGAGGAGAGACACAGAAAGAAAGAGCGTGGGGAAGAGAAGAGGGAACGTGGAGCCTGGATATGAGGACAGAGCTGACCAAGTGAGCCCAGAGGGCAGCACGGAGGGCAGTGAGGCGAGGCTCTGGGGGACCTGAGGCCCTGGGACCCACCCACTCAGCTCTCCACAGCAGGCCTCAGCTAGGAATGCCAGCTGGCAGAAGTCAGAGCTGCAGAAACCATAATTCATGGCCATTTTCATATCCACAGGAATAGGTTTTCATCAGTGGGGGAGCGAGGCCTCTGGTCGCAGGGGAGTTTCGGCAACCACAGAGGACCGCCACGGGCACGGCTGCAGCCCCAGGAGAGCACGGCCAGGGCCCGCCGGAAGGAAACAGATTCCACTTTAAGCTCCTTCCAAATGATTACAAACAGGCCCGGTCAGTTATCTAGGGCTAATGAGGCCGAGGTCATAGTTCCGACCCCCACGTGCTTCTTGCAGAAGCAAACATGGCTTTCCACCCACAGACCAACTCTGAATCCTGGCTGCAAACTAGTGCCCAGCCCAGACACAGATGGCCCCTGTCCTACCAGCCATCTGAACAACACGTGCCTCTGGTGGCTGGGAGGACCGGTTTAGGGGGCTGCAGAGTAGGCTTGTTCCCAACCACGCCTATTCACTAATTCCCTCACTCATTCATTCGTTTGTTCAGCAAACCTAACAGGCACAGTGTAAGGCATGCTGAGACACGGCCCTGCTGACAACTGAGGCCAATGGCTCCTAATCTGGGGGCAGGGTCCCAGGTCTCCAGGAGCTGAGGATCATCCTGGGTCCTTCCCCTGTGTCTGCAGACAGCTCATAAAGTCAAGGGCAGCGTCACCAGTGAAGCCAACCAAGACAAAGCCTCTATTTAATCCTCATCACTCTTCTGCCAAAACACAAGTGTTCTGGTGTGTTTTCCCTAAGCCCAAGGAATAGGGGCTGGGGAAGCCTCAAAACACAGATGAATGCTCCCAGTTCTGTAGCGTGAGCAGCCCAGCCTAGCTCCCTCACCTGGGGAAGCCAGAGGGCAGGCCCTCCCAGCCCGGGACCCCGCGTCTCCTGGAGAAGCTGAGGCCACTACCTGCGGCCAGCCCTGCCGCTGCCTCTGCCTCTCAGCCCATCTCCCACGCCCACGGCTTGGCTGCCTGACACCAGCCCGCGCCAGGCAGGAGGAGAAACCAAGAACTGCTGGGAAATCCTCATCATCTACGTTCCAAAGACAAAAAGAAACGAACTTTGGATTTCGTAGCTGTGGAAAAAACTGCCTGAGTGCTATTTATGTAGCACGATTTTCGTACGTACAAAGTTATAAAAGAATCTGTGTAGGTTTCATGGGTCTCACGTTCCTGTTACCTTTCGAAAGTACTGCAGCTTCTAAGAAAAGCACTCCTTATTAAAAAACCAATTTTTTACTAAATGTTTTGGAGCACAGGGTCCAAGGAATACTTAAGTGTGCCCAGGCAAACTTGTGGGCAGAGGTGCTTAAGAAGCTAGTGTTAGGTCCTGTCCTAGCTGGAAATAAAAACAAAACACGAAAACAAAAACTCCTGGTTGGATCAAATAAGCTGGTGAACTGTGAGGCCAGGGAGTATAGAGAAAGAACCCATTTTTACAGTTTGCTTTAGTTTGGGTTTTGAGAGTAGTGGGGAAATCAAGGGCCATGCATCACCCAGATGTTCTAGAACACCCCAGTGTGGAGAAAAACACAAAGATCTGAAAGTTGGGGTGACATTCTGAGGTGGCCTCAGGACAAGTGGGAAAAGCTTGGCAGGGACAGAGGCAAGGGCTAAACTTCCAGGCCTAGAGAGAGCTTGGGAAGAACAGCTCCAGTTTGAGCAGTAAGTCTAACTCTTTTATTGCTACATAGATCAAGCTATTTAACTGCGCATCTAAAACCGGTTAGCTGGTGGCAAGAAGATTCTCATTTAAGCCCAAAACAATCTGTGGGAGCCAGTGGTCCCTGAACCACGCGGGGTTGCCCATGGCCTGAGCGCCATCTAGTGGCCAAATAAACATCTTTCTCACGTTCCCGTTCAAATATTCATGATGACCCTGGAAAAGATCAAGGTCAACATCACCACCAGACGTGAAGACTGATGGGGGCACAGGGATCTAAACTCTCCCTCAGGTGGCTGACAGCTGGCGCAGCTATAGCCTCATGAAACGGCAGCTGTTGGAAAAGTCAGAAGGTCGCTTTGTGCTGTACCAGCGTCTGTCCTTGGACTCAGAGACAGGGATGGCACCAGCCAGGAAACTGGAGAAGAGGTTCCTTCCGTGCCAGGAGTTCTGATCCACGAGGAGCCTAGAATACCCTCTCTCCCACCCACTCCCATGATACACTGCCCCCACCTCCAATCCTTCTACCTCTACATCCAACTCTCGGAACAGCAATCACAGAAGAAGCACCGCATCCTGGGACCAGCAGTTCCCACAGTTGGAAGGGGGAGGGGCTGGGGCAGGAGGAGCCCACATAGCAATGACTTCTGGAAGGGAGTTTTTGTGTACTCCACCAATTACAAGTATCAACGATGAAATCAGAATGACAGCAGCTAGATGTTAAAGCTGAGTGAGGGCACCTGGGAGTTCATTGTGGAATTCTTTACTTTTATGTATGTTTGAATTATCTATAATTCAAAGGTTTTTTTTTTTTTTAATGTTTCAGAGAATCTAGAAGGGATTGGTCAACTTCAAGACTGCTAGGTAGAATCTTCCAGAAACTGGGCACGCTAACCTGTCCTCCAGATAAAGATCTGAGAAGATGGGTGGACAGAGACCCACACATCCTGTCTGTGGAAAGACACCAACACTGACCAGCTATTGTGAGAGTAAATAAAGGGGGAGGGGGAAAACAGGGGGCCAACCAGTATAGGGAAACAGGGAGGAAATAGCATCTGTAAGATTCAAGAGAGTGTTCACCTGAAATTCTCAGGACACGATTTGGAATCCTCGGTAGAGTGCAAGAAGACATAGTTTTTGTGGAACAAAACAAAACTTGAGGGAGAGAACAAAGAGGAAAAGGAAAACATAAAAAAAAAGACAGAGGGAAAGGAAGGCATGACAAGAAACTAAAAATGCAATAGTCAATTTTAAACCACATGGGAAGCAGTAAAAAGCAGAATTGGTACAGTGGGAAGAAAAATCAGATTAGGGATGCAGAAAGCCAGTAGTAGCAATACTAAACAACAGACATTACTTTGGGGTTTATTATGTACCAGAATGTAACATTTATAATCTCACTGGATCCTTACAAAAACCTTACAAGGCTGGGACTTGTGGGAGGAGACTGGAGCAACTCTCTCAAGCTGCCTGGTTCCAGAGCTCCCCTCCTACCCCTCCCGTACCCTGCCTTCAGCTGCTCAGGTAAACAATGTAAGAGTAAGTGAAATCATCCCTCAACTCAGATTTAAGGATTCTCTATGTCTCAGACAAAATTCAAGGAAAAGAGTCCTGTACCTAGACAGATCAAAGGTATTTTTTAAACTGCAAGGAAAAAGAGACATTCCTACAAACAGCATCTAGTCAGAAAAAAAAAGAAAAGATTACCTACAAAGGAATCAAATCATTCTCAGAAAACACACCAAAATAAATTCAAAATAGATTAAATATTTAAGTGTAAAAAATAGAGATAAATATAACCTTGGGGTTTGCTGAAGGCCAAAAGCATGACATATGGAGCAGAAACCATACTTCCATTATTTAAATAAGAAATATTGAAAATAAACACAAGAAGTTAACTAGAAAGTTAAAAAGGAAACAACAAAATACGTCTAAAGAGAGTTAAAGAGTAGAAAGATGAGAGAATAAAAAATTAGAAAATATTAGAATTAATATCTAAATCCAAAAGCAGATTCTTTGAAAAGTCCGATAAAGTAGGGAGAAAAAAAAAACTTCTAACTAGCCTAGTCAAGAAAAAGGAAAATTCAAACATATTTCATTAGAAGTAAGAAAGTAGAGAGAATTGTTTAAATTATAAAAGATTACTCCACACAACACTATAAGTAAAAAAATTAGAAGACCTCAGTGTAATGAATGTTTTTCTAGGAAAATGTAGATTATCAAAATTAACTATAGTAAAAGTAACAAACTAAAAATACCAATGATCACAGGAGAAACTGAAAAGATTTTAAAGAGCGAGTGCAACACCCACTCAAAAAGGGCACCCAGCCCATATGGTTTTATGGGTGAATTCTTTCAAACCCTCAAAAGACTATATTCTTATGAGATATAAACTGTTCCAGATGTTAGAAAAGACTTTAAATCTTTCCAATTAATTTTACAGAGCCAGCATAGCCCAGATACCAAAACCTAAGAAGTAATAAGCAGACATACCAATTAAAGATAATAGAAAATCAAGAAATAGGCCCAAGAACACATTTAGGAATTTAGTATGGGATAAAAGTGGCAATTCAAAACGCAGGGAAAACATTATTCAGTATATAGCATTGGTATCACCAAAGAACAATTTTGAAAAAAGTAATGTTAAACCCTTTCCTAATTCACTAAGGAAAAGATTAATATATTTAGCTATGTGAAATTTTTTAATTTCCGTATGTTAAAAACTATGAAATGATTAAATAAGACTGACAAAAATTATTTACAACATATATGATGGGAGAAAATTAACCTCCACATACATACACAACTCTTAAAAAAAACAATGAGAAAAAGACAAGCATACCATCAGAAATATAGAAAAAAGCATGAATAGGCGATTTACAACAGAATAAATTTAGAAGTATATAAATATATATAATTTGTAAATGTAAGATAATTATTATAATATTTTAAAATTTACAATGGTCAACTTTACCAGATATCAATGAAATAAAATTAAGGCAACAATGAAGTTCACCCAACAAACTGACAAAATTCTTTTTAAATACCATTATTTTGCATTTTCTTGATGAGGGTGCAGCAAAATAAGCTTGAGTGATTAGAGTGTAAAATAGTCCAGTCTTTTTGTAGGGCACTTTTGATACATACCAAAAGATTCAAAATGTTCAAATCTTTTAAAAATATTTATTTATTTTTTTATTTGGCTGGGCCAGGGCTTAGTTGTGGCATGTGGGATCTAGTTCCCTGACCAGGGATCGAACCTTGGGCCCCCTGCATTGGGAGCATGGAGTCTTAGCCACTGGACCACCAGGGAAGTCCCTAAAATGTTCGAATCTTTCAACACAGCAATTCCACTTCTAGGTATTTATGCAAAAGAAAAAATCATGAATTACATAAAGATTCAGCTACAAAAATATTCAATATCAAGTTAGCTGTTTATAACATGGAAAAATTAGAAAACACTTAACTATTCAACATTTAGTTAATGTGGACTATGGTGTATTCACACAATGGAATGTGTGTATTCATTTAAAATTATATTGTAGAAGAATACTTAATAACATGAGTGAACATCTATGTTGTATTGCCAAGTGACAAAAAGCAATTTTCAAAACAATTGAAAATTGTTTCAAAGCAAAGTTTTTCACGTACATACATACAGACAAACAGGTCCCAGAATGTTAATATTTACCTCTTGTCTGGGAGGGTAGGCTTATGGATAATTTTGTGACCATTTTATATTTTTCTTTTAAATTGTACAAAATGATCATGAACTACTTGTTCACAGGCCAATGAAAGCTTTTCAAAACAGAAGCTGCTAGAACACAGTCAGCCAACCTAGAACCCGGTGGATGGTGTGGCCACAGCCACCAGTATAATCTGCAGGAATGAATCCTCCCTATGCCATTCGGTGGTGTATCCCACCATCCGAAGTGGGCCAGTCCTAAATGCAAACCCATCTCTCTCACTGGCCAGAGCCCTTCTCCCTGGGAAATGGGCAGCAAAGACCTTATAATCTTCCCTTTTCTACAAACTCTCAAGACAGTAGGGGTGGAACAGGGGAGAGCACGGGGGGCCAGAGGGCAGCACAAAGGTGGAACGTACCTTCTATTTCTCCTCCAGAGGCAGAGATTTTCGACATACTCAGGTAGTTGGTGGCCACAATGTCGTTGTGCGTAAGGCGGTCCCTAGAGCAAAGGGGCAGAAAGGGCGTGAACAGGGGAGGGGGATCGCAGGCCACAGCCCACCCAGGAAGGAAACGACCTCGGTTATACATCATTAGGGGTCCCAGTCTTCACACGGGGTATGTTATGGAGGCCTAGTAATCCTAGGCAAGAAAGTGTCACTCAAGACTCCTCTAGGGGGGACCCAGTCCATCCCCCCCACCATCAGCATCCCACCGGCCATGCTGGAGGTCTGCGGGCACAGCTGCAGGTTGAAAGGGAGGAGACCTGAGGCAGGAGGCAGGGCGGGGGAGCAGGAGGCCGCTCAGGGAGCCAGACCCCCAGGCCCAGGGAGAGCAAGGCTCTAGGAGCCAAGACATACCCGGACCAAGGAGAAAACCAGATGACCAGGAAGAAACAACCTCCAAGGCCACAGTCTTAATTAGCTTATGGTAGCTCTTTTTTGTATCTGATTCTGTATGTGACAAAGCACTTTTAAACCCCCTTATCTCCAAGGATTCTCCCAGCAGCCTTGAGGAACAGGTACTCTTACTAACATCTCTTTTGCATGGATGAAGAAACTGAGGCTCAGAGCCAGAAGGTCCTTGCCCGAGGTCAGCCTGGGAGGGAGGGGCAGAGCCAGAACCGAAACCCTGGTGTCCAGACTCCAGGTCCAGTGCTCGCACCGTGGCCCACGCGGCTTCTGTCTACAATACGGGGCCTGTCCTGCCTCCCAGAAGGCGGCCTCTCCCCTCCCCAGCCAGCATAGGGGACTATGGGGAGAAGCTTGAGGACTGACTGTCTTGTGCAGACCCTTCCTCTGCGCCCCACACCTGCCCCCCTAACAATCATATACAGTAATAGTCAGCATTTACTGGACTCCTCCTGAGAGCCAAGCAGTGTGCTAACCCCGTCACGTGACTTGGCTCATTTAATCCTCATGTTGGCCCTGAGGCAGGTTCTGCAATTAGCCCCAATTTCAGATGAAGAAGCTGAGGTAGGCAGGTTGGCAAAGCTGGGATTTGAGCAGAATATGCCTGACATGGAAACCAGAGCTACGCTTGCAACGACCTGCTGCTTCCTTGCCAGGCTAGACCTAGAGTTCTCAATCCAGTGATTCTGACCCCAGGACATCTGGCAACGTCTGGAAACATTTTTGATGTGGAGGGGAGTGGTAGAGAGAAGCCATGGTTGCAGCAAACATCCTACAGTGCACAGGACAGTCACCCACTGCAAAGACTTTTCCAGTCCAAAACGTCACAGTGCTGAGACTGAGGAACGCTGGATGGGGCAGGATCTATCTCCTTCCAGAAGGTTCCCCACGTGCCTCTTCCCTCCTCTCGGGGCCCAGCAGGCCCTCTCTCCCTGCTGTGCATCCTTTGGCCACAGGAGGCTTCAGGAGATGATACCCACACGCCCCATTGTGAAAGACCCGCCTGGGCACGGCAATTTCATTTTCCTTTTAAATCTTAAAGCCATGAGATACCAGATCTCTGCTGCTCCCTTCCTTTCTCTCTGTATTTCCCAGGGAGGTGTTGAAGCTTTAAAGTTTTCCCTCAGGGCGGGGGCTACATTAGGAAGAGTGAATTGCCAGCACAGATCTGTATCCCTTTTCCTGGTGAATAACGTTAAGATGAACTGGAAAGTAAAAATTCCCTTAAACATTTTACAGTAAGGTTATCAATACCAGATAATTGACAGTTGATGACGCTTTTAAACTGCCTTCATGACCAACCCCTAGAAAAGACCAGCCCTTGGAGAGGAATAGGATTTCTCACCTCTGGTCTTACATGAATCTGGTGAGAAGGGAAAGAGAATGGGAGGAGAGAGATTTTGTGTCAGGTTTTTTTTTTGCGGGGTAGGGGGTAGTTTGGGGGATTTTGTCTTTTAATGAAAGAAATTCTTTGAGAACTGAATGGAAGATTAAGTTACAGAGAAAAGGCCATATGGACCATATCGTATTTCTAGGATTCAGGTAATAACACAAGTTTATCTGAGTTTTCTGGGAAGAAAGCACTTTTCTGGATAGGAACTTGCAGCAACTGAATGCTTTCTGGCCAAGAGTTGGGTTTTGGGGCTTGAGGTTGCTTTTGGAAAATGCAGCAAGTCTGAAAATAGACTCACAATAAAAATGCCACTTCAGCCTAAACCAGAGAGGCAGCCACCACATTCGGTAATGTGTTTGGATTGTACAGTATGCCGATGCCTCACTCGGCTCACACGGACTCGGGCGAGGCCGTCCACAACACAGGGGACGCGGCGCCCTTGCGCTCGCACGCCCGCGTGCATCCACTCACACCGCCACGCACAGGCACGCACCCAGCGCACGCACGCGCGCGCACACGTCGAGGGGAAGGATGGCTCCGTGGGTGTAGAGCACATTGCCCCCAAAGCACCTCCCACAGAGCATACGGGCGGGCAGGGCCCCAGAGGCCTCTCCCTCCTCGCCCCCCTCGCACTCCCTTCCTCTCCTCTAATTCTCCCAAGCTGTCTTCTCTCGGGCTGGGGACCTGGCGCGCACTTTAATGGCTCTGTGGCCTGGGGGTTTTCCCTAGTCTCTCATTATCCTCCTGGCTGGGGGTGCCATGGGCCTGAGACCAAAGGACAACACGCCGGGAACCGCACAGCCAAGACTTTTTGGGGGCAGAGAAAGGACAACTCTCTCTTTTGGGAAAGGCTGATGTAGGGAAGGTCCTGGAGATCGCGCGTGGGGACGCCTAACAGCCGTCGGGCGTGAGAGAAGGCTCAACGCGGAAGGGTCAGCACGGCCCGGTGGTTAAGCGCACGGGCGGAGGGAGCACAGGCTTGTTCGAGCCTGGCCTCGGCTGCTTCCCAACGTCGTACAGGGTACTCAGTCTATTCAAACCTACTCCCTCATCTGCAAGGTCGGGCGGTGCCTGGAGTCGAGGTGAGCGTCAGGTGGGACACGCATGTAAAGCGCTCACTGGGAGGAGGACCTGGAGCACATAGACGCTCAGCAAGGGTTAGATACTCATTTTCTAAGATGACTGTGTGACTCTTGCCCACCCCTGCTGCAAGCCGGCAGTGGCATCCCCAGCTCGGGTAACCGGACCCACTTCCCCAGCCTGAAGACCCGTTTCATCCTACCAACACTGTGGGCAACACAGCCCACCCTCCTGGAAGCTTTGCTCTTTCCAGCTTCCATGCCTCTGCTTATGACCCTCTCTTCATTAGAATGCCTTCATCCTGAACTTCCCAAAACCTCACCTCCTCCAGGAAGCCTTCCTGGCCCCTCCTGGCCTCAGGGATCTCTGGTTCCTGGAGCTGTTCCAGCCCCCGCTGGCTGCCCTCGAGCAGGGCTGTAAGCTTCCCAACAGCCCACACCCTCTCCTTCTCTGGCCTCCCCCAGAGGAAACTACCTCACCTGAAACAGACTCTCCCACTTCTTGCAGAATGAACAAAAGGAAACCGAAGGACCAAGTGACCCCTGACAACAGCCACCTCTAAAGATCCCGGGACGCAGAGCTCACCAGTCTATGACACGAATCCTCATTTTCTCACACATGGAGGGAAACTAAGGAGGGAAGAGAGACGGGTTGGGTGGGGTCCTTCTGAAGAAGCAGAAGTCTGGGATGCAGGCGGGAACTGGGTAGGCTGGGAGCCCAGGCCTCCTGGGGTGGGCTCATGGGGGTGAGGCTCACCATGGCAGGCACCGTGATGCTCTGGTTCCACTGAGGGTTGGCCGTCTTCTCCAGGATCTTGCTGCAGAGCTAGAAGACACAGAGCACAGGTGGATGGAGCTTTGAGGGGACTCTGGGCTCCCTCGGAGACCACCACACCAGCCAGCAGCCATTCTCTGCCATGCTGGCCACGTTTGGGGCTGGGCAGAAGGCCCTGGGGGCCATGGAGCCTGGTGCAGTGGGCTCAGACACAGGGAATCTTTCTAGAGACAAAGCTCAATGGTAGATCAGACCCAAGGGGGCATGGGGTGGAGGGAGTTAGGAGGGATAGATTGTTTGAATGTCACAACCCTCCTTCCTTATCTCATACCTCTGGCTGGAAATTCTCCTCCCTCACCTCCCATTATGGCCATGACCCTAAATATGGAGCCCTGCGTCCAGACCAGCTTTCCCAGGAGTCCTAGAGTCTGAGGCAATCCCCTTTGCCCATCAGCCCAGATCACCTGCCCTTTTGGAAGACTGTGAACCCAGGAGATTAGCGATGGAGGGAGGAGGAGAGGAAAGGGGGGCTGGAGGGCCAGGGCAGGGGGCCATGCACCTGCATCTGAGAGAGGAAAATGCAGTGAAGACACAAACCTCATAAGCCACAGTCTGCCTCCAATCAGCCCTGCTCATAAGACTGGGCTTTCCACAAACAAGAAATCTAGCAGAGGTGGAAACCAGATCCAATCCAGCGGCTTGTGTGTTCTGCTCTGCCCTGGGCGTCCCCAGGGAGGCACCAGGTCCCTTAGCCAGCCCAGGGCATCCCGTACCCACACAGGGCAGCAGGTGAAGACTCTGCTTCAGATCCTGGAAGGTGTGTGTGTCCTACACACGGAAACAGTGAGCAGCCTTCCTCAGGGCATTTACTGTGGGCCCTGATTGTGTGAAGCATTGACATGCATTTTCTCATCTAATGAGCACCTGACCAGACTGGGGGCTTTGGGCCCTCCATCAAATGAGGGTGTGGCCTCCCTAGGGGCCAGGACTTTGTCTCCATCCCTGATCCACCCAGTACCAGCCCCTGTGCCCACCATCCCCTCCTCCCTGTGAGAAGAGCCCAGGCAAAGTCTGGGGGCAGGGATGGGTGCCGGGATTTGGCCCTTGTGTGAGCAAAGAGAGGAGTAAGGAAAGAAGAGCTCCGACAGTCAGACGGAACAAAAGGCAAAGTGGGACACACAGTTCTCAGGAATGGTTACACAAAGGGCTGTAAAGCACACAGAAAGATGCTTAATCTCCCTCATAATAAAAGAAACAAAATGAATGAGATACGACGTCTCATCTGTCAGATTCACAAAAATCTCTAAAGCCTGACAGCCCTCTCTTGGCAAGGCAATGGGAAAACTGCACGCTAGGATTTTGCTGGTGGGAAAACAGAACAGCTCAACCCCTCCAAAGGGCCATTGGCCACTATGGTTCAAAATTACAAATGCAAATGCCCTCTGACCTACCAGTCCTACCTCTAGAAAGTATCCTACAGAAAGACTTGCACGTGTGCAGCATAACACGTGTACGAGGTTATCCACTGCAGCATGGCTCCAACTAGGGAGGACGTGGAACAACCCATGTGTCCACCAACAGAGGACAGATTAGATAAAGTGTGATCCATCCACAGAATGGGGCACTGTGTAGCCCTAGAAGAATGAAAGAGCTCTGTGATATGAAACAACTTCCAAGTTCTATTATTAAGTGAAAAAAGCAAGGTGCAGAACAGTGAGTGTCATGTGCAACCGTTTGTGTTAAAAGGGTAAAAGGTAAGAATTTATGGTCAGATGTGTGCAGCATATGCATAATTAAGCCAGAATGATGCAAAATGATGGATGCATAAATGTATATGGTGGGCATAATAAATGTATTACCTAATTCAAAACTTAGATGAACAAAAGTTTAAAATAGGAAGGAAAGAAGGGAGGGAGGGAGGGAAGACTCGTTAATCAGACACAGCTGAGAGACGCTGGCAGCATCACTCAGCTCCCTGGACAAGAAGGCACAGGTTGTCCCCACCCTCCCCCAGCCCTGCCCCAGGCAGTCCAAGGCCTCCCCAGCAATCACTTCCTCCGGCTGCCCTTGGAGGCTCCCCGTGAGACAGCCACCGAGATGTGGGTGGGATTAAAATGTATGTTATATCATCTCATGGAATATTATGCAGCCATCAAAAAATTGATTTCAAAGACTATTTAATAACCTAAGGAAATGTTAGGTGATAAAAGCACTTTACCAAACCACACAGATATAGTGGACTCTCATTACTGGCGGTAGTTACACATTCTAACTACACATCGTAAGTCACCAAGAACATGAGCTGATGAACACTGAAGCGTTGCTCCTAAGAGAAATACAGGGTTAGGTTCCTGCAAGCCTCTGTCACAACAGTTTTTTGTCAACTCACCAATAACCTTGTTTTATGTGTGTTTCTGTTTCAAAACACCGTTTTTTTATTATATATTGTGGATTCATTAACATTGAACTCACAGCCAACAGCACTCTCACTCATGCCTGTATGAAGCTTACCTAATACATAGTTTCTCCATAAGGCACGTCACAGCTTCTTACACAGGGAAATACTAGACAGCATTTCAGCACAACACTCGGGAGCCCTTGTAAACACTGAAATCACCAGCAAAAAGCACAAAAAATGCAAAAAGCATGACACTAAATAGACCAGGAAAAGGACACATTTACACCATGAGAGCTGAAACAAGGAGGGAATCACATTGTTTCAGCCCAGCTGGCAACATGCACCTCAGCTGACTCAAATTGTTCCCAGCTTTGCAAATGGTCACCAAAGCACCATAAGGATTAATTTTGGGTTACAAATAAATTTTAGCGAGTAGGCAAATTTGCAAATACAGAATCTGTGAATAATGAAGATCAACTGTATTCCAAATCCAATTTTTTTTCCACTGGGGCAGGGCAGGGCCAGGGCTGGCAGGGGGGATGTGCAACAGAGAGAAGGAGTGAGAGCTACAGGGAGGAAAACATACTAGCAGGAGATATAAACAAATGTTCATGGTGGGCCTCTCCAAGGTGGTGTGCAGAAATGTGCTTAATTTTTTTCATTTTCCTTGCTTTTCTCTGATTTTTTCATCTTTTTATGATTAATAGGTTTTATTCTTGGAAAATAAAAAAGTTGCTTTAGTCTCCCACTCTGCCCTCCAAGTACCTCCCCTGTCCTTGCCCCATACCATGAAGAAGTGTGATATGTGTGTGTGTGTTAGTGCGCACACACACAAAACCTTCTATCTCAGTAGCTTGGCCAAATCAGGTATGGTTCACGTCTTAGATAACAGTGCCACCAAGTGTCCATTAGAGGAAATGCAAAGAGGGCCAGGCTTGGGTGAGTAGGCACACAGAGGACAAATCCCCAGGGCTTTTCATTTCAGAAAAGGGTGAATGAGAAAAAGTGACACACCAGAGACAGAGAGAGGACAGGCAGGATGACACAGGTGATAAAGGTAGCAGAGAGAGTTGGGGGAAGCCATGACGAGGTGGCTGGGGCAGAGAGCAGGGGACACAGAGACCCCGTGACCACCAGAAGATGGAGGGTCTCAACTGCCTCTTTCATAAGCCCCTTCCTTCTAGAGGGAAAATGGAGGGTGCAGCTTCATTCAGGAGCCCAGCCACCAGTCAGCTTTATATATTCCCTTGCCTGGGCCAGGTCCCCTACCTCTATCACCTTCCCCAGACATCTGCACCTTCCTAGAAAAATCCCCAGGGCCAGCCAAGGGCATCTGAGAACAGAAGCCCTAGAGAGATCAAGGTGCTGGCAGGGACCCAGTAGCAGCCAGGAGCCCCAGAGCTCTGAGACTCAGCTCCAAGGAAAGCTACTGAATCGGAAGGCAGGTCGGTCTTGGTTCTAGCCATCCTCACAGCACCCTACCATGTTGGGAATGTGGAATAAAAACAATCTTGAGACATGACTTTCGCATCTGTCAAGCTGGGAAAACTGATCCCGGTCCTTGGAGTAAGTGTCCAGCAGGACTGTCCAGCCAACCTTCCTGCTTCCTTCCTGCCTCCATTCATCCCATCACGGTCCCTCCTAAGGGCATCAGACTCTGAGCCCAAGCCCAAACAAAAACTGCACTTCGGTAAGACCCATAGTGAGCATTTACACCCCAGTGTGAATGAGTTTAAAATTCGTGTTACCTCTCCCACAGACATTTCCCCTGAGACCCTGTCTTAGCCCGGGACGGAGGAACAGCTCAAAGGCGCTCCATGGCCAACAGCAGGACGGTTCACACAACCAGCACCATAACTGATTTTAACACACTGAATTAATAAAAAGTATTAGGGGCATATTAACACTCAAAAGGGAAGAGGGGAGGGGAAGCTCTTCTTTACAAAAAATACCAGCTAATAAAGAGAGAAGGAATGATAATGAGGGAATCGCCGCTTTGCACCCCAGGTGAATGACTTTTCAGGCAAGGAGGTCAATGGCTTCGTGGACCATTAGGTAAGAGGTTGCTGGGAAACAGGACATCAGCACACGTCAAGATATCGCCCACAGATAACCTGCAAAGTACAGAGGCGAGCGTGTGCTTTGACAAGGGAGAGATCTGGAGACACCACCTAAACCAAGTAATCAATCATTACCAACGATGGGACAAGGTGACATTTTGCTTCCTGCTGTGATGCAATACAACGTACAAAACATCACCCGTGATGCGTTCTTGCCCAAACAGTTCATTTGAATGCAATCTGATCTTGAGACCTAAGTTCCAGTTTATAGGAAATACAGGGGCCAGAAGAAGTTAAACAACAACAGAAGGAAACAATGAGACAAATCCAGGACATGGACCAATGGCTTGGGCTTTTCAAAAATGCAATGTTGTGGGGTGAGAAAAATGGGAATGATGGAGGTGGGTAAAAGACTGTTACAGAAGAGACTAACACAGAGCGTAAAATCCAGTTGGATCTTAGATCAAAACAAAATTAGGGCTTCCCTGGTGGCGCAGTGGTTGAGAGTCCGCCTGCCGATGCAGGGGATGCGGGTTCGTGCCCCGGTCCAGGAAGATCCCACATGCCGCGGAGCAGCTAGGCCCGTGAGCCATGGCCGCTGAGCCTGCGCGTCCGGAGCCTGTGCTCCACAACGGGAGAGGCCACAACAGTGAGAGGCCCACGTACCGCAAAAAAAAAAAAAAAAAAAAAAAAAAAAAAAAAAAATTAAACAGCTCTAAAAGACATTTGGGGGATAATCAGAGAATATTTATATGAGCCAGTATCTGACAAGAGTAGAAGATAATTGTTAATTTCCTAGGTGTGATAATGTTATTGTGGTTACAAAGAATTTTCTTTTTCTCAGGAGGGGCATGCTGAAGCCTTTAGGGGCCAAGTGTGCAATTAGGTTTCAAATGACTGGGGTGGGGGGAGTATCCAGAGAGAGAGAGAAAGTAAATGCAGCAAAATGTTCATAATTGTTTCATCTAAGTGGAGGCCATACCAGGGGGTAAGCATTCACTGAACCATTCTTTCAACTTTTCTTTACGTTTTTAAATATTAAAAAAAATAAAGTGTTTCAACAGTGTCTAATATTGATTCACAGTAAAAAATAAAAATTTTAAAAACTAGAAAGATAGGCCCCAAACATAAACTTTGTATGATGCCTTATGGATAATGCTACTTTTTCTGCATTTTTCAAAATTCCTTAATAGATATGTGCATCGATAATAAAAGAAGAAAGAAAAGAAACATAAAACGGGGGGCGGGGAAGAGTGTGGACTTCAGGTAGCAGGCAGAGGAAACAAGCTATCCAAGGCCTTCCTCCCGTTTGTGAAATCACACCTGGGCCTCAGCGATCCGGTCCCTGACCTCAGGGGTCCCTTTGTTGGTGGGATGGGCGGGCAGACCCTACATCTTTCCAAAATGAATCTAAGAAGAGATTAAGTGGAAAAGAACACTGCAAAGTGCTGTGTGAATGGGAGCCCACACGACCTCCATCATCACCCTAGGCTTTTAGCGTTTGTTCTTAAGCTTGTAAACACCTCCCCAACTGTCCTATAACACCTGCGTGTCTCCCTTCCGGCCTCTGCCTCGGGAGCAAAGCAGAGCCGGCTGCACCCGCCCTCCACTCGGCTCTGTTCAAAGCCCTTCTCCTCCGCCCGTTTCCAATTTTCCTGTTAACACCCAAGTCATCCAACTCAACTCGCCAGAGCCTGGCGCTGCGGCCGGCCGGTGGACTTCTGGGCCAGGCCGGCGGGGCCCCGGAGGGCGCTACCCCACCCTGCCAGCTCCCTGAGGTTGGGACAAAGCTCAGAGGCGCCTCGTTAGGGTTCCGGGAGCCGGGGTGGAGGCTGCGCCTTCCAGATACGTCATTCTCCCCTATTTCCAGTATTTCCACCAGTCTCTGCTCTGAGGTTACAGAGTAAAAGAAATCGGGCTGTTTCCCCGAAAGTCAGAGGAACATATGCTAACAAACACCGGAATGCAGCGGAAAACGGGCTAAAAAAGGGCCGTGCAATCGGCCGCGCGGAGCCCCGAAGGCCGAACTAGCACATCAGGCCTGTGTGGGTGACGGAAGCTAAACCTTGAACGATGCAACAGACTTGCTGGGGGGAAAGGGCCAGGAAGGACCCCGGAGTGCACAGGCCCGGGCAAAAGCTAGGTGTGACCGTAGGGCAGACGAGAGGTCACACGGGCGACGTGCTGGCTGTGCGGTTTGTACCCGCACGCCCCCCTCCGCACCCCGCCCCCCCCGCCCCCCCAGCGAGACAGTGGGGCTGAAACCCGCTCAGTTCGGCGCTGCTCCAAGCGGGCTGCAGAGCTGCGTCCGCCCAGGAGGGGGCGAGATGTTCCACATTCTCGCAAAGACTGTACAAGCTAATATTGGCCACGGAAATGAGGTGAGAAAGTTCGGCTGGGTGAGACCTGGTCAACCAGGTTATGCGGTTTGAACTTCCTTTTACAGACAGGACTGTGTTTTACACTAAATATGCTGGTGGATTTCTATGGGGAGAACCCGGACAAGAGAATGGACCCAAGGCTGTTGTGTTGCCCTGGGGAGAGATGACAGTGACTAGGGGCATAGAGACAGGAAAGGACCTCGGGATTTTTGAAGGCAAGAGCTAGGGGTGGCATGTTTGATGTAGGGAGGTCAAAAAAAAAAGGGCCGAATCAAGGCAGGCCCACATTCTCTGCCTTTGATGGTGGTACCTGATTAGGATGGCGGCTTCTGGAAGTGGGGCGGTTTGGGGCAGCAGATGACTCCTTTAAAGGGCTGGAGGGGCAGAATATAGAGACTTGAAGAGGCATGGGGAGGTCTGTGTCTGAAGAGAGGGGTCAGAGTCAAATACAGCTGTGGATTCCTCTGTGGAGAGGTGACGGCTGAACCCTGGGAGTGGCTGAGGCTTCGAAGGAGAGCCTGGAAAGTGGGCAAAGCCATCCCTAAGGTGGGATAGAGGGAGGGGCCCAGGCAGAAATCAAGAGGGACTGGAGCAACAGCCTGGCCTCTAGGCAGGAAGGAAGAGAGGTACACGATCCCTAGGGCCCCCACCAGTGTGGCTGAAAGGAGTCTGCCCAACTCCTGCCACAACTTTTTAAAAATAATCATTATGTTTTCACTGCATTGTTTTTAAGTTTCCCTATCATTGTGCCTTCACATCTGGTTTCCTGACTATTACTTAATTTTCCCCCAAATATTCCTCTATCTATCCACTGTCCATATGTCCTCTCCCTGTCCATCCACACCTATGTGTCTGTCTCAAACACCTGAGCAGACCTGTCCTCGTGCGTGTGCATGGCAGCCCCAGAGAGCTGGGCCTGCGTGTCTCACCCCATGTCCCACAATCAGCCCCCCATCCCCGGTGTGCACATGCCTCTGATGGGGGGCACTGCGTGTGCCTCACTCTGTCCTGCACATCCAGTGCCCATCCACAGGGACATCCAGTCATCACCCTCCCACAAATCCTCTTGTTTACTTGCCCCTTACCATCTTCCCCGCAAAGCTGACTTCCACGAAGGGATCCACCAAGTTCTTCTTGTTACTCTCAAAGCCAAAGATCTGCTTCACGTTGTCCATTACGGCATCATCCACTGAGGAGAAAGACATGCTGATCACTGCCCACCCGCTCTCCCATCTTCAAAACCCCCACTTCCCACCTGTCTCCCCACAGTCCTGGGACTCCCTGAGAGAGACGCCATGGACCCCTCAGCCCAGGGCTCCTGGGAGAAAGGACCATCTCAGAATAGCAGCTCCTGAGGGCACTGCGCTGCTTCCTTGCCCAGCTCCAAACAGCTGGTTCACTGTCCCCCGCCCCGTTCTCAAAGGCTTTCAGAACAGGTCCGATTGATTGACTGATTAGAAATCTACATCGCTAAGAGCAGTAAATAATCCAGAAAAAGACTGGAAGTTGGGGACTTCCCTGGTGGCACAGTGGTTAAGAATTCACCTGCCAATGCAGAGGACACGGGTTCGATCCCTGGTCCAGGAAGATCACCCATGCCACGGAGCAGCTAAGCCCATGCACCACAGCTACTGAGCCTGTGCTCTAGAGCCCCTGAGCCACAATTACTGAGCCTGTGTGCCACAGCTACTGAAGCCCGTGCACCCAGAGCCCATGCTCTGCAACAAGAGAAGCCACAGCAATAAGCCCGCACACCACAACAAGGAGTAGCCCCCACTCGCCGCAACTAGAGAAAAGCCCACGTGGAGCAACGAAGACCCAATGCAGCCATAAATAAATTAAATAAATAAATAAATAAACTTTTTAAAAAAACTAAAATGAGGTATCACCTCACACCAGTCACAATGGCCATCATCAAAAAAATCTACAAACAATAAATGCTGGAGAAGGTGTGGAGAAAAGGGAACCCTCTTGCACTGTTGGTGGGAATGTAAATTGATACAGCCACTATGGAAAACAGTATGGAGGTTCCTTAAAAAACTAAAAATAGAACTACCAAGCTATAGTGGGAATAGCAATCCCACTACTGGGCATATACCCTGAGAAAACCATAATTCAAAAAGAGTCATGTACCACAATGTTCATTGAAGCTCTACTTACAATAGCCAGGACATGGAAGCAATGTTAAGTGTCGTCCATCAACAGATGAATGGATAAAGAAGATGTGGCACATATATACAATGGAATATTACCCAGCCATAGAAAGAAACGAAATTGAGTTATTTTTAGTGAGGTGGATGGACCTAGAGACTTTCATACAGAGTGAAGTCAGAAAGAGAAACAAATGCTGTATGCTAACACATATATATGGAATCTAAAAAAAAAAAAACATGGTTCTGACGAACCTAGGGGCAGGACAGGACTGAAGACACAGAGAATGGACTTGAGGACACAGGGAGGGGGAAGGGTAGGCTGGGATGAAGTGAGAGAGTAGCACGGACATATATACACTACCAAATGTAAAATAGATAGCTAGTGGGAAGCAGCCGCATAGCACAGGGAGATCAGCTCGGTGCTTTGTGTCCACCTAGAGGGGTGGGATAGGGAGGGTGGGAGGGAGACGCAAGAGGAAGGAGATATGGGAATATATGTATATGTATAGCTGATTCACTTTGTTATACAGCAGAAACTAACACGCCATTGTAAAGCAATTATACTCCAATAAAGATGTTAAAAAAGAAAAAGAGTAGCCCCTGCTCATCACAACTAGAGAAAGCCTGCTCACAGCAACGAAGACCCAATGCAGCCAAAAATAAATTAATTAAAAAAAAAAGACTGTAAGTTGTTATAATAATATCCCATTACTGTTGCCTGTTTGACATTTTCCTTTATATATATACATTAGCACAGTGATTTTCCTGAGGGTAACCAATAAGTCAATTCCGTTTAAAAATATATATATATATATATTTATATATATATTTAATCTATGCTGCTTCAAACCAATATTTTACTGAATTAGCCATATTTTTACATATGTATTTACAGATGATAGATGTGTGTATGTGTGTATATGTTAGGTATAAATGTACATATGTATATAAATGAGAAATTGAGAGGAGGGGACAGTTAACACTTGTATACTAGCCAATGTCTACATGAATACAACAGATAACAATTAGCAAATATTTATGTTCTATTTACCCATCTATTTTTCTTTTATTTATATTTAAACAACATTTCAGAGAATTCAACATAATCCCCTTTACCCTGAGCAAAGCAAACATTTCTATTTCCCCAGCCCCCTTTGGAAGCTCACCAGCCTCACTTCTGCATAGTTTCAACCAACAGACGCAGAATGTTCTAAGCCTGTATTTTAATGCCCATTACTTATTTAAAGGCTTTCCCCATGATTTTGGTTCAATTAAGCTTGTGCAGAAGGAACCCATTTATTGGTGTCATTAGTCAAAGCAGAAACCCTCAAGCAATTAGCTTCATGGAAAACTCGTAAACAGGGACCCAAGTAGTCCCCGACTGCTTGTTCTTGTGAACTCTGCTATGGACAGCGCCTGGCTTAATTCTGCTAATGTATGCTCCAAAAAGTGGCTTATAGCCCGCAGCAAGAGAACTATCAGGGAGCATTTTTAAACTACCAGTGTGTAAGCCCCACCCCAAACCAAGTCAATCTGAAACACTGGAGGAAGGGCCCAGGCATCTGCACTTCCTTAAAGCTTCCAGGATGATTTAACTGCAGCCTGGGTTGACACCCACAGCTTTAGAATATTCAGCATAATTCCCCCACATTTATTGAGCACACAGGGTAGGGCTAGTACAGGGTTAGTCACTGTGAGAAATCAGGCAGTGGCCACAATGGCCTTCTTGGGATGATGAGGACATAGCCACAGCTAGGGTGACCCACTGTCCCAGTTTACCAGGGAATGAGGACTTTCTGGGATGTGGGACTTTGGGTGCTAAAACCAGGACAGTCCCAGGCAAACTAGACACCCATGTGTCTCCACTCAGTGGAAACACTGAGCCCTTCTAACAACATTTCAGCAACTGCTTCCCCAGCCCAGGGTCTGCCAATTTTCAGTCTGGGGCTTCCTAGAGGAGAGAAAGAAAATCAGTGGGATCCAGCCGTGAGCGCAGAACAGAGAGTTGAAATGGTGCTGACTCCGCAGTGAGAGCCAAGAAAATGGGTGCACGGAGTGGCCAAAGAGCCAGTCAAGGCCTAGCAGATGCTGAAACGGAGCCCAGGGGCAGCTAGTACTCTCAAGATTTCTTGCATCTCTGTGACTCCACCAGCATCAGTATGACTTCTCATTAATTCTGACTGTTTCTCTGTTAAGAACAGTAAAAAGCCTTGGGAAACCTAGAGAGGGTGTGAGGCTTCGCCAGACGGCAGAGCAGAGGGAGAACTGGGCTGACACGGATCTAGTAGACCCTCGGGGTGAGGAAGCCAGGCCAAGGGGAGGCAGAGAGGGAGCAGGGGACCAGCCCCTCCATCTCCTTCCCCCTGGGAGCTGAGGCAGCCCAGCCCAGCGTCCCCCCTCACAGTCACCCAACGAGGGCACCAGACTCACTCTGCGGTAAATCCTCGGCCCTGAAGACCTTCAGGCAGAAGTGCGCTCCGCGGAGGGCCACGCCAGTCGGCCTGAGCAGGTTGCCTTCAATGTCCTCCTTGTCTTCAGAGGGGTCTTTTCTCTCCAGCTACAACACAACCAAATATGATTCCTTAATGTGCCTTCGAGCACAGTGTTTTACCTTCCTTTTCTGAGAGCTCAACCAACACACTTAAATGGTGCATCTCGGGACTTCCCTGGTGGCACAGCGGATAAGACCCTGCTGCGCTCCCAATGCAGGGGGCCTGGGTTCGATCCCTGGTCAGAGAACTAGATCCCACATGCATGCTGCAACTAAGAGTTCACATGCCGCAACTAAGGAGCTGGCAAGCCACAACTAAGGAGACCAACTGTCGCAACTAGGGAGCCCACGTGCCACAACTAAGGAGCCCGCCTGCCGCAACTAAGACCTGGTTGCAACTACATAAATAAATTTTTTTTTAGAAAAAAGTATTCCTCGATCCAAAATTGCACCATTCAGGTCATGTTTATAAATAAATAAATGGTGCATCTTGAAGAAAGGCAGATCTCGCCCTGCTACTTCCTAGCCTGTGATCTCTGACAGGTTCCTTACCCTGAGACTCTGCTTCCTCATCTGGACAGTGGAGACAATGACACTGACCTCCCGGGCTGTGGGAGGATCAACTTCAATAACATGTAAATGCACGTGGCACACCGGCAGGCACTCAAGAACTGCAGTCTCCTTCCCATTCCACCCATCAAAAAATAGCACAGAGGTGACAGAGGTCTAGGCCAGCCACTGTCTTCAATAACGTCTGTTCATTCACCCAACAAGTATCTATTGAGTGACTACTAAGTGTCAGCATCACGCTGAGGGGCGAGGGCTGCCGCAGTGAACAAGATGGACAGAGGTCCTGCCCCCGTGGTTCTCACCTTTCACAGGGAAAGCAGACCTTTAAGCAAATGAATGTAATAGCATATGCTGGGTATTATGATTAGAACAGTAATAATAAAAATAATATTTACTGATTGTATACACTCTCTCATGTAATCCTGACAGCAACCCCCATGAGCAGTGGGTCTCAAATGTGGCTACACATTAGAAACTGGAGAATCAGTGACTTCTAGACCACTGCTATACCTTCCAACTAAAATGCAGATTCTGGTTCAACAGGTCTGGGGTGGAGCCCAAGACTCTGTATTTTAACAAATGCCCAGACGACGCCAATGCTGTGGGGTGCAAGGCCCTGGGATACCCCACTTTACAGATAAGCTAGATGAGGGTTAACGTAGGCTGGATGTAGAACCAGTGGGTTTAGAAAGAACAGAGCAAGGGGGCTTGTAACTATATTGAGGGGAGGGCAGGAATAGTGTTGGTGATGTGCCAGCTTGGAGACCTGGATGGTGGGATCCAGGCAGGGGCAGAAACTCATGCAGAGCGAGGGCTAACTTGGCAGTTTGAGGAACAAAAGATCCACGTGCTGCACTTGGGCAAGGGGGTGGCAGAAGGATAGGAGAGAGGTGGCTTCAGGCCATGCCCAGCAGCTCACTCCTTGGAAAGCTGCCTGGACCATCCTCACTCAGTCCACAGGTAGAAACCTGCTTCAGAATCTTTGCAGCAAAATTCTCCATCCCAGAATGCCTCACGTCGCACAAGTGCTGGTGAAGGAATTAGTTCTGCACTGCTTTTCCTCAGCTCACAACTGAAGAAAATGATCACCTCCTCTGCTTTCAGTCATCATCCTTAACACTGCTCATTCCCTTAGACAACAAGCACTGACTGAGCACCTACTGTTCACAAGACCTGTACTAGGCAAGAGGGGAGATAAAACAGTTCATATCTATTATACTGTCGCTGACCTCAAGAAACTGAGTCTCAGTGACAAAGATGGACACATTAACTGAACTAACAAAACATGGGGTGGTGACCGAAAGGAAAAACCAATCAGTTTCCCTGGAAGACAAGGCAGGCTTCATGGAGGAAGTAGCATCTGAATTGGGTCTTGAAGAACAAAGTGGTTTTTGGTAGGCAGAGAAGGCATCCCATCAGGTGAAAAGGCAGGGAGAAGGATGGAAGTACATTCTGGAAGGGGTCACGTTGTCTGCTGTGGCCACAGTACGGGGTCCATGGAAGTATGTCCCGGCAAGTGGCACTGCAAAATCAGCCTGAGGCCAAATGTTCATGGCCTTGAATGTCATGCTAAGGATCCTGGACTTCATCCTGTAAGTAACTGGGAGGGAGGGTGGGTCTCCGGCAGATTTTTAAGAGGAGATTCACATGATTGTATCTGAGTTTAAAGAAGATGGTTTTGGTGGTAATGTGGGGTTAACTGGAGTTACAGCAGCTGAACCTACATCTTCATTCACACAGAGGCCCAGGTAAGATATGACGGGAGCCTGACCTTGAACTCTGGTCTTGGGATGAGAGAGAGGAGAGGCATGCACTGAGGTTGTCATGCCAACAAGACTGGCCAACTGTGTGCGTGTGGACTGACAGATGTGGGACTGAAGGATGAGGAAAGACGCTCTGGCCTGGGGAACTAAGTGGATGATGAGTGCCATTTCCCAAGATGTCACCTAACACAGGATGGGAATCAGGTATGAGGAGTGGGCAGCGAATGATACTGGGTTTCTATATGTGAAGTTAAAGGGGCCTAAGGAACATGTTCATGTGCTTTGGTACAGGCAACTGAAACTGAGCGTCTGGAGCTCTGAAGATGCAGGCTGGAGATGAGCGATTGAGGAGCCTCAGGTAGACGGAGACAGGCTCCTCCATAGACAGATAGATGCACTGCAAAATCAGACTGAGGCCAGATGCTCATGGGCCTTGAATGTCACGTCAAAGGCACAGCAAAGATGCAGGCAGCAGAATTTTGTCAAGCCACTGAATGTGAAGGATCCATTCCAAAAAAAAAAAAAAAAAAAGGAAAAGAATGAGGGGAGTCATGGATGCCGACGGAGAAGAGAGTTTCAAATAAGACGTGAGCTCCAGAATCAAACGCTGTGGAGCAACAGAGCGGATTAATGAGAGAAGAGCTCCTGGGGCTTTGCGACGGATGACCCTTAGGCCAGTGGGTCAGGGAAGGAGGCAGTGGGAAGCACGCTGAAGGGGTGAAGGAGTGAGCAGCTGGCAAAGGACTGGAGAAGAGGGACACAGGGTACTCTCAAGAACTTGGTGACCTTGGTGATGGCTGAAAGGAAGAGGAAAGCAGCTTGGAGGGGAGGGGTGGGGAGAAATGGTGAAGGCAAGGGTGTTTTGAGATTGGGAAATCTGGAGTCTGACACAGACCAGAGGGCAGGAGCCAGAGAAGAGACAGGAAGAACAAGACAGGGGTGGTATGGAGGACGTGAGCACATGCAAAGGAGACGGGGAGTGGGGAAGGGAGGGAAGATGAAGGAAGATGGGGGGTGCGCTGATGACCCAGGGAGCTTCAAGCACTCACATCACTCCCACTGTGCGGCTCTGTCTCTCTACGGGGGACCGAGGCTGGAGCTTAAGACCAGGAGGTTGTTTTGTTTTGTTTTGTTTAAGTTTTTTTGGCTGTGCCACGTGGCTTGGAGGATCTCAGTTTCCCTGACCAGGGATCGAACCCGTGCCCTCAGCAGTGGAAGCGCAGAGTCCCAACCACTGGACCGCCAGGGAATTCCTGACCAGAAATTTTGGAAACGGCCACTGTGGAGGATGGGATAAGGAGTAAACCTCACCCAAGTAAAGGAAGACATTGACAGCAACTCCAGGTGACTTTTGCTCCCAAAGCTGACCAAGGAGTGGTGCGGACAGCATGTCGTGGGGAGGGTGGGGGCCACGAGGTGTGGCAGCAGAGCCCAGAAGCTAGCGAGCACAGAGTGAGAGTGCGGATCGGGGATGGGGGCCAGGCTTCAGGAGGGAGTTGATGGGCTGGGAAACTGAGAGGGGTCAGGGCTGTAACCTCAGTGAGGAAGAACTGCCATTCACTGAGGGTGAGGGAGGGAAAGAGGCAGGAAGAAACTGGTGGGGAGAGCAATTTCCAAGCTCAGGGTCTGAAAGGAAGTAAGATCAGATGTTGATGGCTCATCAGCAAGGACACGTCAGACCTCAGAACAATGGCAAAGATGGGAATCTGCCAGCAAGGACCCTCCTGCACCAGCTCTGCCTGTGCCAGGGGTAGGTAACAGCCCAGAAGACCAGGGGAAATAACCAGTGAGGCAGGCTTCAGAGAAGAAGGCAATCTACAAGCGATAAATGCCAGAGAGGGTGTGGAGAAAAGGGAACCCTCCTATACTGCTGGTGGGAATGTAAATTGGTGCAGGCACTATGGAGAACAGTATGAAGGTTCCTTAAAAAACTACAAATAGAGCTACCATATGATCCAGCAGTCCCACTCCTGGGCATATATCCAGAGAAAACCATAATCCAGGAGGATACACGCACCCCAATGTTCATGGCAGCACTATTTACAATAGCCAGGACGTGGAAGCAACCTAAATGTCCATCAACAGAGGAATGGATAAAGAAGATGTGGTACATATATACAATGGAATATTACTCAGCCATAAAAAAGAACGAAATAATGCCATCTGCAGCAACATGGATGGACTTAGAGATTGTTATACTGAGTGAAGTAAGTCAGACAGAGAAGGACAAATATATGATATCGCTTATATGTGAAATCTTAAAAATGGTAGAAAGGAACCTATTTACAAAACAGAAATAGAGTCACAGATGTAGAAAACAAACTTAGGTTACCAAGGGGGGGTGTATAAATTGGGAGATTGGGTTTGACATATACACACTGCTATATATAACATAGATAACTAATAAGAACCCACTGTATAGCACAGGGAACTCTACTCAATGCTCCGTAATGACCTATGCAGGAATAGAATCTAAAAAAGAGTAGATATATGTATATTTATAAGTGATTCACTTTGCTGCACAGCAGGAACTAACACAACATTGTAAATCAACTATACTCCAATAAAATTAATTTTAAAAAAAAGAAGAAGGCAATGCTGAAGTTGAGAAGCTACTGTGGGAAACCAAAAGATGGCCACTCCTCCCATCCTGAAAGCCACAAAGAGCTGAAGCAGAGAACAGGGGCTTCCCTCTGAGTTGGTCTCAAGAAAAGTGGTTTCATCCGGGAAAAACAAGGGTCTGATCAATGGGAAGAAGAGGAAAGAGTGTCTTAGGAAAGGGTAATAGATTCAGAGAGTCCACGTAGAAGGAAAAGGAGCAGGAAAGCACAATGTCTGCCTGGGCTACAGAGGGACACGGGATGAGAGATCAGGGGAGGTGCCCTTGGGTAGGGCTGGTCCACCTGAGCTCCATTGGCCCCTGCACGGCACCCAGGGTTCTCCTTCCCCTAACCCTTTGCACAGCGGCTTCTTGAGCTCTCGTCAGCAGCCAGAGCTCTCGTCCTTAAGAGCCTCATGGAACTTGCCCTCCGCCTCCATGATCACACGCGGCTTTCCCTGGGGATTCCACCTTCCCAGCCCTCCTGGAGACCCGCCTTCCCCACTCCTGCCTCTCCCACTCCTCCTGGCTCACCCTGCCTTGATGATCTCAGTATCTGACTCAACGTTTGCGTGTTTGATTTCCGATTCTCCCATGAGATAATCAACATCCACGTAGACAAGTCATTCACCAACACAGTCCCTTGTCCTCCACCAGCAGCATCTTTTTTTTTTTTTTTTTTTTGCGGTACGCGGGCCTCTCACTGTTGTGGCCTCTCCCGTTGTGGAGCACAGGCTCCGGACGCGCAGGCTCAGCAGCCATGGCTCACGGGCCCAGCCGCTCCGCGGCATGTGGGATCTTCCCGGACCGGGGCTCAAACCCGTGTCCCCTGCATCAGCAGGCGGACCCTCAACCACTGCGCCACCAGGGAAGCCCCAACCAGCAGCATCTTAATCCCCCTCCCCTGCAGCTGCTAGAGGGATGGCCATATCTCAAACCTCCAGCCACTAAGAACCAATCCTCTAGGAAGACCTTGACTTGAGACCCTTCTCTAAAGACAGACTTCAACCTATCCACCTCCTCCAACCCCCCCTCACACCAAGTGAGGCACCCAACACAGAGCTTGGCACACAGCACGCACTCAATAAATGTGTGTTCCCTAGCCCTTCCCTCTTCTTTGTCCTCCTCATCAGCTCTATGCCCAGTCCTCTTGCATCCGCCCTGCCAGGCTCATCAGCTACCTCAGTCCTGTGCCTCCACCACACCTGCCTTGTCCACACCTGACAGCACCTCCATCTTACCCCTCTCCTGCTTCCAGGCCACTGAGTATTATGAGGTCACTCTCCCATAAAGCCTCCAGCCCAGAGTGTCTGCTCAGAAATCCTTCTGTCTTGTGGTGTGTGTGCGTACATGCACACACACACACACACACACACACACACACACACTAAACGGAATATTACTCAACCATCAAAAAAGAATGAAATAATGCCATTTGCAGCAACATGGATGGACCCAGAGATTATCATACTAAGTGAGGTAAGTCAGACCAAAGAAGATGAATGTCACATGATACCGCTTATATGTGGAATATAAAAGAAAATGATACAAATGAACTCATTTACAAAACAGAAATAGACTCACAGACACAGAAAACAAACTTACAGTTACCAATATAAATGAATAAATAAATAAACAAAATTTTTTTAAATAAAAAAAGAAATCCTTCTGTCTGTATCTAATTAACCCCTTGTTCCTCAACAACTGTTCCAAACCTTCTCTCCTCTCCCCAGACATACAGAGATGCTGATACTTCCCCAACTCTGAAAGCCTTTCTCATTCTTACCACCTCCAACTTATAACTTTACTTACTGACCATAAAGATGACAATGATATATTCTTAGGTGATAAAATTCAGACTACAATACATTACAGAGTGAGTGATCTCACTTTTGCACCAAAAAAAAAAGAAAAATATACATGTATACCCTTCTGGGAGAATATGCAAGAAGGTATTAATGACGGTTCTCTCTGATGGGTAGAATTATGAGTGATTCAATTTTTATTTATGCTTTTCCACATGTTCTACATTTCTCATAATTGCCATGTATTCTTTTAAATCAGAAAAACTAAAGTTGTTTTTTTGTTTCTTCATTTGGTGCCTCCAAGGCCAGGCGGAGGTGCTGTGAGGGGGACGAGGAAATGTACTCACGGGGGCTTCGTCTCCAGGCCCCAGCACACAAAGGCTCACTTTCAGGTAGCCTCTGGCCCCAGCAGAGAAATCATCCAGGTCCGAAAGCAGCAGCCACTTCCTGAGATAAGCATGTCCTAAGAGAGACAACACCCTTGGTGATCCCAGAATTGGAAGGACACAAGTCTGCAACCACCTCTGGGAGCCCCGGGTGGACTCCATTGGATGAGATGAAGGACTCATCTACCCAGACATGGGGGAAGGACTCAAATTCTAGAACAAAATGTACCTTGAGTGTTCATTTGGGTCCAAGTGAGAAATGTTAACAGAAACCCCTATCAGAGGCAGCCAAAGCCAGACCCCCAGCCATTTTCCTCCCCTTCAGGAAGTGACCAGACCACAGCAGAGACCAGGGTGTAGAGAAATCCTAGACTTGGGATCCAAATGACCCGTCCTGTCTGGAGGCACCCCAGTGCCCAGCAACCCGTGCTTGGGCCTTCCAGATTTAGCCCTCCAGCTGGGCCAGCTGAGACCCACGTGAGGGTTCAATCTTCCTGGGGGCCTGTTTCACCCAGAAGATGAAAGCCTGTCCTCTCTTCATTCCTGCAGCCTTACCTCCAAGATCAAACCCCATCTCTAAATTCTAAAATCTCCTAGAAGGAAAGATGAGTATCCCAAATGGGTGCCCCATGCAGCCTCCGGAACCCAAATGCAAGGACCTGCCCAAGGGGAGGAGAGGGTGACTCACGGGGCTCTCGGTAGATGCTGCCCACGTCCATCTGAAATCAAACGGAAGGAGGCACACGTCACACTCTTGTCCTCAGGGTGTTAAATAAAGTATGATGCATGATACCAACCCATTAAAAATCCTGTTCTGAAGAACATTTGGAGACATGGGGAAATGTTCATTTTCTGATATCACATGGAAAGAAAGCGGAATACATTTTGATGGAAGTTTGGTAAAGTATATCTACGCATAGAAAAGACAGAGCAAAGGAAACACACCGAACGGTAACTGTACTACCTCTGGGTGGTAGATTTGGGTGATTTTTATTTTATTTTTATTCCTTCCTATATTTTATAATTTTCCATTTAAAAAATCACAGATTAGTCAGATGTTGATGGTAGGAGAGGTTATGCATGTGTTAGGGGAGGGGGTATGTGGGAACTGTACTTTCCACTCAGTCTTGCTATGAACCTAAAATTGCTCTCAAAAACTACAAAGTTTATGGGCTTCCCTGGTGGCACAGTGGTTGAGGGTCCGCCTGCCGATGCAGGGGACACGGGTTCGTGCCCCGGTCTGGGAAGATCCCACATGCCGCGGAGCGGCTGGGCCCGTGAGCCATGGCCACTGGGCCTGCGTGTCCAGAGCCTGTGCTCCGCAACGGGAGAGGCCATGACAGTGAGAGGCCCGTGTACTGAAAAAAAAAAAAACTACAAAGTTTTTTAAAATCATGGATTACTTTTAAAATTAGAAAAAAGAATATTTTTTTAACCTAACCCTTGGGTTCTTATAACAAGATTAAAGACTCAAAACATAAGATCCTGTAACATAAGTGTTACAGAATGACTCCAGCACAAGCCCATTCTTTTAAAGAAACTGCTTCTCCAGAAAAACAGACTCCGTTTTCTATCTTGTGACTACTTCTTGGAGAAGGGGCCACATTTTATTTGGATAGCAAGAGGAAGGTCAAATAAACCTGTGCCTTTTCTTTCCATTTGATAAATGCTTATGGATTCAAAATGAGAAAATCAATAAAATGACATTAAAATACCATTCGTGAAGGTCTCCATTACTAGTTGCCTTTACACTATGTAATCTGTTAAAACCATCCTATGCCGTTGGTTCAAGGTCCTCTACAGTGGACTGTTCACTTCTGCACGTCTGGGACAAATGAGGGGGCAGGCTCCCCCACTCCCTCCACTGCGCCCCACCCCACTCCACCCCATCCCCATGGACTCCACATCTGGACCCCACTCCCAACCCAGGTGAGCCCAGGGCACAGAGCGCTGGCGTCACGCTGGCCCGAGATTGTCAGAATTAGGAGGAGGGCTGCCTAAACTCAGGTCCCACGCTGTCTTTCCAAGATGTAAGGACAAATGCGAATTTAAAAAAGAAGCTGAATCCTCCCTGTTGGAAACAAGGCGAGAGATTTCCCTCTCCTCTCTTTTTGTCAGAATATTTTAATGTAAGTACTTTCTCCATCTCTTTGAAATGTACCTTTGTAGAAACCAAATAAGCCTTTCGTCAGCTTTATGATTCAGGAGTGCCTTTCTCCAGGCTCTTCCATCTCTGGGAAAGGGAAGGACCTACCTTAACCGAATTGTAAATCTACCCCCCATCATAAAAATGTGAGCTTGCTTTCTGTCTTTTCTTGTAGATAGAGTCAATTAGCAAACACAGATGGTCACCCCAATTACTAGGTAGATTTAGGATGAACTATGTGTGACTGAGGGTACTATCCAGGCCGCTAACTCGAGCACTAGTTATTGTTTAGTTATTGTTTATCTTGAGAACATATATGGAAAGGGTTGTGTCTGCTTGGCTCTATACAAGATTACTTTCTGTCTTTGCAATCTCTTAGCGGATGGCCCATGATAGCATCATATTCTGGTTTAATGCTTATCCAATAACAAAAGTGCTTTATTTCTCTACCTTTGTGGAGAGGATTTCTGGATTAGGAGAAGATATCGTTTTGTTTTTTTCATTACATTTTCCCCAACACAGACCAAGACAGACAGGATCTCTGGAGCACCAACCCCGCCCGTCATCCACAGAGCTTCCATTAACATGGATAAACAAGAACTGATTGCTTTCAAAGAAAATAAACCATTACCCGGAACTCCCCAATGAGAGCATCTGTCCGGAGGGAACAGGAGTCCACCACCTGGAAGGAAAGACAAATTCAAACTCTCATTCACTAGCAAAGGTTGACCCAGACAGGAACCAACCGAACGGCTCTTCCCTCCCAAAAGATAACAGCCCACACTCCAATAGCACTTGCTCTATCCCAGAGATTGTTCCAAGCAATGTTTAACCCTCACAAGAACCCCATGGGTAGGTACTATCATTATCCCCATTCTACAGATGAAGAAATAGAGGCACAGAGAGATCATTTGTACAGAATCACACAACCCCTACACGGTATAGGCAGGACCAGAATCCAGACAGTTTGGCTTCAGAGCCCACACTTTTAACTGCTAAACTATACTGCCTTTAAAAGGAAATGGGGGAAAAAAGAGCTGAGGTCCAGAGAAAGAAAATCTTGTCAGAAGCAGGCATATAGACAAACAAAACAAGATGAAAATCAAAGATCCACTGCAAGAATTAGTTCAGGACCCTGGCCTAAGGCACCTGACCCTGAACAGCAGGGACTCTGCACTCGGCTGTCGCTTGCATCTGAGCTCAGAAGACAACCCTGTGAGCACGGGGGCGAGGCTGTGAGCTGCTCGCCGTCATCCAGGCTCGGGTGGGTGGTGGGTGCCTCACCCACACACACTCACACTCACACTCACACATACTCACACATGCACGCTGAGCCCACAGAGGGCCTTCGGGGGCTGCCACGTACCGTGATGAAGATGGGTTCGTCGAACAGCTCCGCGGGAGAGTCAAACACATTGAAGAAAAGAGTCTGTTGATTCAGGGTGAAAGGGGGACAGATGAAGGCCCGCCGAGCCCGGGCAGGAGGGGACAGCCACCGCCCAGCCTCCAGGTCTGGTCCACACAACAAGTGGGCAGTGGGCTCAGCCCAGCACCGAGCTCTGGGGATTCGACCTCACGGAGGTTGTCACCTCAGGGACAGGGTGGGTGGCCGGCCCCACGGGATGATGGGGATGTGAAGCAGGAGGAACCCAAGGCAGGAGTAAGAGCGGGAACCCTCTCTCCAGTTCCTCAGATAACCTGCTCAGGAACTGACACAGCTCTCCACCCAGCGCTAGCGCCATATGCAAAAACTGAATGAACTGCTAGGCATGTGCTGTGTGCTCCCACCAAGGTCCTAGCTCTGACCCAGGGTCTCCCACCTCGTTGAAGAGGGGGCTATTTCCCTTGTGGATCCGCGTCCGTTTGGTCTGCCCAGCTGCGGTGACCTTGACCACAGGCTTGATGTTCACTCCCGGCAGCTGGCGTCCCTCGATCACCTGGACCCTGATCTGAAAGCCAGGAGGGGGCATGAGCAAGAAAAGGGAGAAGTCATCAGGCACCCACCCCCCGCCAGGAATCTCAGGGACCACCCTCACAGCTGGCCTCTTGGGACGGGTATTACAAAGGCATTAGGAAGAACACTGTAAGAACAATATCTTCCCACCAAGGTCCCTTGCATCTATAAAATCCCATGGTTCCACGTAAGAGCTGCCAGGCTCCCCCAAGCAAGCTGCCAGCGGTAAATCCCAGGGCGGGGCTGAGGATCCCACCCCCGTTCAGTTCATGCGCAGCCCCACCTCAGACCCCTTGAAGCCAATGTTTCTGTGTGGCTTGAATAGTCCTCACTGACAATCCCCTCAGAGGTCAAAGTTACATAGTGATGTAACCCCACTTTATTCTTATGTAGTATAAGGTGCAAGACAGAATGCTGACATTCTGAGAAATAAGAGCTTTCTTCATTGAACTTTCAGTAAATGAAGGTTTCAAGAACATCTGTGCTTCCAAATTTAAGCAAAATATTAAAAAATAATACATTTTAAAGTATTAAAACTTTCATGAAAAAAGACGATGTTTACTGGTTCTAATTTCTAATCAGCAGTTATTTCTTTATTAATCGACTCTTTTTTAAAAATAAGATACTACAGAATATACTATCAATGGCAATGGGAAGGGGGTGAGTGATTTTCATTCCCTTCACTGTACAGTATTTTCCAATTTTCTACCCAAAAATATGTATTAATTTTCTAAGGAGAAAAACAATAACATGTCTTGTGAATAATAATAAAAATAAGTTAGAATTTTGTCTCTCAGGCAAACATGGTTATAACTAGAACTTTTGCTGAAATTACCACAATTTAGAACTGAAGCATATTTTTACAATTTGTTTCATTTAATAAATAAATATTTAAGTTTCCTGTTTTTAACTTTAATAGTAGTCCTGAATAGTTAAATATCACTAAATGCAATTACATCAAGATGGAAAATTCTGTAGAAAAGAAAAAGAACAAGCAAAGGACCCAAATTAAAAGGCAAATTAGGGACTTCCCTGGGGGTCCAGTGGTTAAGACTCTGCACTTCCACTGCAAGGAACCCGGGTTCGACCCCTGGTCAGGGAACTAAGATCCCACATGCCACATGGTGCAGTCAAAAAATAAATAAAAAGAAAAATTTAAAAAGAAAAAAAGGCAAATTAAATGGGATAGATTTTTGGATTAAAAAATGTCAAAGGATTAATATTCATAGTTATATTCTGTGAATAACTTGAACAAACTCAAATTGCACATGACCTTCAGAAAAATCATGGCTATAAATAGGGGAAATGGATAGAGGGAGAAAAAAAGATAGGCAGAGCTTCTCAGACTTGGGGATCTTGTTCAAGTGCAGATTCTGATTCAGTGGGTCTGGGATAGGCCCAAGATCCCGCCTTTCTAACACGCTTCCAGGTGACACCCAGGCTGCTCGTCCACGGACCACACTTTGAACAGCACAGCACCGGCTGGCTAGGGCAACTCTGGTTGGGGAAACAGATAACAGTGTAGTGATGCTGACTCTGCAGTGACCCTTTTTCTTCCTTTTTTTTTTTTTTTTTTTTTTAAGAGCAAAACCATGGGCTGGGCAGAGGCTTTTTCTAGAGGCCCCAAGCCATGGCCCCCCTATCTAGCATTTGCCCAGGACCCAGGGGAACCAGACTCCCACCTAGGAGAGCCCTTAGGACCTTCCCCACGGCTGGACAGACAAGTTTTGCGCTGCCATCAGCGGCTGCTGCGGGCTGAAGGAGGAGACTGCAGTCACCTGGAAGTCCTGCGATTTGTCCGACAGCGGCTTTCTGGGTGCAGGCGTGCTTCTCTTCCTTCTTCCCCCGGGGTGGTAGGGGGGAGGATGGGAAGGTGGCTTCTTTGGGGTGATGGGGGCCCCTGGGCCCGGAGCTCCACTCTGGTCCAAGAATGGCTCAGCCTCGTCTCCCGTGAGGCCCTGGTCCTCAGTATCCTCCTCTCCTCCTGTGTCTGGAGGAGAGGGTGCTGATGAGGCTGGGTTCCTCCGGCCCCTGGGAGGATCCTCCATCAGGGACCCCGATGGAGGACCCAACAGCTCAGCACCCAAATCCCCTTCCCCTCTCTTTCCCCACCACTCAGCCAGGATGGATGAGGGAGAAGAAGAGGAGCTTCCAACAGCTGACACTTGAGGGTGGTCAGTCCAGTGAGTCGACAGGAGGAGACAGAATGGCCCCAGCCCTCCCCACCTCGTCCTGCGGGATGAGCCCTTCTGGCCACCGTGTCCCACTCTGGGGAGCTGACGATGGCAGCAAGCGAGCCGGTTACAGGTGGTAGGATCGGGACAGCCCGGCCCGCGTCTCACCCGTGGGGGCCAGCCACTTCTTTCCAGAGTATCTTGTGTCCACGGTGCTGTCACTGAGCAGGGACCAAGTCTCAGCCCGGCTCTGTCCCCCACCTGGCACACGGGCAGGGCACAGCCCCAGAGGGGAGGAGGGAGCTGGTGAGGGAAGCCAAGCTAGCCCCCGCCCCAACCCTGCTCTCCCCGCCTGCCCTGGCCTGGCACAAAACTCCGAAACAGGCGCCGTATCTGTCCATCTGTCCCTCTCACCACCTCCTGGGAAGGACTGGGAACTGGCCACCAATAGGAGCCTTCCCCGAGCGGCTGGAGCCCAACTCTGTCAGATTCACCTCAAAAGTGGCCCCTGAACGTTCAGGGCCCTCAGCCTCCCCACTCTCGGTCACCAGGAGCACCCCCTGCTTCCCCCCTCAACCCCAGTCCAGAAGGATCTCCCCACCTCCGAGCTCAGACAGTGCCCAGTCCAACAAGAGGGGCCCTGCCCTGCCTGCCTCACCAGGAGCCCTACACGGGCCGCAGGACAGGCTCGGGGCACACCTGAGACGGGCTGCCGGGTGTCGTGCTGGGTTTGCTTCTAGCTCCCTTCACCATGAGAGAATCTTTCCCACGGGCAAGACCCCACCTGGCCCACCTATGTGGTTTCCTGTTCACCCCAGCAGGCTGGACTGTCACACCCAGGCCCAGCACTGGGCAAGCCAGCTACCCTGGGCTGGGTCCTCACTTCACAAGGCCAGGAGAGGTAAATAAAGAGAACTGAGGCAACCTCGAGACTTAGACAATTCAGTCTCCTCACTTCACAAATAATAAACTGTAGGACCAGAGAGGGAGTGACTGGCCCAAAGTCACACAGCTACTTGGTGTCAAAGGCAAGACTGGAACTCAGGTCCCCTGACTTCAGCCCAGGGCTCTTTCAGGGAAAATCCAGCTCTTTGGTCACGTGTCATTGCTAAAGGCCTACGGAGTGCCAGGGCAGGGAGGCATCCAGCTCTGGGGAGTGGGTGGGGCCTCAGGCATCACCTAGGATGGACCCCATCTCAGCACAGGCCTACCTCTAAAACTCCCACCGCTCTGGAGCTGCAGAGGGCAGTGTGCCCAGCCCTGGCACAGTCCCCTTCCTGAACAGCTGGTGCTGGGAAGGGATCCTCACACTAACCCTAGCGGCACCTAGGGGAGCCCGCCTCCTGCCCCTTGGTTTTGCAAGACAGAAGTCAGCTCTCAAGACTCCCCACCCACCCGGCCTCCCTTCTCCAGGCCTGGGCAGCCCCCAGTATGAGGAAGACACCCTCTTCTCAAACTCGGGTGCCACTGCTAGGCTTCTCCCCCCAGGGCCCCGCCAGGGTGAGCGTGGGTTTCTCACCAGCCACCATATCCGTGTCAGGCAGAGTTGGGGAGGGTTCCAGAGGCGTCGAAGGTGGGAACGTGGGCACGGTTCCAGGGAGAGGCGTGTAGGACACCTGCAGGACCAGTGAGGCCTGGAAGAGATGGGGGAGAGAGGGCAGCAGGTTAGTGTGTTGGCCTCTGACCACCGCCCTCCAGCATCCTTCCTGTTCCTTTCGTCCCTCTACCAAAAATGGAGTCTGTGGCCCCATCAGCACAGTCAGGTGGTTAAGAGCATTGAATCTGGAGTCAATTCCACCACTCAGAACCTGTGTGACTTTGGCAAGATCTGTAAACTCTCTGTGCCTCCGTTTCCTTGTCTGTAAAATGGGGGTAGTGATAGCAAGAGCACTTTCTGCATAGGGTCAAATGAGGATTAAATTAGTTAATAGAATGCCTAGTAAGCTTCTATAAATGAATCAGCGATCGAACCTCACCTGCAGGATTTTTCAACTCTCAGCATAGGCCCATGTTATGGAAAAAGGCCCCTTGGCCACTCTGCCCAGCCAAGGGTCCTCCCTTGTCTCTCTACCGACAGCTCGGCCTTGCTCTGCTCAGGCCCCAGCTAGCACTGAGAGGGTCTCAGGGTGCTGCTCAACTTTCTGAGCCCTCTTCCCTCCCAGAAGCACCCCTGTCCCCCATCTCACCCCCAGATGCTCCAGCTTTGACCAGTGAGAGGAGAGTGACCTATCACGCCACTCACACGGACAGGGGAAGGCTGCCTTGTGCTCCCGCCCCACCCGAGCCTACCAGGAGACCGGCACCCTTCAAAGGGGCACCCGGACCTGAAGAAAAGGTACAGCCGTGGCGCTCTCTACTCTTACTGCTCCCAGGCCATGGAGGCCTGGCCGAGCCTTCCCTGATACAACAGGTCCAGCAGATGTCCTGGGGCGGCCTTTTAATCGATCAAAGTAATAAAAACTCCAAAGTAAGAAAGTTTGGAAATTACAAAAGCCTTAAAGAAAAATGTAAAAGAAAAGGAATTGCCATAATTCCACCACTATTCACACTTTGATATAATTCTCTCCAGTCTTCTTAAATGAAAAATGTACAGCTCTGCTGTACAGCAAATGCTTGTCTTTTACTTAATATTAGATAGTAAGCATTTCCCCAAATTTTGATAAACGCTTTATAAACATAACTGTTAATGATGCATCTTCTGAGCGACTCAGCGTAATTCACTAGACATGTATCTCTGCTGAGTAATATTAGGGATGTCCGGAAACTCCTGGAGCGATTCCTGGTCCTGAGATGGAAGGAGCTCAAGGTCCTGAATGTACCCAGCTCTGCAGCTTGAACCCTTCAGGTTGGAGCCTGGGCGTGGGCAGCCGGGCTAAGGGAGGGCAGGGTCGGGGCAGGTGTGTGTGTGTGTGTGTGTGTGTGTGTGTGTGTGTGTGTGTGTGTGTGTGTGTGTGTGTGTGTGTGTGTGTGTGTGTGTGTGTGTGTGTGTGTGTGTGTGTGTGTGTGTGAAGTCAATGAGACCTTTTAAGTCCCAGATCCAAGGCATTGTCCTAACAGCAATGCAGGTTCCTGAACCACCGCCAGGTGTCGCCACTTGAGCAGCCAGCGCGCCCCGCACCCTAAGCTCTAGTAACGCGGACAACAGCCTCTCGAGAAGGCAGCCCCAGATACCCAGACCCGCTCACAACCACGCCCATCTCCCTGAGACTCCAGGTCTGAGGTGGGCCTGGGAAGCTGTATTTTCCTTCACTTCATCAAAAGGCAATTTGGGCTTTTCGGAGCAGTAACTAATTCCGGGGTTAGGCCAGGGAAGGTAGAAGATGACCCTGGAACACCTTTTTGTGCCAGAAAACAAGGAAGTACTCAGAAAATGATAAAAAAAAAAAATGTCAAAAGGACAAAGAAGCCTGCTTTCAAGGGTTCCCACAGGCCAAATCTGGTACAACTTGAACATGACAGTAAATAATGACGGGAACAGACTAAACCATTGAATAAAACAGGAATACATGAATCCATATAGAAATAAATGAATAAATACAACAGGAGGACACTTTTCCTTACAGTGGAATGCCGGATGATTAACGCAGAAAAAAATTAATAATTGATTTAAGATATCACCATTTAGCAAAAATCAAAATGATATCCAACCAAGAAATAACAATGGGTGTCAAACCTACTGGGTAAAAACTGGATAGGGAGCAAAGTATTTACAGAGTCACAAAATACCTCTCCCCCCCCCCATTCTTACTCATTAGAAAAGGGAATGGATTCGTGATTGGTGGAGAAACCTAGCAACCACAGGAATCTCACCCAGAAGAGACAAATAAAGCCCCGTAACACTTGGAGGCTGAGGTCCTCTGACCCTGGGACCAGATTCCTTTGAAGAACACCACTTCCTGTTTCTTGGGGCTCACCTTGTCCAGCCCCGGCCCCTCACCACCTGGGGCTTCCAGTACATCATCTCTGTGCTCTGTGCAGAAGTGGAGCCCTGGGAGTGTAACTGCTCCATGCCGTGGCTCGGGTGCCATTAGCGTGGAGGCTCGGGAAGGAACGGCATCCCCTGAATCCCAAGACCACCCAGGTAACCCCTGCCCCCACCCCACCCCACCCCACCTCACCCCCGGAGTTTCCTGAGCATCAGGTCCCTCCACACTGAGAGCCCCCCCCACCCCCAACCTCCTGAAGGCTTGGCAACATGCCAGTGGCTCCAGGCCTGTGAACAGACCTCCAAGACAGAGCCAGCTCCACCTTTTACATGGCCATCAAGAAACAACAGGAACATCCCTGGCAGCTTCTGAGGATCCGAAACCCAGGATCTAGAACAGATCTCGCCAGCAGGGGGCAGGCTCCAGGGTCCACTGCTTCAGGACCAAAGCTGGTTAATACTGGAGGCCTCTAGCTCTACTGAGATCTAAAGGAAAGGGGGCATGTCTGTGGGCCCCACTCAGGGTCAGGACCACTCCCATCCTTACTGGGACATCATATCTCATAGCGTGTCCCCTTCTCCAGACATAACCAGAGCTGAGATTTTCTTTCTGTGGGATGTATGTGAGCTCCATCTCTCCTAGACCATGACTTTGGCCCACAGCCCTCAGTAGGACCCTCTTTAAGGCCCTCCACATCAAGGTGCTCCATCCGACAGCCCTGTCCGTCAGGTCCTCAGCCCCAGCACCACCATGCATAGATCCTATCACAAGGCCACTGCCAGTCAGTCATGTGTCCATCAAACACGCTGCCCTGGAGCAGATAACCTCAGTCACCCATGTTGCCATTCTGTCAACAGTATCACAGAATTCTGCAAGGTCCTGTGTGGCCCCCAGGCTAAGAGGGCCCAGGAAACCAGGACACCAGGACAGGCAGAGACAGAGGACAACCCCATCATATCCTCCTACAGGTTATAGGGCCAAGGTCCCAGGTCCTTCGCCCACCCTGCCATGCTCAGCCCCGTGGCTTGCTGCCTCCTTCCTGGGCCACCACGCTCCAACACTGAGCTTAGCAGGACCAAACCCTGGACCAGCCCACCCACATTGCCCCCAACGCACTTCATGTGCCCGGGTCTTATTTACCTTGCCCTCAGGCGACACCCAGCAGCCGGCAGAGGGTAAGATGTGGCCCTGAGCTGAGGCAGGGGCTGTCGGCAGCTCTTCAGACCACCTGAAGGAAACTCAGGGGTTCACCAGAGCACTGTGTCCGCTCACCTCGGTGCCTGCTCCCAATACACAGGACCCTCCTGCCTCCCCGACCCACCCCGCCAGTGGGTTTCACGTGTTTTGTCACCCAGCGGGTTTCCCCTCCCGACCCAACTCTGGCATTTAAGGCTGAGGAGATTCCGACATGGTTTTCGTGGTGTATCAGCCACACCCTCATTAGCAAGCTGTTCTCAAACTACATTTGTGAGCATGTTGCCTCTTTCCTCCATGTGTGTCCAGCACCCTCGTGGGCCTGGAGGCTCCCCCAGGACGGGGGTAGCGTTTTCCCCTTCGGGCCAGAGGCGTCTAGATAATTCTGGCATCTTCTCATGGCACACGGCCCAGCACGCCACATCCGAAGGGACTTGGGTGAGAATGCCGAGCGACAGGCAGGTGGAGCCCACGGGCCAGCGTGCAGCAGGCCCCTCCTCTCCTCTCAGTCCCTCTGGGGTTTTCTAAGGATCCCACAAGCCCTGACTTCACTCCCCTCACACCATCAGCAGGTTCCCTTGGCCCTCTGAGGTCATCCGAGCTACAACCAACAGGGGATGCCTGGCAAACTCTGTCCATCGGACTCAGCCCAGAAATCGGCCTCAGTAAATGGCCAGTGAGAATGCACAGCCGCTGACAGGGCTCTCTGTCCCGTCTGAGCAAATCCCCAGCTCTCTGTGCTCCCAGCTGCCGCGCAACCAGCCCCAGGCCCCGGGTGGGGAGCCCCAGTTCAGAGGGCCTTGGGAGCTGCCTGGGGCTGCAGTGTGACTCAGCACAATCACAGGGGCTAGAAGACGGTCCTGGACCCTCTCCACAGGCCAGAGCTACCTCCTGGGCTGCAGGGAAGGAGGCCCCATGCTATATTGTGATTTGTAAGACATATATATTTGGTCACTGAGATGAGCAAAATATATTTTTCATAGATATTTCGTCTTTGTCCCCATTTCCTGGCTCACGGCTTCCAAAACTCTTGGAATTTCTTAAGTGCCAAGAGTGACAAAGGTGGTCTCTTGTTATGTTAATGGAGTGACCTTTGGACCCCACCTAAGGATGGGGCTGGTTGCCAGGAGGACCAACTGTGTGAACAGAGGGTTGTAACTTCAGTCCCACCCCCAACCTCCAGGGATGGAAGAGGGGCTGGTGGTTGAATCAGTCACTGATGGTCAACGATTTAATCAATCATGCTTAAGTCACGAAGCCTCCATAAAAACCCTAAAGGCTGTGTTTCAGAGAGCTTCTGTGCTGGAGAACATGTGGAAACTGGAGAGAGTTGTGCTCCCAGAGAGGGCATGGAAGCTCTGTGCCTCTTCCCCATACCTTGCCTGTGTGTCTCTTCTGTCTGGCTATTCCTGAGTTATACCCTTTTATAATAAACTGGTACAGTGGCACAGTGCTTAAGAATCCCCCTGCCAATGCAGGGGACAAGGGTTCGAGCCCTGGTCCGGGAGGATCCCACATGCCGCAGAGCAGCTAAGCCCATGCGCCACAACTACTGAGCCCGCGCTCTACAGCCCGTGAGCCACAACTACTGAAGCCTGCGTGCCTAGAGCCCGTGCTCTGCAACAGGAGAGGCCACCGCAGTGAGAAGCCTGCGCACTGCAACCAAGAGTAGCCCCCGCTCGCCGCAACTAGAGAAAGCCCACGTGCAGCAACGAAGACCCAACGCAGCCAAAAATAACAAAATAAATAAATTTTTTAAAATAAATAAACTGGTAATCTAGTAAGTAAAATGTTTCTCTGAGTTCTGTGAGCCACTCTAGCAAATTCATTGAACCTGTGGAGGAGGTTCTGGGAACCTCTGATTTATAGCCAGGTGGTCAGAAGCACAGGTAACAGCCTGGGCTTGCGACTGGTATCTGAAGGGGGGTGGGGGGCAGGACTCAGCATTTAACCTGTAGGATCTGATGCTATGGCCAGGTAGGTAGTGTCAGGATTGAGTTGAATCGCAGCCACCCAGCTGGTGTCTGGAGTATTGCTGGTGGGTGTGGAGAAGCCTCCACGCACACCTTGGAGGTGGGTCCAGGAACCTAATTTACCCCAGCTCCCGGAGCCTGTGCTCAGCTGCCACCCATCACCTTGTGGCTCTCACAGCCCCTTCCTGGAGGGGTGTGTGACAGAGTGGCAAGCACTGGCAGGAAACACCAGCGTCGCAGATGCAGAGAGGGCGAGAGCGAGGAGATGACTGAGTGGCCCAGCCAGGAAGCGAGAAACCCCGGTTGGAGGCACTGGGGGCCCGACCCTCAGCAAAGTAGGCAGCGCTGTCCCTGAGACGCCGTGGAGAAGCACCGCGCAGATCCCCTGACTCAAAATACCTCCTTCCCCAGCTGCCTCGATGCCTGCCACTCCTGCATTCGTGCTCTCCGTCTCAGAGGAGCCAGCTCTGGCCCTCTTCAGGATCCCTAGAAGGGTAGCTCAGCAGTCCCGGAGCCCTTCCTGACTACAGGAAGCATTAGCAGACTGAAGGGCTCCAAGGGAGGACAAAAGCGACTCAAGAGGTGATGGAGACAGGCTCAGCGAACCCTGCACGGAACCAGAATGTTCTACCAGTGAGCACTGTCTGAGAAAGGGATGAATTCTCTGAGAAGTGGCATTTCCCCACCAAGGAAGCATCCCAGCCATCACTGGCCTAAGGCACCTTAGGAGAAAATTCCAGCATCAGAAGGGCAGTGAACCAGGGGTCCATTCAAGTCCCTTCCACGACTGAGAGCTTAGGAGATGTGCCCCCTGATTCGTGTCCCAGGCTGGACGCCGATTCACTGTGTGACTTCAGTCATTCACTCTCTTTCTCCAGCTCCCAGTTCCCAGCAGTGGTTCCATTCAGAGCTCTGCCCAGACCGGCCACTTCCTGACTCACCAAGCCAGCCAAGAGCCCCCAACCTCACACACACACACACACACACACACACACACACACACACACACATGCACACACTCCACCGGGCAAGGTAGCCACACTCTGTCTGACAGACTCCCCAGGGCCCCGCTGGGAGGAAGTACTTCCAGACTGTTAGTCCCCGCAGTGCATCCTGGGAGGTGGGGCTGACCCAGAGGGAAGGTCAGGAATTCTACTGACCATGAAGTAAGAACCCCGCAGGGTATATTTAGCTCACTAAAAATAACGGGAGGCCAGAGATGAGGGCTGGGAATTGTCTGGGAGGACTGGGAGAGCACTGGGAAGGCTGGCGGAGGAGCAGGAAGGACTATGGAGGAAGGGAAGGGGGTCTGACAGGTCCTGGTGGGCAGGGGAGGGGGGTGCCTGTTCCCCTTCCCTTGTGATCTGTGACCCAGATGACTCAGATATTCCGGATCTGGAGAAGGGGCCTGGATGGTGAGGAAGGGCTACCAGGCAGATGGAGGCTCCGTAACCAAGGCTGCCGAGAAGCTTGGGAAGACCTCGGGTTTCCAGTGAAAAACCAAGCCCGGGAGGTGACCCAGGGGCAGGCTGCTGTGCGGCAAGGCTGACTGGAGCCCTGCAGGTGGGGCCAGGTCCCTCCTCTTCCCCTCCCATCCCTTCCACCCCTGAGCCCCTCCCGGGCACTCCGAGCTCCAGCCAGGGCAGGCCGGGCCTGGTTGCTGGGGGCTGGACTCTGACACCCCACTGGGGCCAGGAGGGCAAAGCCTCAGACAGAAACCGGCCAGATGCAGAGGCCGGTGGACACTTACCCCTGTGGGCTGCTTCTTGCTGTCCAGCAGCGGGGCATTGAAGCTGGCAGACAGACTGGGTGTGGCAAGGACCTCCCGGAGTGGGACGTTGGCCTCCCCCAGGAACCTGAGAGGAGAGAAAAGTAGACTGTAGAAGAGCAGCCTAATGCGCCCAGTTCCTCCCCCGTATGCCCTTCACCACCGCCACCTCACGGATGCCCCACAGACCAACTGATCTGCCTAGAATGCCTAGGACCCCTCAAGGCTCCCCCGGCAGCCCTGCCCCCAGTTACCCCGTCACCATCCCTGGAAGACCAGGCCCCTCTCCCTGCACGAGAAGGACAAGAGACACTTCCCCCAAGGTCAACTTTGACCCCTTCTGCCCCGCCCCCACCCAGAGGCCCAGCCCTGCCACCCCATCTGCCTGGGTTGTTTTGCCCATCAGACCTGAACAGTGCACCAGAGCAGCATCTCCTGAAAGCAGGGGCAGTTTCGCCACCACTGCCTCTGCATTCTCCTCTGCCCCAGCAGCTCTCCTGACCCACAGCTACACAGACCATCTACACTGGTTTCCCAGAGCTCAGCCAGCAACGATGATAAATGAAAAACACACAGACCTTCCTATCTTCAGGGACAGGGAGAAAGGAAAACTGGGGCAGGGGAGGCATGCCCCACTCCCAAGAGACTATCACCCCACACACACCTGAGGCCGCATCTCTGACTGAGGGGAAGAGGCCCATAGATGGATGAGCTCTTAGGAAAGAGAAGGTCACCACCTGATGTTCAGTGAAGGTACCCTTCAAAGAGTGCCAAGGAAAAAGGTTGTGTCCCTAAGCTAAAAAGTGAGCAAACTGCATCCTGCAGCAGCGGCAGGAAACCAGGGCAGCGAGTGGCCTGTGTCAACCAGAACCGTTGCCCAGTGCCTACATCGGACTTGGGTGTGCCTCCTGCACATTACTGTCAGGACACAAACAACGACCAGCCACAGGTGTACTCTCATCATTTGCTTGTTAATTTTTTGTTTTTCCGATGGATAAATAGCACACCTATTATCTGGGACCTTCCTTTTTCTGGTCTCTATAACAACTGATTTGAACATGAGTTTTTATTACTGATGAAATAAAACTTCCATCTTGACCTAATGGGCTGACTATTAAAACTGGCTGCTTACAATGAGGTACCACTTCACATCCATTACTACTATCAGAAAACAGAAAACAACAAATGCTCACGAGGATGTTGAGAAATTGAAACCCTTGCACACCATTGGTTGGAATGGAAAACAGCATGGCGGTTCCTCAAAAAAATTAAATATAGAATTACCAGGACTTCCCTGGTGGCACAGTGGTTAAGAATCTGCCTGCCAATGCAGGGGACGTGGGTTCGATCCCTGGTCCGGGAAGATCCCACATGCTGCGGAGCAACCAAGCCCGTGAGCCACAGCTACTGAGCCCACATGCCGCAACTCCTGAGCCCACATGCTGCAACTACTGAAGCCCGTGCCTAGAGCCTGTGCACCGCAACAAAGAGTAGCCCCCACTCACCACAACTAGAGAAAGCCCACGTGCAGTAACAAAGACCCAACACGGCCAAAAATAAATAAAATTTAAAAAAAAAACACTACAAAGCTTTTAATAAATAAATATAGAATTACCATATGATTTGGCAATTCCACTTCTGAGTAAATACCCAAAAGAATTGAAATCAGGGACTCAAGGAGATTTTTTTTTTTTTTTTTTTTTGCGATACGCGGGCCTCTCACTGTTGTGGCCTCTCCCATGGCGGAGCACAGGCTCTGGACGCGCAGGCCCAGTGGCCATGGCTCACAGGCCCAGCTGCTCCACAGCATGTGGGATCTTCTCGGACCGGGTCACAAACCCGTGTCCCCTGCATCGGCAGGGGGACTCTCAACCACTGCGCCACCAGGGAAGCCCCTCAAGGAGATATTTGTACACCCAAGTTCATAACAGCATTATTCACAATTGCCAAAAGGTGTGAGGCAGGAGATAGATGGGCTCCAGGTTAGACATTTTCAGCCAACCTCCTGTTTACACATCCAGATAGAAACAACAACAGGAACAGGGTAAATAGCTGGACTTTGCCTCCGGTGGACACTTTAAGATAACAGTAATCGCAGGGGCAGAGAGGAGCTGAACCCTAACCAGATAAGAGAAAAAGAGACCACATTTTTCTCATTCTCTAGGTCAAGGAGGCCTTCCCAACTACACATGTGCAGAAAGGCTCCTCAGGGGTCAAAAAGCGAGGGGCACCACCCCATAGTAGGTGATGTCAACCTACGTCTAGGCCTCTTCACTAGAATCCAACTTGGCTCAGAGATGCACACACACACAGAGGAGGACCCTGAGTTAAACCAAATACAGACACAGAGCCGGGCAAAGCAAGATGATTGGCCAGAGGAAACCTGGACGAAATGCCCCATAAAAGTGATTCAAACTACCACGAGGGTGCGACCCTCTCTCTGAGCCTGCCCCTGTGAGTCTATTCACGTTTTTCCTCCTAATAAACACTTTGCTTATTTCAGTACTGTCTGCCTCTTTGTGGAAATTCATTTCTACAAAGCCAACGGGCCAGGGCCTTGTCACTGGACACTGTCCCTGGTGGTCTAGTGGCTAGAAATTCGGCGCTCTCACTGCCGCGGCCTGACTTCAATCTCTGGCTGGGGAACCAAAATCCTGCTTCAAGCCGCTGCAGGCCGAGGCCAATACCAAACCTAGATTTAATACCGGGTCTAGTCGCAGTTTCAACCTTTCCCAGAAATGTAATCTTAATAGGCCAGTCTAGAATGTTCTGGTCAAGCACCAGAAAGGTAATCTGTCTTGTGGGGCATCTCTACCCCACTCCCACCCCACCCAGAAGAAGACGAGGCAATCTGCATGATAAACCCTTGCCTGTCTGTTCCCCACCCAAAAAAGTTGATGTCCTGACTTTAAAATAACCCTTCATATTCTTTTGTTAATACCTTCTTGCCCCACCCTCCTTCTGCCTATAATATCTTCCATTTTGCACAACCCCTTGGAGTGCCTTTCTAGTTGCTAGATGGGACGCTGTCAGATTCATAACTCAATGAATAAAAAACCAATTAGATCTTCAAATGTACTTAGTTGAATTTTGTTTTTTAATAGGGCTAAAGGGAGAGATGTTTGCTAATATTCATTCCAGGGTTCTAACACCCCTCATGATGCTAGGAATTTCCTAGAATTTGGACTGGTTTGTGTTATAGTCCTTTGCAGAACAGAGCAGGCTCGTACCATAGCTCACTAAACTGGGCCTCCTGGAGAGTCTCTATCCCAGAGCCAGCGAGGGGAAGGCCCCTGTCACCAGTGTGTTGACTGAAGTGGGCAATGTCAAAAAAACCAGACAGTAGGTGCGGAGAACCCCTGAATCCATGCTGTAAGCAGATGGGGTAGGGGGTCCCCAGAGAAAGAGAACCAGGCATGGCCTCCTTGACATAAGAGAAGCCATTTTTGGCCTAAACCATTTTGTGATCTAATCCTGGCCACAGTCCTTGTCCTTGAATAGATCTCAGTAATAATGATCTTAAGAGAACATAAAGGACAAACTTATCAAGGCAAAAGTAACAATAGCAAAGGTAACAAACCAGTTGTGGAGACGCCCAGTTCTATTTAAATTGCAAAGACTAGCCTAAAGCACTTCTTGAGCTGTTCAGAATTTAAATCCCCCCTCAGGCACTCAACCACCAGATCAGCTGGAATCTAAGAGATGGTGACGTTGACCTTTTCTGACCTTCATGCCTTCAGTCAATTAAAGCTCGGACTCTGCCTACTGCCCAAGCCCCTTCTCGAATATGCATATACCCATAGCTTAAAACTTCCCCAATTTTGCTGTTCCAGGGAGACACTGCTTTGGGAAGGGTCCCCAAATTTCACTTTACTTGCTGCAAGTAATAAATCCTTCCTTCTCCTGGTCTTTGACTTGGTTGTGTCTTTTGGCTCGACACCCACCAAGAGGCAAACCCAGTTTCTGGGTAACAATGCAACACTGTGAAACTGGGGCAGCAGAACGGAGGGACTTGCTTGAGCAGGTTGATGGTGGATCCTGCTCTAGAACCTGTGAAAGGAAAATCAAAATAGAGTCGGGATTGGTAAGAGAGCTCTATAAAATGGAGCTGGGAGGCCATTAATGAAGTGTGACTTATATATGTCTCAGCCTGGATGGAATCTGACCTTTTGACCTGATGAAGTCATCCAGAACACCTGCCCGAAACTCCAGATATTTATCGGACCCTTTCCCTAAAATAACTCAGGAGAGTCTATCTACTTATAGACCCCCTACCCTAAAACAACCTGTGCTTTTTTTTTTTTTTGGCTGCGTTGGGTCTTCGTTGCTACACGTGGGCTCTCTCTAGTTAACGGTGAGCGGGGGCTACTCTTCTTTGCGTTGCGCGGGCTTCTCATTGTGGTGGCTTCTCTTGTTGCGGAGCACAGGCTCTAGGTGCATGGACTTCAGTAGTTGTGCCACACGGGCTTCAGTAGTTATGATTCGCAGGCTCTAGGGCGCAGGCTCAGTAGTTGTGGCGCACTGGCTTAGTTGCTCTGCGGCATGTGGGATCTTCCCGGACCAGGGCTCGAACCCGTGTCCCCTGCATTGGCAGGCATATTCTTTTTTTTTTTTTTTGCGGTACGCGGGCCTCTCACTGTTGTGGCCTCTCCCGTTGTGGAGCACAGGCTCCGGACGCACAGGCTCAGCGGCCATGGCTCACGGGCCCAGCCGCTCCGCGGCATGTGGCATCTTCCCGGACCGGGGCATGAACCCGTGTCCCCTGCATCGGTAGGCAGACTCTCAACCACTGCGCCACCAGGGAAGTCCCCAACCTGTGCTTCTTTAAGCACAAATACTTTCAGATCCTATCACAATTCTCGCCAGGCAACTTTTAACAACCTCCAGGCTTTTTGTCTTTAAAAGTCCCTCTTTCTCCCAATACTTTCACAGGTACCCGAATTTGCGTCTCCCGAATTGCAATTCTTAAAATCCCAAATAAACTATTTTCTTATTTGCAGCCTCCTGCATTGTTTGTTGGTAGACAGACTTGGCCCCCAGATTCCCAGCGGCAATTCCTGGCAATTCTGAGGCTTCAGCCTGGGGCGGCGGGAGGCAGGGCCGCCAGGGGAGTGGAGGGATGGCAGCCCTGGAGGTGCAGACAGCTAGTTTGCCGGCGAGCCCCCGGTTCCGGACCCTGGAGGCTGCGGCCAGAGCGCGGCGGGTCAGGGCGCAGAGCGGGCCCGGCTCTCCTCCCTCGCCGGCATCCCGCCCGCCCAGGCCCCTATCAGGGAGAATTCCCGGAAGCGGGGCGGGAACAATGGGAGGAAATGCAAGAGGAAGCGCCGGCCCCACCCCTGCCAGCCCAGCCACCTCCGGGCTGGAGGGACCGCGGCCAGCAGGATTGCTTGTTATTTCCTCCCTTAAACGTCTTTCAGGGCCATGAAATGCCCCCACTTGCCAACCCTGCATAGGCCCTGAGGTCAGTCCCTCCGAGGCCCTGAGGTCAGTCCCTCCGAGGGCCTGAGCGGCTTCACAGGCCTCCACTCCGCTAGGAGGTAAGGCTGGAAGCAGGCTGCCTATCCCTAAGCCTAAGGAGCAGGTTGTGGGCTGACGCTCCCGAGTCCGAGAGAGGCAGAGCCCGCCCTGTGTGGGCAGCCCCGCCGAACTGCGGGGAGGAGGAGGGAGGGAGGGAAGGGGGACGGATCTGAGGCTTGACCGCGATCGAAAACCCTGACGGCCACTTTTCATTCATTCATTTCACGGAGGACGGAGAAGATGTGTTATTCAGGGGGCTCGGACCTGGGAGGGTCCAGACCCTTGAGGAGACCCATCCCATCCTGAGACCAAGGCTAAGACACAGACCCTAGGGCGCCCCGGCCTTCTGCACATCAGGGATGCTGCACGCTCGGTGGGTACCAACCAGTGGCCCAGTGTGGCAGGCAGGATTCAGTAGCAGTCAAATGAGGCAAGGACGGGCCTGGGGTGGGGGGGGGGGGGGGGGTCCTGCACGGGCTGCCTGAGAGCGAGCTCTGAGTGTGTGTGGAGCCTGGTGGGCTGGAAGGAAACCCTGTGGGCCTTGACAGCCTACTGATAGAAAAATGCGCTGCCCAGTCTCCCCGGACCTGGTCGTCCCTCTTGGCTGTGCTGTGTTCCCAAGCCACTGGAATGTGAGGGCAAGAGAAGTGTGGGGTCCGAAAGAGCTGCTGCCATCCCAAAGACAGAAAGCCAGGTCAGGAATTAGCATGGGAGAGGGAGTGCAAGGTCAAAGCTGCTTCCATGTTGACAAGGCATACGTCCTTCCTCATGGAAAAAGAGCTGGTTCCCAAATTCATCATCCAGTAGGTTGCTGTCCTATCAGAAATGCGAGGTGGTGACCTCCAAGTCTAAGCCTTAAGTGGGAGGGCACGAATTAAGGTGGCCAAGTAAGTTGATTTTAACAAAGCACAAAGAAATCTAAACAATTTTATTTTAAAACATCGGGCCATACATGGGAAAAGAATCTAAAAAAGAGTGGATATATGCATATGTATAACTGATTCGCTTTGCTGTACACCTGAAACTAACAACATTGTAAATTAACTATACTCCAATAAAAATTTTAATAATTAATTAAAAAAGGAAACATCTGGGCATTTTACATCACTGTAAGATCAAAACACAAGAGACAACCCAAATGTCCATCATAGAAGACGGGTAAGTTAAGTATAGACATACAACGGAATAGTATACAACTATAAAAACAATGGAAATGTTACACTGTAGACTTATAATGTATGGAAAATCTTCAACGTACATTGTTAGGCATATGGATCAATGGAACAGAATAGTGAGCCCAGAAATAAACCCACATAGCTATGGTCAATTAATCTTCGACAAAGGAGGAGAGACTATACAATGGGGAAAAGACAGTCTCTTCAGCAAGTGGTACAGGGAAAGTTGGACAGCCACATGTAAATCAATGAAGTTAGAACACACCCTCTCACCTTACACAAAAATAAACTCAAAGTGGCTTAAAGACTTAAACATAAGACATGACACCATAAAACTACAAGAGATCATGCAAAATTTTCTCTGACATAAACCGTACCAATGTTTTCTTAGGTCAGTCTCCCAAGGCAATAGAAATAAAAACAAAAATAAACAAATGGACCTAATCAAACTCACAAGCTCTTCCACAGCAAAGGAAACCACAAACAAAATGAAAAGACAACCTACAGAATAGGAGAAAATATTTGCAAACGATATGACCAACGAGGTCATTTCCAAAATATACAAACAGCTCATACATCTCAACAACAAAAAAACTAATTGAAAAATGGGCAGAAGACCTAAATAGACATTTCTCCAAAGAGGACATACAAATGGCCAATGGGCACATGAAAAGATGCTCAACATAGCTAATTATTAGAGAAATGCAAATCAAAACTACAATGAGGTACCACCTCACACTGGTCAGAATGGCCATCATTAAAAAGTCTACAAGTAACAAATTCTGGAGAGGGTATGCAGAAAAGAGACCCCTCCTCTACTGTTGGTGGGAATGTAATTTGGTATAGCCACTGTGGAAAACAGTATGGAGGTTCCTCAGAAAACTAAAAATAGAATTACCATATGATCCAGCAATCCCACTCCTGGGCATATATCCAGACAAAACTATATTTCAAAAAGATACATGCATCCCTATGTTCATAGCAGCACTATTCACAATAATCAAGACATGGAAACAACATGGAAACAATATTCATCAACAGATGAATGGATAAAGAAGATTTGGTACATGTCTACAATGGAATACTACTCAGTCATAAAAAAGAACGACATAATGCCATCTGCAGCCACATGGATGAAACTAGAGATTATCATACTAAGTGAAGTAAGTCAGAAAGAGAAAGACAAATACCATATGATATCACTTACTGCAGGATCTAAACTATGATACAAATGAATCTATCTATGAAACAGAAACAGAATCAGGAACATAGAGAATAGACTGGTGGTTGCCAAGGCAGAGGGGGTTGGGGGAGGGACGGAGTGGGAGGTTGGGGTTAGCAGATGTAAGCTTTTATATATAGAATGGATAAGCAACAAGGTCCTACTGTATGGCACAGAGAACTATATTCAATATCCTGTGATAAACCATAATGGAAAAGAATATTGAAAAAAAGAGAATGTATATATGTATAACTGAATCACTTTGCTGTACAGCAGAAATTAACACAACATTGTAAATCAACTATACTTCAATTTTTAAAGTATTGATTGTTTTTTTTAAAGATGCATTGTTAAGTAAAAAAACAATGTTCAAAAAAGTGTGTATAATATGCTACCTATTACTTAGAGTGGTCAGATAGATAGAAAGTGTAATGGTGTTTGCCAGAGGCTGGAGGGAGGGGACAATGGGGAGTTATTGTTTAATAGGTATAGAGCTTCAGTTTTACAGAAGAAAAGAGTTACAGGGATGAATGGTAGTGATGGTTATAAAACAATGCAAATGTATTTAATGCCACTAAACTATATACACTTAAAAATGGTTAAGATGGTAATTGTTATGTGTATTTTACCACAATACAAAAAAATCTATTTTAATAAATAAATATACTATCTATTATGTAAAAAAGAGAAAAGTCAGAATTTATACTGGTGATTAACCAATAATATGAGTGATACAGAAGAAACAAAGAACAATGGTTACCTATGGGAGAAAGATGAGAATTGTGCAGCTGGGGGAACAAAGGGAGAACTTCTGCTGCATTTTTTAAAATAGAGTCTGCTTTTATAACTCCTTAAATTTTTTTACTAACTCAAAAATTAAATTTGAAAACAAAGCATAAAAACTCTTTTTAAATTTTATAATTTATTAATTCAACAAATACTTATTTTGCCTATCAGACAAAACACCGAGCCTGCCCTCATGGAACTTACATTCTACTAAGAGCTACCTGCCTCCTGACTGAGTGTATATCAGACACTCTACATGTATAGAGTGTCTAATACACACTCAGCGGTTAAACTGACGCTAGCCCTGTGGGGTAGGTACTGGTATTAGTTCAATCCACCTTACAGATGAGGAGATTGGGACTCGGAAAGGCATTTGACTTGTCTGATTTCACACAAATAACAGACAGAGCCAGACTCCAAGAGCCTTGCCTTAGACCCCATCCTGGACCAGTGGCACACCTCAGAGCCCCATGAGCACATCATGCAAGACACAAAAAGACCCTTTGCTTCATCCATGGAAAAGAGAGCCCAGGCTATAAATCTGATCTCGTTCAACCTTTTTAAAAAAATCTAATTCCAAGCTGTATTAATCATGCCTTTTTATTTTCAATATTTTGATGTTTTGATATCTGGGGCTTTGCTCACTTTGGAGGGGCTGCCCCTCCCAGGACTAGTCAATTCCTAGAGATATAAAGGACTCACCTGCAACTGCACCTTTCATATGCAGACCAACCAAGCCAGAGCCCACACCCCCACCCGCTTCTCTATTGAGCACTCACACTCAGCCAACATTCCCCTGCACTGAAAACCCCAGGGCCAGGTACCACATAACTTCACATAGCCCCTGCCCTCCAGAGCCTGCTGAAATTATTCAAACTAGCCAATCCTAAACCCACTTACCCTGCCTTGCCTGTTCTTTTCTGAGGAAACCACAGTAAAGGCTCTTGCCCATGCTTTCCCACCCCTCTCCCTGCCTCCTGACTGACCCTGGTGCTTCCCCACGTGGCCCCCATGGTGCAGCATGCCCCCTCCTCTGAGGAACTGTAACAAACTATCCTTTCAATGGTAATCATCTCCTGATTTGTTGGCTTACCATACCTGAATAATAACAAAACCTACATTTTAAAACACAAGCCTGCTAGTTCTTTGTTGGGGAGATCAGGGGTGAATGGTCATTTTAAAGAGCTCAGTAATCGCACCCTGTAGATGGGCTACACTCTCCTATGAAGAGGAGGTTGTGAGGTCTAGTAGTCTACACTATGCATTTGGAGCTTTCAGAGGGTGGCCTTGAAGTCTGGGCCCTGAGGAGAAGAAGGAAGGGAAGAGTCGAGTGTGAGGAACAGGTCTGGCAACAGGGCAGCTGGCTGAGACCCCAGGAGAAACCAGCTAGTCAGGGAGAGGCAGCCATGCCTGTGGCAGGGATAGCTGAAGGACCTAAGAGAGACGCTCTTCCACTGAAAGTGGCCTCCACACCTGCAGGGGGTGGCAGACCCTCCATCCGTTACCCCAGGCCTTCCCATATGCCATGGTGCCATGAGCTGAAGAATGAACAGGTGAGGCAGCCGAGGTGCAGCAGACCAGGGAAGACAACATCCCCAGGTGCTCGGAGCTGTGTTAGGGAGAAGTTAGATGGGAGAAGTGGGTGCAGCTCACACTGACACTGACCAGTAAGTGAATGTAAGACAAGCCCTCTCCCCAGACACCCGGAAGGAAGGTGGCCCAGGAAGGCTGGCAGGACACAGTTCTTGCCCTGTTTGGTTCATGGGACACCCCAGGTGGCAGACCCTGGGTGTCACACACGCCAACCATGGTCTTCACATGTTGAGTCAGTGCCAACATTTCTAAACTATACCTTTCAACCTATAGCAACACTTTGAAAACATTCTTCCTCTCAACTATCTTCCAAAAATAAATTTTATCATAGAATGATGAAGAAAAAGAGCTCTCGAGTCATCCTACTTGGGCTGGAACCTCAGCTCTGCCATGCGGCAGCTCTGTGGCTGAGGACAAGTTACGTAACCTTTTTGAGGCCTGTTTTCTCATCTGTAAAGGTCATTTATTCTTTTGACAAATATGTAGTGAGCACCTAATTATTGCAGGTATTGGGGATACTGGTTACACAAAATGGACAACCGCCCCTGCACTGTTGGAGCTTCACAGGAATAGTGCACACTATATATGTAAGGGTTCTTGTAAATTCCAAGTTCACATTCCTAACACCCCCAACTGTGTCTGGGACACAGACAGTGCTTGGTAAATGTCACCCCGCTCACCAGCTTCCTGTCCTCTGCACATACTACCCCACCAGATTGAAGTGAGGGACTCATTAGATCATGACTGTCATAATATATGTGAGAGGTAAGATTTATTTTTGGTCGCTCCTGAGGGTAGAATAGAAATGAGACCCTCAAAATCTCAGGGAGAGAGACTGTGGCTCAACAGAAGGAAGGACTTTCTAACATTATAATCCAGGCCCTGAACAGGCTTCTTCCTGACTCTAGCTCTGTCCTTGAAGGATGGAGGAGACTCCCACAGGTCTTTCAATTCTGGATGGCATACCTGCCAAGGGGGGAGGCTCCAGTGAGAGTGTGGGTGGCCGATGGCCAGTGCAGGCACAGGGTAGGGTCCAGGCGTGACAGCAGTGGGGTTAGACAAGCACCATCACTAGGGCCTCCTGCAGGAAAGGCTTACACAGCCCAGACTGGTAAATGTGAAGGGAGTGCTGGCAACGGAAAACCAGTTCCCAGCCTTCATAGTAAAGACTGAATCAGTCAAGCAAGAGTCACCTGTGGCTGCTAAATCCAGGGGGACATTTTGATGAGCAGGGTATTGGCAGGGTCTTAAAGTGTCTCTTAACACACGTCAAGGAGGAAAAAAAGAACAGTAAAGACACAATGGAAAAATCAGACAACACCTTGACGGGTGATTGAAATGAATGTCACCAACGAGGGACACCATGCACCTCCAGATCCTGAGATAAACACAACGCACCTATGACGGATTCCAGCCAGGAGTCAGTAACCGAATCTGATCATGAATATAATCATGAGAAAGACATCAGACAAACCCACAATGAGGAATATTCTATTTTTTTCATTGGGGTATTGTATTATTCAAAAATGTAAATTGTCATAACTGTGGAAATGTCCCAAAGTAAAGGAGGCTATGGAAATATGATGACAAAATTCAATATGGGTATCTATACTGGGGGAAAGGGAGGGGGAAATGCTATAAAAGACATAACTTGGTCAATGGATAGGATCAAAATACAAACAGTAGATTGAAGTAGGCAACCATGTTAAATTTAACTGAAGTTGGTAACTTACTGTGATTATGTAAAAAAAATCCCTGCTCTTTGGAAATATACACAGAAGTATCTAAGGATAAAGGGCCATGATGAGTATAACTTACCCTCAAATGGGAGAGAGAGAAAAAGGGAGGACGGAGGGAGAGGAGAGAGTGAGAGAGAGAGAGAATATTATAAACCAAATGGAATAGAACATTACCAATAAATGAGTCTAAGTAAAGTGTGTGGATGTTCTTTTTGAAACTTTCCTATGAGTTTGAAATTATTTCCCAAAAAAGGCTCTAGAAAGGTCTCCATGTGTCCGTTTCTCATTCTTTATCTTTTAAACTAAGAAAAAGACAAGTCAACTAAAAATATATGTATTACAACTCAAACCCATTCATCGCTGACTCAGCCGCACCTTCCTCATTAGATTCAGTGAGTCAGCACAACAGGAAAATCAGATAGCCCCTGACCTGGCAGGACACACACACACACACACACACACACACACACACACACACTCAGGGGAAGTTTAAGGACACCGGTGAGGAGACACCATGAGCTGCGGCCCCTTCAGCCATGCATGCCTGGCCGTGAGGGGCAGGAAATGAGAACAGCCGGACATAACACACACACACAAACCCCAGCCCGCCTGGCCTCTGGCAGACTTCCTGCCAGTATCTGATCCTCCAGGGGCTGCCCAAGGGTAACTCTAAATAGTTTTCCACTTCAATCCAGAGAAAGAAAAACAATTCCGAAACACAGGGATGTCCTGGATAGAATCCAGGACAAAATATAGTTATAAAAATCCTTGGAAAATAAGGATATGGTCAATGCTTCCGAGGATGCTGAGAACAATGGGATGGTGAACTGTAAGTATTCCTGCCTCAAAAGTGCCTCCCAAGGATTCCGGAGGCTTGCTCACTGGCTTGCTGAAACCTGGAGGCTGAACATAGGCCTACTTTCCCCAACTTCTAACAACAGCAAACTGCCTCTCTGCCTTTTTAAATGTCTATGTGCACAGGCATACAAATACCCAAAGGTGAACATCCATTCCTGTGTAAGAATGACACCAGGACAAAGCAACCAATAGACGACAAGCAGAGAGAAAATACCATCCACACTTAAAACAGACCGAGGGTCAATATTCCTAACAAGATCCCAAACGTACAAACTACCATGAATTAGTTAGAATAAAACAAGCACGTCAAAGTATTAAGATAGGCAACTGACAGAAGAAGAAATACAAATGGGCAATAAACACATGGAAAGATGCTCAACTTTACAAGCAATTAAGGAAACACAAATTATAAGATACCTATTTTCCCCCATGGCACTAGCAAAAATAAAACATTGACGGGCACTTTTTTTACACTGTCGGTAGACGTAACTCAGGACACCTTTTCTGAAAAGCAATTTGGCAGAATTGATGAAAATGTTATCCCATTTCTAAGGACCTATCCTAAAGGAAAAATAGTATAAGAACATAAAAACGTTTGGATAAAGATGCTCAGTGGCAGGCCAGGAAAGAAACTAGAAAGAAACTAAATACCAGTCAATACGGTTACAGTGGGATAAATTATGGTGCACTCACACCGTGGAATACAACACAACTACTGAAAATGGGGTTGACCGATATCCACTGACCTGGGAAAACGGTTAGTGATAAAATGACAAAAAGCCACATGGGGACCAATATACATGGCGTGACTCATTTTTGTGTAAGTAAATGAATACACTTGTATATAAACAGATGCTTGCAGATACTTAGGGAAAGTTGAGGAAGCTATATACGGTCAACAGTGGACACCACTGGAGGGAAGGGAAGGAGCGGATTGGAGAACATGCATTTTTTCCTTTATAAACTTTTAAAAATGGAGCTTACTGACTTACGCTTATTATTTTACTTTATTTTTTTTGGCTGTGCCACGTGGCATGCGGGATCTTAGTTCCCCAACCAGGGACCGAACCCATGGCCCCTGCAGTGGAAGCACAGAGTCTTAACCAATGGACCACCAGGGAAATCCTGGTGCTTACTTCTGCTTATAAAAATATTTATAATTTTTATACTCTTGTGGGGTTTTTTTTCAAATAAAAAAGAATGTGTTCATATTCAGGTACAGCACGCGTCCAGACGGGGCATGCACTTGCTGTAATGTTCACATACTGGTGTGGTTTCTGTATGTGCATCTGTGTGGATCCTGCTACAACCAACAGTCCCCATGTACCGGACACCTTCAATGTGCCAAGCACAGGGTAGGCGTTCGACGCGTACGCATTATACAACAACTCTGCACTGTAGGTACTGTGATTGCCTTTCAGAAAGGTCCAGGTCAAGGCAGTGCCAGGATGAGACCCACTGCTGAAAGTGGGGCTCCCAAGAGTAGCCTTTGACCTTCACTCTCATGCCAGCCACCACCACTGCCCTGCTCAGCTATGTAGACAACCTGGGGGGCCAAGACCCCCTGCCCCTGCCAGGATGGAACCCCTTGACCACATCAACTCATTCCAGGTGTGAGTCAAAGGCATCCACTGACCAGATCTGCGCCCCGACCTTCCTTACATTCTTGCACGTGACAGACTCACGTTCAGCTCCTTCCTAGCAACCCCTGCTTTCCCTCAGTAGATTAAGCTCGTTGTCCCCGGAGACACCAGGACAACCCCCACCTCCACCCTAGGGGCACCAAGACCTACTCCAGGGTCAGCAACAGCCCTACAGGAGATGGTCACCTACGTCAGGAAGACCCGCCGTTCCCAAAACATCTCCTCACAGCCTATCGCGGTGCCGAAAGGCTCACCGTTAGCGCTTTCATTTTTGGTCTAAGCGGAGTCTGGGAAATAAAGCACCATCGCCTACATTCCTAAGAGAAGGAGCAAAACGTTAAACCACAGGCTGCCACCAACACTTCAGTATGAATGAGTGAGTCCGTTTTCAAACCACAGCTGGCTGAGAGCAGGCTTTGATGGGAAAGGGCTGGGGTCAGTGGGACTCAAGCAACTGGGGCAGCTGGAGGGCAGCACAGGGGAGCTACGGAAAAGGGGATGTGCCGAAGGGAACTGCCATTTAGGGAGCAGTCCTCTGTGGCAGGTCCCTGAGATGTGCTTTTGCACTTGATTTAATACTCCCTAAGCAGGAGGAAACAGGCTCAGGGAGCTGAGCTGAGGACCTGCCCAAGGCCACAGGGCTGTTGAGTCTGGACCCTAGCTCTTCCCAAAGTCCATATTCATTCCAGCTCATTCCGTGACCAGCTCACGGGGCCGACGTCGGGGTGAGAGGAGGAGCAGCTGAGGAGGAAGGACACGGAGCAGCGGTGCCCAGGAAGGTACCCAAGCTGCCTCCGGGGCCCCCGTCAGTGGCCGACACCATACTGACAACCCAGATCGCAGGGCAGGTGAAGGCAGGCAAGGCTCTGTGTGAGGCTGAGAGAGCCCTCAAGGCCCCACTTTATAGAGTCACCGGGTTGCTGAAAGGTTGGAAGTGAATCACACTCTTCTGAAGAAAATGCTATTGTGAGAGCCTAAGGGAACGCTTCTTTAAAGGCAGTAGTGTGCCTTCTAGCCGATTCTTGGTGTGAATCTGGGTCTCCTTCTGTACTTCTTGATTGAAGCGGGGGCGGGGGGACAGCCACCCTGGAATAGAGTTGCCAGATCAAGTACAGGATTCCCTGCTAAGTTTACCTTTCAGATAAACACTTGGTAATCTCTTAATGTAAGTATGTCTCATGCAACATTTGGGACATTCAAACTAACTGAGTGTCCTGTATGTTTCTCTATTGAATCTGGCCACCCTATCCTGGGCCTGGTGGTCAAGGTGAGTATCATTTTAACCCTGGTGGTTTTTTTGCTTCGTTTTTTGGGGGTTTTTTTGGCTGGGCCGTTAGGCTTGTAGGATCTTAGTTCCCCGACCTGGGATCAAACCGGGCCCTCGGCAGTGAAAGCGCAGAGTCCTAACCACTGGATGGCCAGGGAGTTCCGTAACCCTAGTGTTTTGACAGATGGACATTTTGACCCCATGGAGACTTTTGCTCCCATATTTACATTTACCAAACATTTAAATTAAAAAAAAAATACACCTACATTAATTAATTTCTACTGGAAAGTCATTTTTCAGAACAAATTAAATTAAGCCCATTTAATTTGTTGAGATATTTTCTATACAAGTGTAATTAAACTCCTTTCTTTTTTTAATCTTCATTTTTATTTTACCAAAATTATTGTCATTAGTAACAATTATTTTCTGTTTAAATTTCCCAACACAGGTTTGGTGCAAAGTTTTCTTGGGGGGGGGGGTTTGTTTGTTTGTTTTTCATTTTTCGATTCATATCAAGCTTTATCAAATATAGCTCTCTTCCATTCTTGAGTTTTCTTTTGTGGAATTAGTTCTATTAAGTCTGATTCTCTCAGTTCAGTGTTTACAGTTACCAACAGGATTCTTCAGTCAGTTTTTCATTTCCTTAACAATTTTACCATGTGCCGTTTTGCCCACAATTATTGCATGGTAATCATTTCTACCTATAACCACATCCAGAAACTATGGTAAGAATTATATTTATTTCTCAGTTAATCCATGAAAAAATTGAGAGCCATTCCTTGCAGAAGTGCCAGCATTGCTCTCATGCCCTGGTGCACACTGGTCTCCCCTGGGCAGTTTCAGGAAGTGCTGCTGCCTGCACCCGACTCCAGCTTCTCCTTTCATCAGTCTGTGCCTAGACACTGATCTATTGTAAAGCTCCCAGGCCATTCTAAGATGCACCCAGGGTTGGAGCACTGTTCTAAAAATCTAGAGCTGCGCTGTCCAACACAGTAAGCCACCACTGTGCACGCACATGAGCTATTCAAATTTAAATTAATTAAAATTAAATAAAATTTAAGATTCAGTTCCTCAGTTACACTAGCCAACACGGAATGGTTCCATCATCTCAGAAAGTTCTACCGGGCAGCACTGGTCTGGAGTGCAGACGACTGGTTCTCACTCCCTAACACCTGGGAGTTCGTAATGGTGCACAGGCCCCGCTCCCAATCAATTAAGTGAGAACTTGCAGGCGGGGCCAGGCACTGGTATGTTATGTCAAAGCTGCTGATGATGCTCTTGCGTCTCATAGCCTGAATTGGGAATTTCTCAGCTGAACATCCCAGGGGTCAAACTTAGCTGGTCAGGGATCAGGGTCAACTTCCCCTCCAGCATCCTTCTGAGAAGCCCAGAGTAAACAGGAAGTTGTTGAGTGCAGCCTGGGACACTCAACTGAGTCCAAGACCCAGCCTAGCTGGGTTTGCACGAGTGTCTCCCATCCAGAGGAGTGAAGTTTCCTCTTATGTGCATTTGAAACCTGATTTTATAGACATGGAGTTGATCCACCCCTGCAGTTGCTTCAGGATGGGTGGGGTGCAGAATGGCCCAGAGACAGTATCCAGCCTGAGTTTCCCCTCCTGAGAGATTCCGAGACCCCACTCCAGGCCAACAGACCAGGCTGGCATAATGAGGTCACCCCAAACTGCCAACGGTCGTCGGGGAAACACAGAAACATCAAAAATCCCAGAAGCCCTGTGGAAAGAGAAGAGAGTGGAAGTGGGGGAGAGTCAGATGACAGAAGGAATAAACGGAGAGGGGCCAGGAAGAGAAAGGAGCAAAACCACAGACCTGTGGAGACAGAGGTGTGAGTGAGGGGCGGTAAAGAATGAGTGAGGCATTGAGGGGACTCTAGAAACAGGTGGAGGCAGAGGATGGAGGTTCAGAAGACGGAGAGGAGGAGACAGAGGGAGACTGTGGAGGGCTGTGCTGCACCTCGCTTGGAAGAAGACCCAGGAGGACCCTAGGTGGGCTCACAGCCCACCCAGGACTGCCAGGAAGGAAGGAACTGCTGCATGACGACCCTGTGGATTTCACTGAAACCGAGGGCAGTCAGATGGCAGCGGTCACCGTCACACCTGTTGTCTCCCTATTTGCTTCCTGACCAGACACTGCCAACTTGAGGGTAGTGAGTAGGCGTTCTATGTAAAACGTTCATTGAATTGAATTCACCGATTTTTTTTTCCTTTTCTCTTTTAGAACGTAAAATGTCACATGGTTGCTCTTTCCACTTCCTGGAAATGCTTGACTTTTACAGCGTTAGACTTTTTAATACTTTTAATTAACTGGTTTTTTTTTTTTTTTTTTTTTTGTGGTACGCGGGCCTCTCACTGTTGTGGCCTCTCCCGTTGCGGAGCACAGGCTCCGGACGCGCAGGCTCAGTGGCCATGGCTCACGGGCCCAGCCCCTCTGCGGCACGTGGGATCTTCCCGGACCGGGGCACGAACCTGTGTCCCCTGCATCGGCAGGCGGACTCTCAACCACTGCGCCACCAGGGAAGCCCTTAACTGGGATTCTTTTCTCACATTTCATGAGCAGCATGAACGTACTGCGCGCTCTAACCATGAGGGCCTTACAGAAGCACCCTGTGGGTACCTGCCTCCCTCCCGCTGCTCCAGTGGGTTTCCCCTCATGCATCTTCCATCCAAGCAAACTGCTCTCCAGCCTGCATACCCCACTGGCTCCGAGGCTCCGATAGCAAAGCTAAAATTCTATTATTTCTGAAATTCTTCAGATGTTTGTGAATGTAAGTTTAAATTTAGTTGAATTAAAATTTAATTTTTAATCGCTAGAAATGCAAAATTGAGATAAATGTTTGAAAAACTCAAAAATTACATTCAAGTAGTTATCAGAAAGAAGTTTCTGGTGAATCGGGAAGCTTTGTGAATTAGTTCTTCTGCAAATTGCTGTGTGAGGAACTGATTTCCAGCACACTGGCCTCTCAAGTGACGTACCTGGTCATGTGGGAAACTGGTGTTCAGGGAGCTGACTTGCCCCCAGGAGCCAGAGGACACCCACAGGGGCCAACGAGAGGGCTCCAATGTGCGAGACAGCCTGCCCCTGCTGTGATCTCCAACCCACGGAGCCAGGCCGGCCCATGTGTGGCACTGGCCTGCTATCACCCCGAGGTCTAGCCTGGCCCTTGAATTGATCAAAAATATGTTCTCATCCCCTGCTGCCTTCATGGTCTTAGAAATCTCCCCACAGGGCCTGAAAAGTACTGAATGTGATCGTGAAAGTGAAACATGCGTTTCCTCTGCATGCCTTTGCCTTGCTACGCTCTCTCCAGAAGGGCCCAGCACCTGCCTGGGGCTTCCGGGAGCCTCTGAGAGGTGCAGGGGCTCCGTGATTCTGACCATGTTGCAGACCTGCCCTTCAATCACAGCTCTGCCATCAGTAGCCTTCGAGGAAATTAATCTCCTGGAGCCTCAGTTTCCCTCCGTAATAATGACAAGTCTAATAGCAACACCTAACGATTAAAAAAGATCTTTTATATAAAGACCCAGCAGAGGGCCAGACACTTGGCTAAGCTCTTGGTAAACATCAGCTGTTGTGGGTTTGCTATTATTATCCTCAGCCTGGTGTCAGAGGCCCCCTCCCAACATGGCCCCATTGCTCCCTTCTCACTGGGCTGCACAAGTCATGTGACTGAATCCCACATGTAAGGCCTTAGCCTGCTGCCCTCCATGCCCAAACAGTGGAAGGCCCTCCCTTCCTCTCCTCTCTAAAGCCAACCCTGGCCTCCGAGTCCGTCTGTGTGGCCCTCCTCCAGGAAGCCTTCCAGGACCACCCAGAGTCCAGCATTGCTCCTCCCTCACCTGTAGGTCCACTGTTCATGCTTGTCAGAAGCTGCCTTTTTTCCATGAAATACCTGTGCTGGGGTAACAGTGTGAATGAGTTCCAGCCCCTGCAGGAACCTGCACCCTGTGCAGGTGGGGGCTGCTGAGGTCCAGGCTGGACAAAATGGACCCAAGACGCCCTGGACCCACACCTTTTAGCCCTACCTTGGGAGGGCCTAGTGGAAGCGCCTCCATCCTCCCCACACGTATCACGCGCTGCACCCACAGCCAGCAGAGACACAGAGAGACCGTGGTGGTTGCGTTTTTCTTCCAAGCTTTTTAAGATTTCCAACTTTCCAGATGTCTGGGAGGCTGAGACCCCTGTCGGCCTTCCCCAGGTCTCTGAATCCTCCCTCCTTCCCTCTCCCACTCTTGCCCTGCCAGGGAAACACAGCCGGGCCCCAGACACCAGCTGACCCAGTTCCCAAACAAAGGCTCTACTGTCAGCAGGTCACAAAACAGCAAGCCCATGCCCGATCCTCGGGTCCAGACCTCAGCGAACGGCACCAAGAGCATGAACCCACGCCTGCCGGCCCCTCACACAGCTGCACCCCCGTCAGGCCTCGCAGGGACCGGCTGAAGCCCCGCCCTGACATTCAAGGTTCCAGCACTGGAGCGCTCTCAGGCTGTGTCTGCCAGGTCACCCTACCCACAGTCAACAGGGCCATCCGTCTGCAAGCTGGCTGGCCCTGCCCACCCCGCCACCAGCACACACAAGGCCCAGGAGCTCCATACACGAGGAAGGACCCATCGCCCGCCTCGAGAGCCTACTTCTGCCACCACAAAACTCTGAACTCTGCTCCTACTATTGCCCCTGCCTGGGAACCATCCCTACTACGTACATGAAATATCACCAGAAGACACTGCCACAGGACGGTGGGCAGTCAGTGTGGGTCGCCATTACTGTTCCGACTTCTAAACCACAACTCTCACCTCGAGTCCCACCTCTTCCATGAAGCCATCGCTCGGCCTGCCTCGCGCCATGTGCCACTGCCCTCCCTAGCCTGTGCTGGGCAGGGAGAGAGGGCCGTGCCAGGCACCTCAGGGCTGCAGCAGGACCCAGAGAGCCTTTTCTTCCCTGCTCCCTGGGGCACAGACTGTCTGGGGAAACACACGCACATCTGATTCTAGCCCACCTTCCTTCCCTGTCACTTGGGAAGCTCTCAGATTTACCCACGGCTGAGGTCCTGAGACTGCAGCCAGCCCTCGCCCCCAGATCTCCCACCGGGCCAGGCCCACGAGTGGCAGGTCTTCACTAAACACCAGCTCTCCAGAGTCCACATTCTGTAGTCTACATCCGCCACGACCCTACCCGTACACACCCACAGGCCAGAGTCCCCCTCACCGCCTCACCTGTTCCTCCCCATCGTCTCATGGTCTTTGACCACCACATGAAGCTCGGAGCCTTGGTCCAGGGGGACACCCTTGAGGTCCCACTCAAAGCCCTGGAAGAAAAAGAGAAAAGATGTCTTAACCTATGGACCCCTAGAAGAGACTGTGTCTGGTCCCCACAGGTCCCCCTGGGGCACTGAGCGGGCATCTGTGACCACTACTGGTGACGGGAAGGATGCATGAGTGAAGGAATGAATACATGAGTAGCAGGGTCTCAGAGCTTCAGAAGGGACAGCGAGAGCTGAAGGCAGCGGAAGAGAGTAGGAGACCAGACCCCCATGACCCCCTCCCCAACTCAATTCCACCAGTCACCAGGAGCACAGCTGGGAAAACTTCCAGGTGGCCCTCAGGGCCCAAAATCAGTGTGCTCGTGGGGCAGCCCGGCGCCTGGTGACAGCATGCGTTAGTGCCACCTTGGTCTCCAGAGACCCCAGGACCCTCCTCAGAGCAAAGGCACCCCATGCATCCCAACCCCATCCACACAAGGACAGGGCTTCCAAAGACCACCAGGGCGCCATATAAAGAAAGCTGGTTGACTAAGTCTCGAACGAGAGCAAGTTATGTAGCAGATGGGAGCCAATTCTTTTGCAATTAGAGAATGACGAATCTCTGCACAGATAATACCCTGACCAGCAAGAGCTTGAGTTGGTAAGCAAATAAATGAGCATCTGCCAACATAGATTTACTGATTAAACTTGTTAAAGGCTATTGCAACATGCCTTAAGTAAATCATTTGCACAGATGATCTACTGCAAATAGACAATTATTTCCTATAGTTTAAATTACCTAAACATTGTCAGTTTTTCTGAAACAGTGTATTAAATTTAACCCAAAGGAAAAAAAAAAAAGAAAGAAAGAAAGCTGGTTGAGAGGGCAGGAACCAGAGGAGGACCTGATGAATCAGGGAGGGCTGTGGGGAGGAGGTAGTTCTGGGCAAGGACAACGGCCCTGTGTAAGGGAGAAAAAGCAGGTAAGAGAGCCCTAGACACCCTCCTCCTGGCTGGCCAGAGCTGAAAGAAGCGGAGACAAGGGACCCCTCACTCCTCTCCACACCGTACCCACAGCAGAGGGGAGACCGCAAGCCAGGCCACCACCCCTCTTCCCAGGTGCCAGGAGGATTTCGTTGGCACAACGGATCAGAGCCCCTCCTCTCCATGACAACACCTCTGAGAAAGCCGCCTCTGCCTGAGCCCCCTGACTCGTCCCTGCAGAGACAGTGGCAGCAGAGGGAGGAAAGGAGGGAAGGTGGGAAGCTCACATACCTCATTCCACACGGGGTTCACGTTGTTCTTGATGACTTTGGTTCTCTTCTTCACCCCTACGAGAGACACAGAGGGGGAGTGAAGAGACGTACCCCAACCTGCGCCTTCCCCAAGTGAGGGCCAGTTCCAAGACCTGCACTGCACCTCACCCGCCAAAGGAAACCTTACAAAACCCACGAGTCCCTGAGAATCCCACCAGTCTGCAATGAAAGCCCAATGCCAATCACACACATCTCTCAGCTCTGGGACGGACAAACAGCAGCCCCATCGGAAGGACTGTTTAAAGGAAAATACCCAGCCTGACTCTTCTTAATGAGTTCGTTACTCCTGACTTTCTAAGTAAAGCTTTTAAATTGTAAAGTTTCTGATTCTCAAAATGAATGATCTTCATAGAAAATATTCCATTTTTCTTTAAAACAATCTATCTCCACATATTGTAGGATTCCATTTATATGAAATGTCCAGAACAGGCAAATTCACAGAGACAGAAACTAGATTAGTAGTTTCCAGGGCCCTAGAGGGAGATGGGAATGGCAAGTGAACGCTTAATGGAGGTTTCTTTTTGGGGTGATGAACTGTTATGGAATTAGATAGTGATGATGGTTGTACAACATTGTGAGTATACTAAAAACCATTTATACTGTACACTTTTAAATGGTTAAAATGGTGACTTTTAGGGTCTGTGAATTTTACCTCAATTTTAAAAAAATCCACCTCACTCTCACCTTGAAGGTATCTATCTGAAGCAGGCTGTCCTACCTGCTCGTGAGGGCTGGGCCGAGGGAATGCAGAAGGGCTTTGAGATAGACAACAAGAAGAACTAACACTGTAATGGCTGGGAAGAGCCACAGTGCCCCAGGCGGCAGACTGCTGAGCGCTCCCTCTGGAGTTTGGGCCGAAGGGGTGAATGAGGGGCACAGAAAGGGCTAAACACGTCTGGCTCTTCCATTAAGCATCAGAACAGAAATGATTCTGTGTTCAATGGACGATTAAAAGTGTCAGCCAGGGCTTCCCTGGCGGCACAGTGGTTAAGAATCTGCCTGCCAATGCAGGGGACACGGGTTCAAGCCCTGGTCCGGGAAGATCCCACACGCTGCAGAGCAACTAAGCCGGTGCGCCACAGCTACTGAGCCTGCGCTCTAGAGCCTGCGAGCCACAACTACTGAAGCCCGTGCACCTAGAGCCCGTGCTCCGCAACAAGAGAAGCCACTGCGATGAGAAGCCTGCGCACCGCAACGAAGAGTAGCCCCCACTCGTCGCAGCTAGAGCAAGTCTGCATGCAGCAACGAAGACCCAATGCAGCCAAAAATAAATAAATAAAAATAAATAAATTTTTAAAATAATTTTTTTAAAAAAGTGTTCAGCCAGACACAAAACTTATATTTGGGTTGGATCTGAAAGATCACCGGTTCAACCCCGCCTGTGCAAGACCCTGCAGTAAGAAGCCTTTGGTCTCACGTGGACTGCTCAGTGTTTACAGAGTCCTGTCTGGACCATGAAAGCCCCTCAAGCCTCTGGAAACATCTCCCAGGACCCCCGAGTCTTCCTCTGAAACTGAGCATTGTCCGTTTCCCTTCTGTAGGGTCAGCCCCCCTGGCCCGGTTCAGAGCATGGAGAGAAGCGGGGAGCAGAGGTGGGTCAAGGACGCAAGCCAGGTAGGGGGAAGGATTTGGAGGAAGGAAACAACAGAGTAAGGAGCAAAGGAAAATCCAGGAGAAAGAAACATCTGAGGGAGGATCGGTAGACTTAAGGCAAAGATTCAGCCCCACGAGCCCCCTCAGAGATCCTGAGAAACCTCCACCAGTGGTAGAGGGTGAGCCCCCAACCCCTCTCACCGCCTGCTGCAAATCACTGTTGTGGGAAAAGCACGTGGACTTTGGAATGACACAGACCACCATAGAATACTTATTTTCTGGAAGACCCTAGGGGCAGCAGTTCTCAAATTTTTGGTCACAGGATGTCATTCTTAAAAATTATTGAGGCGGGACTTCCCTGGTGGTGCAGTGGTTAAGAATCTGCCTGCCAGTGCAGGGGACACCGGTTACAGCCCTGGTCCGGGAAGATCCCACATGCTGCGGAGCAACTAAGCCCGTGTGCCACACTACTGAAGCCCAAGTGCCTAGAGCCCGTGCTCCGCAACAAAGAGAAGCCACCGCAATGAAAAGCCCACGCACCGCAATGAAGAGTAGCCCCCGCTTCCTGCAACTAGAGAAAGCCCGCGCGCAGCAACGAAGACCCAATGCAGCCAAAAATAAATAAGTAAATAAAATAAAGTTTAAAAAAAATTATTGAGGGGACTTCGCTGGTGGCGCAGTGGTTAAGAATCCGCCTGTCAATGCGAGGGACACGGGTTCGATCCCTGGTCTGGGAAGATCCCACATGCCGCGGAGCAACTTAGCCCATGCGCCAGAACTACTGGAGCCCATGCGCCTAGAGTCTGTGCTCCACAACAAGAGAAGCCACCGCAATGAGAAGCCCGTGCACCACAACAAAGAGTAGCCCCCGCTCGCCACAAAGACCCAACACAGCCATAAATAAATAAATAAATAAATAAACAAATTTATTTATTTATTTTAAAAAAAGTAAAACTTCCATAGAAAAAAATTTATTGAGGGCCCTAAGGAGATTTTACTAAGGTAACTTGTATCTATCAACTTTTACTGTATTCAAGGTTAAAACTGAGGCATTTAAAAATATTTATTTAGTAATTAATATTACATTAACAATAATAAGCCCAGTACATGTTAACATAAGTGGCATATTTTTATGAAAAATAACTAACTTCCAAAACAAAGGCAACAGAAAAGTGACACTGTTTACATTTTGCAAATCTCTTTAATGCCTCACTGAAGTCTCATTATCCTGTCTACATTCAGTCCATTGAGATGTCTTGTTTTAGTTGACATCTGTGAAAAAAACCCAACCAGACATATAGTTGGAGATGCATTTTAATAAATTTTCAGATAATTGTGGATCTCCTTCTTTGATACTGCACCAAAACTCAATAAGTATTATTTCTTTTTCTTTTTTTTTAATTTTTGGCTGCACTGGGTCTTCGTAGCTGCGTGCGGGCTTTCTCAAGTCGCGCGCTACTCTTCGATGCGGTGCGCAGTCTTCTCATTGCCGGGGCTTCTCTTGTTGTGGAGCACAGGCTCTAGGTGCATGGGCTTCAGTAGCTGTAGCACGTAGGCTCAGTAGTTGTGGCTCGCAGACTCTAGAGCAAAGGCTCAGTAGTTGGGACGCAGGGGGCTTAGTTGCTCCGTGGCATGTGGGAGCTTCCTGAACCAGGGCTTGAACTCGTGTCCCCTGCATTGGCAGGCAGATTCTTAACCACTGTGCCACTAGGGAAGCCCTCAATAAGTAGTATTTCTTAAACCTAAAGGTTAGCTGCAGTGTGAAATCTGAAAGTAGAGAGTGATGAACATTTTGTACTCTGTTACATTAAAATCTGTTGTCCTATCTTGCATTTTGAATAAATCTTTTATCCACACATGATTCTGTAACATCTTGCATTGCTCATTTGGGAAGTTTTTGCTCACTGAGTTATGCAGACCTTCCAAATGTTGACACATTTCACTGTATAATACTGAAAAATTACATTCATTAATATCACCATCAGTCTCAACAGAAAAGACATTAAATACTGGGAAACTGGAAGACAGAAGCTTTCTAAAATTCCAATTTTTGTTTGAAAGCTCAAATTTTATGATGGGCAACAAATGATAAACGTCAACTTTTAAAGTGGCAGGCTCACTCACTCATTTTCAAGAAAACGTCTATCAGATGCCCAAGTCTGAACGATCATAGTTTGTCAGTCATTCTTTCAAGTAAAAACGGTATTCCATTAAAAAAAAAAAAAAGCCTAGTTCAGCATGCCACTCAAGCGGTCACACGGGGCTTTTTCTTGCAGCGACCTTCATTTTCCAGGGTGCAGCAGAAAGCTCTGTGCATACTTCCCATCTCAACACAGAAAATATTACAAACATGTGTAACTCCAGATCAAGATTAATAAAATTAATATTTGTACTGCTTTAGCAAGGTCATTCTTCAGTAAAACTGGCTTTTTTGCCCCCCAAACTGTGAGTACTGGCTTTTTTTTTTCAAATTACATGAGGGTGAAAAATACAACAACGAGTACAATTTGGTGCCAAAGCCCTCATTAGTCTTAAGGCAGAAACAGTTTCACCTTCCAGTGCTATTGTACCAGTTGTACAAATATGGACTCAGCGAAAATGGCAAATAGCATCTTAGTGTTATTGTGGAAATAGCTTTAACCTTGCTGACCTGCTCAAAGGCCTGGGGATTCCCCTAGAGGTCCACGTACCACACTTGAAGAACCTCTTAGGAAAGTCACTGAACATCTCAGTTTCCTCATCTGTAAGGTCATAATAATACCTCCCTACGGGACTGTGGTGAAAATTAAACAAGATAAGATGACTGAGCTGCCTGGCACACAGCACGCTCATTAAATGTGAGTTCACTTCCCCTCCCCTCCCCTCTGTGCTCCACTCTGATGCATCTAGCGAATTCCTACTGATCCTTCAATGGGCAGCTCAGTTGTCTCTGCTCAGATAAGCCTCCCCCGACTCTCCCAGACAGAGATGGTTGCAAGCTGTGACCACACGTATCGAACAGCAGGACAACTGTGTGCTTCTGTCTGTCTCCCCTACTAGAGTGTGAGCTTCAGAGAGCAGACACCATGCCTTCCTCATGTTAGGAACCCTAGAATATAGCAAGGTGCCCAGTAATCGGGTGCCAAAGGAATGGGTCCTTTTCTTTCCCAAGTTGACTGCAAGTTCACTTCCTCACTAGAGGACAGAACGGCTCTTCTCAGAGAACGCCAGAGACTGCATTCGCAGAATGGCTACATGTCAACAGAAAGAGGGGATGAAAGAAAGTACAATGGGGGGCAGGTGTCCTTGGGGGGCCCAGTTATCTTCTTAAAGGTTGCCCAGGCCTGCCCTGGCTGAATCATTCTGAATCCCCTTGGGGCCCATGTTGGTGTGGTTCCAGCAGAGGTTAAACACATGGCTTTGGAGTCATTCAAACAGCAGGCGCTACTAACTGAACTTGTCACCTCTCTAAGGCCTTATCTCCCTTGGCAGTAAAATGACAATAATAAAGAGTGTCTGCTGTATCAGTTTTGAGGGGATATGAGATGCTATCTAAGTGTTCACTTCCCCTCCCCTATCAACTTTCCATGACCTACAGGAGTAACATGGAAAATTCCATCTGCAGCCTCTCTTGAATTGTCCACTTGGAAACATATCCAGGTGCTCCTGGCTAGCAGCAACTAAGCAGTGTGTGTGTGCCAAGCCCTGTGCAAAGTGTCTTTTAAACATTTTCGACTTCCTGCTTTCCCTGAAGATGAGGAGAACAAACACCCTCTAAGGGATTTCACTAAGTCCTGGTTAGAAGGGCCAACTCTGGGACCCTCTGGATGACATGAAGCGAGTGGTCACTGATAGGCTCTACAGCCCCAAAGAAGAGCCAGAAAGAAATGAAACGTTAACCCGGCACGATCACATGACTTACAGACGCCAAGGAAGAGGACGTCAGGCTGCTAATTAGGAAACAGTTCCTTCCTCATCATGGATTTAGACCTGTCCTGTCCTTGATCATCAATTCTGGCCTTGAGAGATGTGGCGTTATGTCTGTAAATAAACAGACTCAATAGTTAAAGATACAGGAGAGCTCACAGCTCGTGCTGGGATTACATCCTCTCCCCAGATTACTCTGCAGAACTGGGGGCCAGCAGGCATCCGTGAGAATCATGCTGGAGCCCTAGGGTGCGCCTCCAGACTGAATGACTTAGTGAAGGGGAGTGAACCCGCCATGGGAGGGCTCTTCTGGGCCCCATGCAAACTCTTCACTTGTTTCCCCAGCCTACCCACCCCAACTCAACCCACACTCCGAGACCACAGTCACCCATGGCTGTAGGGTAGTGTTTTTCTTTTTCTTTCTCTTTTTTGTTTTTTGACCACACTGCACAGCATGCAGGATCTTAGTTCCCTGACCAGGGATCGAACCCGTGCCCCCTGCAGTGGAAGCACAGAGTCCTAACAACTGGACTGTCAGGGAAGTCCCTAGGGTGGTGTTTTTCAAACTGCAAATTGGGACCCATTAGCAGGCCATGACATCAATTGAGTGAGTTGACCAATATGTCTTTTTTTTTTTTTTTTTTTTGCGGTACGCGGGCCTCTCACTGTTGTGGCCTCTCCCGTTGCAGAGCACAGGCTCCGGACACGCAGGCTCAGCGGTCACGGCTCACGGGCCCAGCTGCTCCGCGGCATGCGGGATCATCCCGGACCGGGGCACGAACCCGTGTCCCCTGCATCGGCAGGCGGACCCTCAACAACTGCGCCACCAGGGAAGCCCTATATTATGTGTATTTTAACACAATTTTTTTTTAAGTCCAGGTGGAAGATGGTGAGGACACAGGTAGCAGGCCTGGGGTCTACTGACAGGCATCTGGGTGGGGAAGGCAGAAGTGGTGGTGGGAGCAGAGCACATCTCAGATTCTGACAGGGATGCATGAGTGCTGGTGGGGCTGTTCACCTAGAGAGGGAGCAGAGAGAAGAGGAGATGGGGCATCTGGGACTCCCAAAGAGAGAGAGACGGGTTGTTTCTGCCCACCAGTCAGGTAACAGGACCCACTGTCAAAGAGGCAGGGCACCTTCAGATCGTGCAGGCAATCTCAATGCAGTCTCTCATTTAGTCCACAAATATTTATAGAGGACTTGCTCTGGGCTGGGCACTCTCTTGACAGCTCATTAGAATACCCATCAGAGGGACTTCCCTGGTGGTGCAGCAGTTAAGAATCTGCCTGCCAGTGCAAGGGACACAGGTTCAAGCCCTGATCCAGGAAGATCCCACATGCAGCAGAGCAACTAAGTCCATGCGCCACAGCCACTGAGCCCGCGCTCTAGAGCCCGAGACCCACAACTACTGAGCCTGCGTGCCATAACTGCAGAAGCCCGTGCGCCTAGAGCCCGTGCTCTGCAACAAGAGAAACCACAGCAATGAGAAGCCCGCTCACCGCAACTAGAGAAAGCCCACACGCAGCAACGAAGACCCAATGCAGCCAAGAATAAATAAATTAATTAATTTTAAAAAAAAAGAATACCCATCAGATAAACAAAGCGATAGAAATTCAAAGTTACCAGCAGAAAACCAAAAACTGGTGGACAAGAGAAATGGTGGTAAACGGAGAAAAGGTAGCCCTGGCTTCCGCCGAGGGAAGGCCTGCTTTACTTCTTGGCACAGATACCCCCTAACAAAAACGGTAGGCAGACTCTGGTAACTCTGATACTTGCCCCACCATCTGTGCCCTGACTTAAGCCTGCACACCCCAAGACTGGGCAGCAGTCACTCCCTGCTTCCCTAGCAGAGCCCTACTCTTCTCACCTCAAGAACTCCCACCTCGATCTCAATTTTCTAAATCTAAACTGAAAGCATACTTTCCAGAAAATGAGTAGTCAGGAAGGGGTGGTGGCAGGTGGATATACTGACTGTGATGGAATGCCCTCTAGGAGGGGTAGTCTTTAAACTCAAAAGGCCAATTAGAACTGGGGAAGATATTTTAAACATCTATGACAACATCTTAATGTCCTTAATATGTAAAGAGGACTCACAACTAATGAAGAAAAAGACAAACATCTCTTCCCTCCCAAACTGGGCAAATTAAAAAGCAATTCAGTAAGAAATAAATGTAAATAGGCAATAACATCGAAAGGTCACAAATACTATTTGAACCTAAGAAATTGTTAAAAATTTGCATGATAATGCTTTGTGTTAGCAGAATTATAAGAAAATAAGCCCTCAAACTCAGCTAATGGGAAGATAAAGTTGGTACGGACTGTCAGGATAGCAATTTGGGAAATGTGGCAAAGCCTTAAATATGTCTATAACCTCTGACACAGCAACGCCACTTCCAGTATTTACCAAAAGGAAATAGTTAAATAAGTGGGCAAAGATTTAGTCACCAGGATATTTCTCATAGTGACAGTATAATTTAAGCTTTGGATATAAATATTAAAAATTGATACAACCTAAATATTCCTTAATGGGGGTTGATTAACTGAATTATAGTGCATCCATGTAATAAAATAAAACTTAGAAGGTGTGCAGAGGATATTTACTGATACAAAAATGCCCCTGGCTTCTTACTGAGTGAAAATGTAAATATGCAAACATCTGGAAAAAAGATATCTGGATGGGATCATCTCTAGGGAGGAAGGCAAGGGGTCTAGGGACTTCTGGTGGAGGGGTAGGACCGGTAAGGTTCAATTCCTTGACCTGAGTGACAGACATGGGTGTTCCCTTCATAATTTATCCATTAAAGCAGGGTTCCTCAACCTTGGCTGTGTTAGCTTCTGGGGATGGATAAGTCCTTGTTGCGGGTGTCATGGAGCTGTCTTGTGCACTGTAGGACGTTTAGCAGCATCCCTGGCCTCTACCCACAGTAGATGCCAATAGTACCTCATCCTCCCACCCAGTGGTGACAACCCAAAAGGTCTCCAGACATTGCCAAAGGTCCCGAGGAACAAAATCGCCAACTGAGAACAACTGCATTAAAGCGTACATTTATATATTATGTACTTACTTAGGTGTTAAATTTCACACTAAAATTGCTTTAAAAAAAAAAAAGAAAAAAGAATCTTGGAGGAAATACGTCAAATTGTTGACAAGTTAATTTGAAGTATAAGGATAGGGGGCTACTTTTCACTTTTGTCTCATCCTTTTTTACATTGAGTACATGTTACGTTCACCTAAAGAAAACAGGCTATTTTCCATGCTTTAAAGTAATTTTTTTTTTTTTTTTTTTTTTTTTTTTTTTTTTTTGCGGTTCGCGGGCCTGCCTCTCCCGTTGCGGAGCACAGGCTCCGGACACGCAGGCTTAGTGGCCATGGCTCACGGGCCCAGCCGCTCCGCCGCGGCACGTGGGATCCTCTCGGACCGGGGCACGAACCTGCGTCCCCTGCATCGGCAGGCGGACTCTCAACCACTGCGCCACCAGGGAAGCCCTAAAGTAACTTTTAATATTCAAAAAGCTATGATTCAAAGAGTCCGGTGTCCTTGCAGCTCACCTTCCCTATACAGGTAAGTCAGGTGGGCCCACCTACAGATGGTTCTATAAGATTCCCCAGGAGATAGATGAGAGGGGAGGGGGGAAGGGAGAGAGAGCGACTGGAGAGACGCGGGGAGGAAGAGAGGACTGATGGGAGAAGGGAAAGGGAAGGGGCAGTAATGACTCGGGTTCTGGCTGGTGAGCCTGGAGGAAGCAGGGTAGAAAGTCACTAAGTGGGGGCACAGGAGACCCAAACTTCAAGGAAATAAGATGTTTGAGCTCGAAGGGAACAGGAATCTGGTTTTGTTCTTGGATGCATCCCCAGCCCCTCGAACAGCACCCAGCATGTAGTAGGTGCTCAATAAGTATTTGTTCAATGAACTAAATGCATGAATGAAGGGATGTAAATCATGACATTAGAGGGTGGGAAATGGGCAGGGCAGAAGAGAAGTCCAGCTCATTAAATGCTATAGGAAATGAAGCTGCCCATTCACGCAGATGGTCAGTCAAAAATCTCCACCATGGCCCAGGTACTCACGGTAGTTAGTCACGCCAACTAAATAATTAATACAAGAACAAAGGGATGATAAGTATTCATTAAAAACCTCTATCCTAAAGACCTGAGAGAGGGAACACATAAAAGGGCCCTCAGAGTCCAGCCTCCCAGAGCTCACAGTCTATTTTGGGAGGCAGGTCCTGAAATTACATCTGAGCCTGGAATGCCCGGAACAACTGTGAGACAAGTGGGCCTGGCCAGGCCCATGCTCCTCGGGCTCCGCTCCGAGCGGGAGCCCAGCACACAGTGCGGAGACTTCTCTGCAAGCAGTCCAGTCCCCTCTGTGCCATGATGTGTTCCGACAAGGCTTCTCACCCCTGATTGCGCTTTCTGTACATTTGGAGATTTTTTGGAAACACCTATATCTGGGCCCCTCACCCCAGAAGTTTTGCTTCAAGAGAGGAGGGACCGGGAGTTTGGCAGTGTTTTTTCTGAAAGCTCTCCACGCAATTCTGATGTGCAACCGGGGTTGAGTACCCCAAGCTAGATGATCTGTAAATTCTGGGTCTGATTCTAACAGCCCCTTTCCCTAAGCATCAACTCAGCCCCCAAGTCCAGCATGAATACCCCTGTCAGGTGGGGGAGGTCACATTAATTTCACCTTTCACCACATCTCACATCAATTTCTCTCAAGACGTGGTTCCAAAATGGCCTGCATCAGGTATGGAAATGCTAATTCTTAGGTCACTTAAACCTGCTGCATCAGAACCTCTATGGATAGGACCCAGGAATCTGTCTTTCAAGCACAATCGCCAGAAGATTCTCAGGCACAGTAAAACATGAAAACCATTGCCTCAGACTGTTGAGACTCCCAGGCACATCTGGAAGATGGTGAGTAACTGGGCCACAAAGGGCACACACCAGAGAGTACCACCAGTTTGCTCTCAGCCCCAGGCATCCTGATGAATAGGACGAGATGCTGCCCTCAAGGAGTCCTGCGATCCTAATTACGGAGCAAAGTACTGAGCACAGCCCAGCTGGGGCAAGTGCACTAGCAGACCTAACAAGGTGCTGTGCATTACGAGAGGAGAGACTAATGATAGCCAGGGGAATCCTGGGTGCCTTCCTGGAGAAGGTGGCATTGTAGCTGGGCTTTGAAAGTTAAATAGACTTTGAACAGCTGGAGATGGTACATTCCATTATATTGCAGTTTTGCTAGGAGCTTGTCAGTGCAAATAAATAGTAAGGCATTATAAAGGGAGGGGAATGCAGAGATGGGGAGAGGACAGCAGGTGCATGTGCTTGGGGTACCTGGGCTGGGGCAACAGCCAAGAGGGACCTCAATTGATTTGGACTCAAGGGCACTGCCCGCTCCAAGCACTCCCTGCCATGACCAGGACACTTCCCCAGGTTTCCATTTCCTTGTCTGCAGAATGGGGAGATTAGTAGCTACCACAAAACCGTTAGAGAACCAGGGAAAGAGAGTGGTGAACAGATGCAAAAGAAGTCCGAAGCATCTAAGAGACCTAGGCTGATGAAGGGCCCTGGGCTCAGGGTCCTTGGGGAGCTTCTTTCCCAGCCAGTGTTGGCCCCATCATTTCCACACAAGAATGGCTTAAGCAGAATCTGAACCTAAGGGAGAACTAGGGACCTTGTCTGGATGCTGCATTTCATAGTAGGCACCCAGGAATATCACCAATTAATGAAAACAGAAGAGTTTTCTAAACTGTTTCGACTCACACTTTTCAAAAGAGGAATAAAATGTAAATGGTCACACATCAAAGAATAAAAGCTACAGTTAGTTCTCACTTTGCCAAACTGTGTCTTTCATCTATGGTTATCATCATTTTGGGGTGCTTGGGGAGAAGATGGCGATCGTGGGTCAGAGCTAAAGAGCCCCCTTGGTGTTCCCACCTTTTTCTAACCTCCTGAAAACACCAGCCACTTGTCCCTCTCCGTTTGACCACCTTTTGCGCCGCACACGTTTTTTAATTCCACAAAACCACAGGATACACCTCGTGGTAAGAGGAAAACCCTCTCCCTTTCCTTAATTATCTTTCTTTGCAGAACCGGGGTCCTGACTCACTGCCATTGTTCCTTCTCTTAATTTTGACAGATCCTTCCTCTTCCCTTTCCCCTCCTGAGATACCTCCTCCCGTGGGAATGTCTGCCTTGAGGCGGGAGTTAAGGGTGCCTGGTGAGAAGGGGGCGGGGTTTGAGTCCTTTGGGGTGTTTGCCCCAAACAGAGAGACCCTCTCTGGTCTAAGTACCACAGGCAGGTGTTTAGGCTCTTTGCATTTAAAAAACTTCCTTGAACTCTCAAAATTTTTTGTATCAAGGCTACATCCGCTCTATTCTATCCCTTTTCCTCCCAACTGAGACACGGCCGATTCAATATGGCCAGTGCTGAAGAAAGATGGACGAATGAATGAATGAAATCAAGACACAACTTTCACGGTCTCCACACCCAGTTTTTAAGCGATCCTATTCCTCTCTCTTCCGCACCCATCCTCCAACCCCGCCCTCATCACTGCCCGCTAAGGGCTCGCACGTTATTCCCTCTGGGCTTCTGTCTTAGAAAAGTGTTAACTGTCGACCTGTTATGGCACTTCCGGTTTTCCAAAATTTCTGAACACTGTGGCATTTATCGTGCTCGGTTGCATCCTCCTCGTCTCCTCGGCAGAAGATAGGACCGAAATTTCTCTGAGATTTCTGTCCTTGCTGACGGGGAGGAAACTATGGCTTGGACTACAGTTAGCGCCGGAGCCGGGGCGGTGCGCGCGCAGAGTCGGTGGCGCGGGCGCACGGGCGCCACGGCCACGGGGCTCTCACCTCGGAAAGTCAGGCTGGCGACCGGGTCGCTGCGCCGGTCCTTCTTCACACTGGGGAGGTTGCTGGCCCTCACCAGCTGGCAGCTCAGCATGGTTCGGCCGGCCCCCACCGAGCAAGCGCTCGGCTCCGAGGCAGCCGCACCAGAGGGGAGCGAGCTGTCGCCTCCGCGGGAGAAGTCCCGGCGCCTGAGAGAGGCCGCGGCGAGGACACCGGACACCCACTGGGTGGACCCTCCCCTCCGGCCCGGGTCCGGATCCGCCCTGCCCGCGGAGGGCGGGGCGGGCCAGGGGTCAGCCTGGCGCCGGCGGGGGCGCTGGTCCCCTCCGCGGGTCCCCGCCCCCGCCAGGAATGGAAGCGCAGCTGGCGCGGGGCGCACGGCTGGGCTACGCAGCTGGGAAGCGTCGCCCGCCCGCCTGCTAGCGGGAGCCCGCACCGTCCCGGTTACCCGCCCGGCCAGCGCGCCCGGGCCCCGAGCGCACCAAGGCCGACCTCGTTTCCACTGCTCTCCTGCCCGAAGCGCCCAGGGGCAACTGGGTGCGAAGGCGGGAGGTGGGGGAAACGGGGCTTCAGAGACCGGAGTGTGTCCGCGGGAAACTGCAAGCGCTGCGAGCGCTAGAGGAGGAGAGGGCCGAGCGGCCAAACGTGCGCTGCGCCCTGAGCCCCTGGCGCCCACGCCGCTCGCCTCGGCCCACCTTCCCCCTCGACCGCCCTCGGTGCCCCGGAGGTCCGAGAGACTCCGACGCTCGAACTCTCGCGAAGAGCCTCTGAGCCTTCTCCAGAGCAGTCTGGGGTCACCCGCCTCCGGAGGCGGAGGTCTGCATCCTGCCCACTCGGTACCCTGCCACATCCCCAAAAGCAATCTCTAGGTCCCCTCGCCCTCACCATGAGGGGAATTGCCTAGAGCGTGAGCCTCGAGTGGTGACAGCCTTTAGCGTGCGTTCCTGTGTTACGTCTGGTTCCTTTCCAGCTGATGAACTTCTTGGCCACAGGTGGCTTCTCACCTCCATACCCCTACATTGCAGCACCGAGCACCCGACAGGCACTGTCCCTCCTCCCACCTCCCAGGTCCTCACTAGCTTCCTCACTCAGCCTCAATTCAGTGACTAGTTATCGTCATTCTGCTGCACAAGATCACAGCTCTCTTTTTCTTCGCTTGTTTTGAAGATCCAGCATTTTCAGGTGGCTAAACAGCAACGTGGTGAAATCCAGCCCTGCCTACTCCACGCCAGCCCGCTAAGCACTAAAGGTGTTGGAGAATAACACAGCTAGCCTGCTGGTCTCACCTGTTATTTCCCACCCCTGACTCTGGTGGATCCTGAGTGCTGATAGGGAACTACTACATGTCCACAGCCTCTTCAATCTCCCTCTCTCCTAGACAGCTATTTCATACTTTTCTCTCCCCAAACCCACAACACCCCATCACCATCCTCGCTCTCAGTTTGCTTTTTATATGCAAAGTAGAGAACTTCCTCAGGCTCCCCGCCTCCTAACTCCCGTCAGCTTCTGCACCCAAATCTTTTGCTCTTTCTCCTGCTGTTATAAACGAATCATTCGTACTCCTAAGCCCCGCTGGGCACTTGGGCACTAGATCCTACCCCCTCACCCACTCGATGACAAGTCTGAGGCTGTCCTCTCCCCAACCTTAAAGGCTGCACCTTCTCTAGCTGGCTTGCGCCCTCTTCCTCCTGACTCTACCACTCTCCCTGGGTGACCCCACTAACCCTTACGATGAGCTGGACATTTACTTCCTCTCCAACATCCAAACTTCCTCTCTCTCAGCAGAACCCGACTATTCGGGTACTACCCCCAGCCCTAGCTCCAGATCCTGACCTATCTGAGACCATCTCCTGGCAATAGCTATTGGTCCAGCGATGGCATATGTCCCGAGTTGTTCTCCTGGAGGGATAACTTATCCTCCGTGAATGGACAAGCCCAACTTCCTCTCCTGCTTTGTGAGAATAAGGAAGCATGTAGATCAAATTGCCGGCCAGCTCTAAGATGTAGCAGACACCAAGGACAGCAGACCAGAGAGAAAAATGGAGTCAGCCTGGGTCCAGGGTGACTGTGGAGCTGTCCACTGTATATGCCCAGAGTCCACCAGGTCTCTGGATCATACTGTGGCGTGGTACTAACAGGGATTCCTCCCAAGAGGACTTGTATCGGGCATAAAAACCACTTTAAGGGCTTCCCTGGTGGCACAGTGGTTGAGAGTCCACCTGCCGATGCAGGGGTACACGGGTTCGTGCCCCGGTCCGGGAAGATCCCACATGCCGTGGAGCGGCTGGGCCCGTGAGCCACGGCCGCTGAGCCTGCGCATCTGGAGCCTGTGCTCCGCAACGGGAGAGGCCACAACAGTGAGAGGCCCGCGTACTTCAAAAAAAACAAAAAATCACTTTAAGACTGTTTATTATTAAAGTCTTTTTGAGGTAGGATTTCACTTACTTGCAGCCTAAGTCATCCTTACTGACTTTGGTACCATCTATGTGCCCACAGCATCCAAGTACCTCCACCAAGGCATTTCCACCACCACCCTCTCCTGCCTGGGCTGCCTCTTAGCTGGTCACCTCTGGTCCATTATCCACACAGGAGCCAAGTGATCTTAAATATAATCATGTCTTTCCCCTCGTAAAATCCCTCCAAGGCCTGCCGTGCTCTTGGAATAAAGCCCGGCTCCCTTTCCTCTGCATACAAGGTAAGACCCCTCAGCCCCTCACTTCTCAGTTTCTGGAACATGCTGAGCTCCCTCCAAACTCCCTCCAAGCTCTGCTGTCACCTCCACCTGCACCTGCCTTCCCCCCTCTCTTAAAGGGCCACCCCCACTCACTCTTCAGGCTTCATCACTTCCGTGGGAAGCCTCTGACCTCCCGGTCTAGGCTGGGTCCTCTGGCAAACAACTGCACAGCAACGCTTTTCCTTCTTAGCGCTTGTCCCAACTGGAAGCAGTAACTATTTGTTTAAGTGCTGGTTTGATGTCTAGCTAGATGGTGGAGTCGGTCGAAGAGGGGAGAGCCCCAGTCTGTCTCAGGCAGCCAGGTGTTCCCGGTGGATAGAAGGGCTGGCCTGGGGTTGGTGTGATGGACATTGTACTTGGCTCCCCAGTGTCCCTTCCACCCTGTGATGTGAAGGGTGCTGTTCTCAAAGAGGGTAGTACTGCCCCCTAGGGGCAATTTTAGATCTGATGATCGAGGATAGTTTTTACCATCACAATAATTCCTGACGTTGCTGCCTTCCCCAGCACACCACACCCTGCCCCCTAGCCCTGCTCTAATCGGTCAGAGGGGGCACAGGAAATCTGTAGGGGCATATCTAATATTTCCAGAGGAATATTCCAAGGGACCTTTGCAAACACTTGGCTTATGTCCAAGGAACAGTGTCTCCACACTCCTGCTCAGCTGGTGGCCTGAGCCCTGGACACTTCCTGAGGCCTCTTTTCCCATCCCAACTTCCAACTTCCCAGCCTGGCTGCCCTTCACTTCTCCCTGATAGGATGGCTGACTCTTCCCTTGGGGATGTCATCCTGGGGCCGGTGCTCAAGGGGGCTTCCTCCCAAGGGGACTTGCAACAGGAATGCAGCTCTTGCGGACAGTGTGCTGAGACCTCAACTTGGCCCCCTCAAAGATGTTCTCCCGGGGCTTCCCTGGTGGCGCAGTGGTTGAGAGTCCTCCTGCCGATGCAGGGGACGTGGGCTCATGCCTCGGTCTGGGAAGATCCCACATGCTGCGGAGCGGCTGGGCCCGTGAGCCGCTGAGCCTGCGCGTCCGGAGCCTGTGCTCCGCAACGGGAGAAGTCACAACAGTGAGAGGCCCATGTACTGCAAAAAAAAAAAAAAAAAAAAAAAAAAGATGTTCTCCCCTCCTGCCATAGAAATGTTCCAAGGAGATTGACCTGGAAGCATGGTCACCCACATAAATAGACTACATTTCCCAGAACTCCCTCAGAGCTAGATGTGGCCAGGAAACCAGGTGATGACCGATGCGATATGAGCAGGAGGGCTATGTGTGTCCTGCCCAGGCTGCAGTGAAAACATATCCCAAATCATCATATCCAAAATTCCCCCAAGGGGACAGTACTATCCTCTTTGAGAACCACTGGCTCAGCCTCATCATGGTGTGGAAGGGACACTGGAGAGCCAAGTACAGTATCCACCACACCAACCATGTTGTCAAAGGGACCACGGGGGATAGCAGAGAAACAAGACAGAAAGGATCCGGGGGCCTGGACAGCCCTGCGGGTCAGAACTTTACCAGCCTGGGCTGCCTACACATCAACCATTATGTGAGTGAGAGAGACCATCGTGCCCCCCACCATCAGTTAGGGCTCGCTAGCCAACAGCCAGGTCTGCATCCTACCTAAGGCCCCAGGTAAGGGCGGCTCCTCGGCATCCCGGAAAACTCCAGCCCCACTGCAAAGGGGACAAGGCCAGCTTAGGAGCCACTGTTGGGTAGCAAGTGGGTAAGGGTGGTCTCGGGTGTCCTCGGCCTGCAGCGGCTTGAAGCAGGATTTCAGCGCCCGGCCAGAGATTGAAGTCAGGCCACGGCAGTGAGAGCACTGAATCCTAGCCACTAGACAGGTGGCCAGTGACAAGAAAATGAATTTCCACAAAGAAACGGAGAGTAGTGAAACAAGTAAAGTGTTTATTAGGAGGAAAAAGAGTACGTGTGGGTAGACACACGGGCGGGCTCAGAGAGAGGGGCGGGCTCAGAGAGAGAATCGCGCCGTTGTGGTAGTTTGAATGACCTTTATGGGGCATTTCTTCTGGGTTTCCTTTGGCCAGTCATCTTGCTTTGCTGGTCTGAGTCCATATTTGGTATATCTCAGCGTCCTCCTCTGTGTGTGTGCGCATCTCTTAGCCAAGATGGATTCTAGAGAATAGGCCTACGGGTAGGTTGACATCACTTACTATGGGGTGGCGCCCCCTCCCTTTTTGACCTCCAAGGAGCTTTTCTGTGTGTGTGTAGTTGGGAAGGTCTCCTTGACTTCTGAGAATGAGGACTATGTGGTCTTCTATCCCTTATCTGGGCAGGGCTTAGCTTCTCCTCCCTCCTGCTGTTTGGAGTCTCTGTCCACAGGGGACAAACTCCAGCCGTTTAGCCTGGGGATCATCTATCTCCTGCCTCAAGGGGACCTGCTTTGAAGCTGCATTTGCATAGCAAGCCCAGTTTTTACTTACAATTTCATGTTAAGCGCAACAGACATTTCAGAGCTAAAAGAGGTAAGGTGGGGAGGGGACTAAGGCTCTCCCCTGTTACCCCATCGGTGTAGTCATGGATAGGTGCTGACTGATAATCTCAAGTGAGAGGAGACTGGCTGCCTGTTCCCTGGAGAGTCCAAGAACCAAGGTCTCCCAGATTAAACAAAACACCATCAGATGCTGCCACTGGTGTCCCCTGGGACACATCCAGCACATAGACCTGCTGTCTTTGATCAACACAATGTTTTATAACAAAATTGTACTTTAACCATAAGGAGATCTGGATTTATAGCATCCCTTGAAAAATCAGAGAAGCTGGCACACGATCCCTAATTTTCTGCCTAACACTGACTCTCTGGCGCCTGCAGCCAGGAGCATGCATCTCGGCTCGCCCTACTCGCTACCACTCACCCAATATGCATGCGCTTCTCCCTCTGGCCTTAGTTACGCCACCTGCCATGCTCCCATGGGCATGTGGGTTTGTGACCCTCTTCTGTCACCTAGATGGGGTCCTTCCTCCCTGCCAGTCAAGGGGGAGATACTTCAAGGAGAGCCCCTTCTTGCTTTTGGAGTTGGCCTCCTCTGGCTCAGTTCTCCTAATGTCTGGGGCCTTGTTTTTTCCCAAGGCCTGACATGGGGTATCCAGGAAGCAAATAAACCTTGCCCTCTGCTTCCAATAACACCAACCTGGAGACGAACACTCTGCATGTGAGCTTACAGGATTCCTCAGGGCACATCTGCCAAAGTCCAAAAACTTACAGGAGTAAGGATGGTCCAATGCCTCCTCCTGCCCTCCCCGCTCACATTCATTGAAGAATTTGTGTCCCAAGGATATCCCAATCCGACCAGCTGGGATTAGAGAGGCAGTCACGTGTCTACCAGGGGTGTCGGGGTGTAGACTGCACATACAGCAGTGATTCTGGTTATGGCCACGGTCATGTGACCGACTGCCTGGGAAGAACTCTCCCATAGCAGGGACAATCAGATGGCCCTGCGTCCATCCCAGTGCACCCTTTTCTAGCCATGTGTCCCAAGACGTGAGATTTGACCTTTCAGAGTCTGTTTCCACTTCTGTGAAATCGAGAGAATGCTACTTCACAGAGCTGTTAGGAGGATTACAGCAAACACTAAAGTTTCCAGGCCAGTGCCTACCTGGCGCACAGTAGGTACACAATAGATGTTAGTGCTCTTCTTGCTAACACTTCAGCCTAATGAACCAATCTGGAAAGAGACCAGCATGCAGGAAGTAAAGAAAGAAATAGGGGTGGGATAGGGAGGGTGGGAGGGAGGGAGACGCAAGAGGGAAGAGATATGGGAACATATGTCTATGTATAACTGATTCACTTTGTTATAAAGCAGAAACTAACACACCATTGTAAAGCAATTATACTCCAATAAAGATGTAAAAAAAAAAAAAAAAGAAAAGAAAGAAACAGATTTTGGCCTGGGGAGAGGGACTGAGAAGGTTTGTGGGCTCAGGGAGTCACTTTTCCAAGAAAGATCTAGCCCAATGGTGAGGGTCACAGCCAGCCGGCAGGCAAGTGGACATGTGTCTTGGCCTCAGAAGCGACTGCTCCGGGGGGTGCGGGGGGAGCAGCCAGAGGAGACAGGACCAGGGTCCCTTGGGGCCGAGGGGATGGCCACTCACTCCTCAGCACATTGTGCCCAGTCTGGTAGGACAGTAGATGAACCAACAGAGCTGGTGATAGGCCGGACCAGGCAAAAAAGATAGTGAAAGGCTTTCTGGATGTGTGCAGTGATTTCTTAGTACATGTACAATACATGTTAACCATAATAATAATTATAATAAATATATATATAAACATATATAATAATAGTAAAATAGTTAACATGTATTTAAGTGCCAGGCACTATTCAAAGTGTAATATGTGTATTAACACATAAACGCTTCAGAATCATCCCTCCAAAGCAGGTACTATTATTATCAACACTTTATAGATGAGAAACTGAGACACAGAGAGGTTAAGTAACTTGTCCAAAGACACACAGCTGGAAAATGACAGTGCTGGGATTCCAAATCCAAGGTCCCAGGCAGTCTGGGTCCACAGCCAACACTCTCAGCTACCGTCCTTTCATTCTTGTTCCATGCTCTCATCCCACTGGAATGTGACCAAGGCTGCCAGCTATCTGCACCCCTGAGCCCCTCCACCCCACTGGATTGGCTAAGCTTGGGGCCTATGCTTACAGTGTCCCTTTTCCGGAGGCCCCCAAGTGCCTGCCACACCCACTGCAGGCTGCCCACCTCAGTGCTACATGATGCATGCCCCTAGCCTTAGCTTATCAGTCCCTGAACAGCCATCACAGGCCTAACAGAGGCCTTGAGATGGCCTAGCACAAGAGTACTGCCCAGAGGGAGCATCCTGGGCCAACCGGTGACTGGTCCTATGAGATGCAGAGAGGGTGATGCAGAGGGGCAGAGACCCCTCTGAGATAAGAAAGCATCCTCCAGACCAGAGAATGCGAGTGGGGATGTCAGGGCCTGAGGGCGAACGAGAGTGGGTGGCAGCAGGGACAATGTGTGAGATGAGGCAGGGTGTGAGGGGGCCACGTGCAGACTGAGACTGGTCTCTGGGGTGTGAGCCAGACCTGGGTCCTGCCCCTCCACCTTTTACTGCTTGTCTCTTATAAATCAGAGCTAAGACCAGAGGGAAATGGTAGAGCAGTTAAAGACGGGTTCTGGAGCCAGAGTGTGTGGGCCTGAATCCTGATTCCACTAATTACTAGTGTATGACTTAACCTCTTTTTGGTGTGGAATGGGGGTGATAATGGTTGCTACCATATACGGTTGCTAGGAGGATGAAGCGTCTACATACAAGGGCCTGGTACAAATTACAACTCGAACACGATAGAACTCATAGTAAGTGAGCTCCATTTAGAACAGCGCTTACACCTAGTAAGCACAGTATCAGTTAAATGTATCTCACAGGATCGTTGTGGGGTTTTGAAGAAACGGCATCTGAAAATGGTACATTGTGCTTAATGAATGACCATTCTCTCTGCTTGTGATGAATACGCTTTTCAAAATTGGAATCCTGCATCTCTGGGTCATTCGTCATACACTGCCCTCCCCGCAGCCTTGCACTCCCCCCGACTCTGACTCAGCCCATGCTGGGTACCCCCCACACAGCCCTCCCCTGTTCTGGCTCAGGCCCAGGGTGCCTCCTGTGTGGGCAGTGCATGGTATGCATTCCAAAGCACTTTCTTATTCATGAGCGTGGACGCTGAGAACAACAGAGGGCGTGATGGGGGTGGGAGGGGTGCTTTGGCCACTGTGTGACCTTGGTCAGGCCCCTGCACTTCTCTGGGCCTATCTGTAAAAGGGGATGATATCCCTGCCCACTGGCCTTACAAAGCTACCGTGAGCAGGAAATGGATTTATGCATGGGCGGAGGCACGTGTGAAATTATGAGATATTACAAATAGGTAACCAAAGGAGGAGGTCTATGGGCCCTAAAAGCAGAAGGTCTGGGAAGCCAGGTCCAGGCCAGCTGGTGCGGGAAGCCTTCCCAGAAGGGTGTTCTGCTCTGACGAGTGTGTCCCTGAGACAGAGCCTTCTGCATAATCATTCACCAACCTGGCCCCGGTCGGGATAAGGAGGGTGAGCAGGCCCGAATGCCGCAGGGAGGCCAAATTTGGACATGAGTGAGGAGCTTGGCCAACACGCAGGAGGTGGACTGTGGCCAAGGGTGGGGGAGGGAGGGCCTGCGCTCCCCATGACTGCTTGGCAGTGACTGTGATGGCTGGGAGTGGGGGGGATCCAGAAGGCCCCCTGCGAAGGCTGGGGACCCTCTCAGTCAGCACAGACAGTGTACCTCGTTCATCGCCAGGGAAGGGGGAGCCCACCCAGAGGAGCCAGGCTGCAGGCCAAGGGGAGGACTGCAGACTGACAGCAGACAGACAAATGGGGGGAAGGGCTCAGTCAGGGCGAGGATGCAGGATGGGGCACTTGCTCCATGACGACAGGAGAGGAGCCACACCAATAGGATTTCCTCTAGGTAAAGCACTTCCGGGGTGAGAAAGTGCTTCCCCTTTCATTATTCATTATTCGTTCTTTCCTTTCTCTTACTAGGGTTCTGAGCTTGGTCTGGGGAGGGGCGACATGAAGGCTGAGTCAAGTGTGTTGTCCTGCAGGGAGGTGTTGGGAGCTGGGGGTGTGGTCAGAGAAGGTGGGGGAAAATCTGGTTCAGGCTGAGTGGACGCCAGAGGAGACAAGACCCCTGAGAACAGAGGCAGGGGCTCCAAGGTGACCCTTCTTGCATTTCATTTGTGTACTGGACAGCTCCAGAGGGTGCTCAGCCCTCAGGGGGCCCTGTGCCAGGCGAGGGGTGCTGGGGCGGGAGTGGCTGCTTAAAGAACAAGATGCCTGTTTTCCCTCCAGCAGCAATGTATCCTTCCTCCCCTCAGCCAGGGGGCTATTTACAGAGTGAATGGTGCTCCCTGGAGGTCTGCAGCTTTCAGCCCAGGGCCCTCAGCCAGGCTGCTAGTCCGGGCCATGCAGATGAACCACTGGCCTGGCCTGCCCAGAGCCAAGGTTTCAGAGGAAGCGTGGAGGCCCCCGATTGGTGCCCTCGTTCTCCTCCTGGAAACCTTGAGAAAGCTCATTTCTGAAGGCAACTGTGGGAAACTGGTCAGAACAGGTCAAAGCAACGCGTTAGGAAAAGAGCACAGCTGGCGTGTCACCTCCCGCTCCTTCTACCCCCTTTGGGGCACACTTCTTTCTCCTCCTCGAGAAACCCAAAATCTCACACCCAGGAATGTGTGTATGTGTGTGTGTGTGTGTGTGTGTGTGTGTGTGTGTGTGTGTGCACATTGCTATGGACACATGCCTGCGTTCTGTGAGTTTCTACTCCTTGGAACTTGCAGGTGTCACAGGCACTTCAGGTGTGCATGTGTCCGGGGACACATGGGCACAGGGGCGTCTGGGAACAGGTAGATCCAGGAGCTTGTGAAACTGAAAGGGAATGTCTGCTGGATGGCCAGGGACCAGCCGATGCTATGATTGCCAGAGGCCTGGGATGTAGCCAGGTCTCCGGGGTAGAAAGGGAATGACAGGTAACTAACAGAGGCTGAGAGTGAACCCACAGGGCGGGTGGGGAGGTGGGCTCCCACACTCCTGCCCTCTGGTCCTTCTCCCTCAGTATGGCTCCAAACCCACAGACCCAGCTGTGGAGACCCCAGCTCTGGCTCCACCCAGAGGGGCATCGCAGAGAAGCAGACAGGGCCCTGCCTTCACCTCCCGGAGTAGGCCGTTCATCACCATGAAAAGACCTTCCTGTGGGAGGTCTCAATCTGATAGGGGAGCAGGCTCCCCTGCTCAAGGTAGCCTCAATCTGATGATGGAGCTACCACCCCCAACATGCTAAATTTCCCGCATCCTGTGCCCAAAGCAAGGGTAGGATCCCTGGACCGATGGGCGATGCCTCTGCCCCCAGTGGCCGCCTGCCTGCCGGCCCAGCCTGTAATAGAGAGCGAAGGCCGAGGAGAGCCGCCAGGCCCGGGCCGGGGCGCGGGGAGGGGGTGGGGGGCGGGGGGCGGGAAGAGCTGGATTACAAATAGTCCGGGCACCAGTCTTCCGGGGAGAGGCGGGGAGCCCTGCAGTAAAACGCTTTGCACCACACAACCTGGAAAGGCTTCTTTTAAGAGATCCTGAGAGTGCGAGGAAAGATGCTGGCCCCGTCTTCCAGGCCCCTCTTAGCCCCAACCCGGGCTCAGCTTCCAGGCCGCTCAGCCACCTCTCCCTCTTGCCTCAATTTCCCTCTGAGTCGCCTCTCTCCGAGGGTGTGTGTTTTTGCAACACTCAAAGTCAATCTGGTCTGGGCGAGGAGTCTGTCCTCTCACGTCCCAGTGCTCTCCGGGATGGAGAGCCGCGGCGTCTCCTCTCCGACCCCATCCTCCCCTCCCGGGAGGGATCGCGGGCCCCTCCTACCTGCAAACACCGCAGAGCAGTAGGCATCGCTGATGTCGGAGTCCGGGGTGTGGACGTTCTCGGCGTAGAGGATGAAGACCCTCAGCATGACTGGCGGGGAGTCAGGGCCCAGTGCGCCCAGGGCGCGGAGAGGGCTGGGGAAGGTCGGGGACGGTCGAGGCGCAGCTCGTGGGTTCCCTCACTGGAGAGAGCTGGCGGAGGGAGAACGGCTTGGATCACTGGCTCCCGGCTCAGAGCAGCGGCTCTTAAAGAGGAACAGGCCAGTCCCGGGCTGCTTCAGTGGGCTCCACTCGGTCCGCGCCCCGGCTGCGCTCAGCCCGCTTGTCAGCGGGTGCTCCGAGGAGAACAGGGGCTTCTGCTCACCTTCCACCCCCGCCGCCCTACCCGGGCTCGGCTAAGCTGTAATTCAATGCTCCAGCCGCAGACTCTCCCAATGACACGGCATTTTGCACCTGGCGGTGGAACAGCGGACTGGGCGGCGGCTGCGAGGGCTGAGGGCTGGACCAGGGGTCCGGGCGCCCAGCGCAGTTCAGATCTCGCTCCTGCACGGGAGAAGGGCTTTGTCCCTCCCCTGACCTTCCACCTCCGGCAGTGTGCGCAACGCCAAGCCCGTCGCCTCCTCCCGCCGCGGGGATTCCAGCACTCCCCCTCGGAGCCAGCCGGCCGGACCGCCCCGGGGACGCGCTGGGGAGCAGGCGCGGGGCCGGCGCTTTCGCGAGAGAAGACCAGAGCTGAGGAATTTCATTGACGGGCAGCGCCGGCTGCCTTAAAAACTTTGTACCGCTCTTCTCTGGTTATAAAAACAACACATGACACTTTTAACACAAAATCATAAAAGAAAGAAATCACTGAGTCTGAAAAATACAGTATTAACATTTGTTTATTTACCAGCCCAGATTTTTTCCTGTGCATTGCATGCATATATGCACGTAAATTAGTCTTTATTGTACACCTGAGATCAGAGTGTCTGTGCAGTTCCGTGTCCTGCTTTTTCATGTACCATTTTCTTGCATCATTAAAAATTCTTTATAAACAATTTTTTTCAACAGCTACCTAATTTTCTATCATATGAATGTCTTAAATTCCAAAGCTTTCTCCCACTGCTGCACACTGAGGCTCTTCCCAGTTTCTTATCATCAGAGTAGTGAGAAATCGTTTTTTATATAAAAACTGGGATATAAACCCATCTTGAGCCCCCCTCTGCTTGTTCCTCAGATGGGATTCCTAGCTTTGGAATTATAAGGGCACAGGACATGCCTTTTTTTTAGGCCCTAGTACCTGTTGCTAAACTGCTTTCCGGCAGCTGTGTGGACCCACTCCCAGCAGATGGGTGACTCACCTTCTAAAGTGGGCCACTTGGATGGGTGTGGGTGTGCTGTCAGCAAAACTTGTCAGCTGTCAGCAAAACTTCTCCCCCAGCAGCCCATGGGGGTAGCACACACTCCCAGCGCAGGAAGGGTCAGCTGCTGACAGGGGGCTCGCTTTGCCTTATATGAAGGTACCAGGAGGTAGCAACACTCCCCCAAAGGTCTGTGATTTTAAGATCAGAATAGCAGACACTGTGGTCACTTATAGTTCTCCGGCTGCAATCTGTGCCTCTTCTTTGCCTCTAGCACCATACGTGGTTGGGGGAAAAGTAAAATGAGGGGCTTAAATTTAATCATTCATTTAACAGGTATGTATGGAGCCCTGCAACATGCCAAGCACTGTCCTGGGTGACAGGGACACAACGGTGAACATAAGTGACATGGTCCCTGTTATGGGCTGAATTGTGTTCTCCCCAAATCTGTACATTGAAGCACTAACCCCAGTTAAGAAGGTCATTAAGTTAAAATGAGACTGTCAGAGTAGTCTCTAATCTAACACAACCTGACAGGTTCTTGTAAGAAGAGGAAATTCGGATACATGAAGAGACACCGGGGAAGCAGGCACACAGAGGAAAGACCACGCAAGGACACCACAAGGAGGGGGCCGTCTGCAAGCCCAGGAGAGAGGTCTCAACAGAAACAAGACCTGCTGACTGACAGGTTGACCTTGGACTTCTAGCCTCCAGAACTGTGAGAAAACCAATTTCTGTCGTTTAAGTCACCCAGTTTGTGGTATTTTGTTACGGCAGCCTGAGAAAATTAATATAGTCCTTGACCTCACAGAGTTTCCACTTCAGTGGGGGAAACTGACGCTTATCGAGTAATCAAGCTAATCTTACACCATTACAATAAGTACAATAAAGGATAGAAAATGGTGGTGTGTGAGAGCAGATAGTAGGGATCCCTCATCTCATCCCCGGACAGTGAGAGGTAATTTGAGATGAGATCTGAAGGCCAGTTAGGAGTTTACTGGGCAAGACTGAGGTTGGGGCAGAGGACAAGAGGCTTCTCAAGAGAAGGAAGGAAATGCTCTGGGTCACGGTCCTGGGAAGAGTCCAGGAAGAAAGAACATCCTGACTGGAGTGCAGATTAGGGGGAGGGAGTGTTGGAGGAGATGAGGCTGAAGAGAACCACACAGGGCCTGTGGGAAGCTGCCTAGGGCCCGCCAGGTCCAGAGGGATGACAGGATCTGGTTTACTTTTCAGCATCTCTGGCTGCTTTGGGGGGAATGGGGTGCAAGGGGCCAGAGTGGAGGTGAAGAGGCCAGTTAGAAGCTATAGCAGAGGGTCAAAGTGAGACATGGTGGTGACTTGGCCCAAGGTGATGAAAGTGGAGATGGAATGAAGGAAAGCTGGGAGGAACTGGGAGGGATGTTCTGTAAGCAGGTGGAGTAGATCAAGCTTCTTGCTGCTGAACTTGGCCTTTATGTGTTGCTGGAGAAATAAGCTTTGGATGGAGTCATTGGCTGATGCATTCATTCATTCATTCAACCAGCGTTTATAGGGTGCCTCGTATGTGGCAGGAGTTTGCCAGATTCCAGTTTTAGAGAAGGGTACCAAATAGGGAGTAAAACTTGACTTCATTGAGAAGAAGGGCAAGAGGCCCTTTTGATCTAGGCAAAGTCCAAATTATGTTCTATTTTTAAAGAAGTACAGTTTGGCTCTATTCAAATGCATAAAGCAACATGAACCTGCTGTAAGGCAGAGCTAAAATTGGATGCAAGAAACACTTAGCTGCTTGCAAATACAACGTGACTAAAGTGATTTGACAAGAATCAGTTTTCTTTATAGGTTAAACATCCCCTTTGCAACTCCTCTACACTGTTTATTCATGCAGCAAGTCCTCTTCAAACTTTTTATGCATAGCCACATCTGTACAGATGTGAACCCCTAGTGGGAATGCCCCCCAACTTTATTCCTCAATATATAGAACACGTTTGGGGTGTCTTCTCTATTTAAAAGAACCATGTTCTCTGAGACTAACCCCCTGGAGACAGGGAAAGACACCAGATTCAAGCGGAAGCAATTCGATGATCTTTCCCAAGAATTTGGAACTGGAACTGAGATGCTAGCTTCTGTGTGTGGCTGGAGCTCAGATGAATAAAACGGAGCCTCAGAAAGAGCTCCATGCAGGGAGAAGTGGAGAAAGTTCTGCAGAGAAAAAGAGATGATGGGGAAGGGGGGAGGGAACAGAGAGAAAGAGACCCTTCTAGTTGTTTCTGGATCTCATCCCTCATGAGTCTTTCTGCCCATGAATTCTGAGATGGCCTTGGAGGTGAATATTCGTCGTTTCTGGCTCCCAGCTTTCAACCTCTCCTTCCTAAAACACCCTCTCACCACTCCTCGTAAGTGTTCCCAGGGAGCAGAAGTGCCTTCCTCTCTAGAAACTTCAGAGCAAGGGCCTCTCGCTCCCCGTCACTGTGCAGTGTGGCCCAGGCTCAGCCAGATGGACACTCTCTCCCAGGACTGGAAGTAAGTCCTTAGGAGCTTCAGGAAGTCAGACATGGCAGCTGCAGTGACAGCAAATGACCAGCCTTCTCCTGCTGTAGGACAAAGGATCACAGCCGTGACTCCTGCTGCCCTGAGTTCTATTTCTTTCCCAAGCCAAGACTGCCAACTTCCGTCCATTTTGTGAGCCCCCAAAGCTCCCCTGTAACTCTCTTGATTCGGATGCCCAGGTTTGGTTGCTATTGCTAGTAGCCAAGAATCCAACTGTATCTAGTGTCTTTATAATGAATCCCTCCACATCTTGATTAGGGTAATTTGAAGCATAATTCTTTTTTTTTTTCTTTTTTTAAGATTTAATTTTTATTTATTTTTGGCTGTGTTGGGTCTTCGTTGCTGCACGCCAGCTTTCTCTAGTTGTGGCGAGCAGGGGCTACTCTTCGTTGTGGTGCACAGGCTTCTCATTACAGTGGCTTCTCTTGTTGCGGAGCACGGGCTCTAGGCACGCGGGCTCAGTAGTTGTGGCTCGCGGGCTCCAGAGCGCAGGCTCAGTAGTTGTGGCGCACGGGCTTAGTTGCTCCACGGCACGTGGGATTGTCCTGGACCAGTGATCGAACCCATGTCCCCCGTGTTTGCAGGAGGACTCCTATCCACTGTGCCACAAGGGAAGTCCCTGAAGCATAATTCTGTTTCTTGCTATAAAAGATCCTTGGCTATGACTTTCAAGGTATATTAAGCACCACTAGTGTCTCATGTTTCTGCCTATCCTCTCTGCTTTGGAACTCTGGTTGGAATCAGACCAGGAAAGAAGCAAAGAAGTGGAGGAGTGGAGAATGTGAGGACTTAGGAGCTTTTTTTTTTTTTTGGCCACACGGGGTGGCATGTGGGATCTTAGTTCCCTGACCAGGGATTCAACCCATGTCCTCCTGCAGTGGAAGCACGGAGTGTTAACAGTACTTAGAGCTTTGATGTAACCGGGAAAAAGTCCTCAGAGGGTAAAGTAAGGTCTACGGGTGTGTGTTGTTGTCAGGGGGATTTTTGTGGGCTGGGGTCCATCCCTTATTTGGGATGAGAGAATAACCAACTGGGCTGCCATGTACAGTTGCACAGGTAGTGCCCTGAACAATGATACATGATGACCCTCATAGACCATAACCATGTCAAAGTCAGGATCTCTAGCTGAAGGTACTAAATAGGCAGTCAGTCAGCTTCAGCTCAGGAAGTCTCTAAAGATGAATTCTACTCCATAGATAGCCTGGCTGACATGCAGAATTTATACATCTTCTTGTATTGGGTTGGCCAAAAAGTTCGTTTGGGTTTTCCATAAGATGGTACAGTTTGGTTTCTCCCCTGGGAAAGAAAGTAAATAAGTAGAACCCTTCCCAGCTTAGGCAATTTAAGGAAAAATTATTTGAATCTTCAAGGTCAACCTATTTTTGCTTCTATGAGCTCAGGTCTTCTGGGACCACATGCTCTGTGTTCTGGGCAGAGGAAGCCAGTGGGTCAGGTGTACCGGGAACAGAAAGTGGGGATGGTAACAGTGTTAGCTCCCAGTTACCATATGACTATTGACAGAGCTATTATCTATGAGCCTTAGTTTCCTCATCTGTAAGATGAATACAATCACAGTTTGCAGTGAGGATAAAATGAGAATAAAATGCATGTAATGTAAAACACTATTTTAAGGTTTTCCAAAATCAAGGGTGCCTCCCTTTTCTGGCCTGGATAGGGATTTTTTTTTTTTTTTTATCACAGCAGGTTAAGCAAGTACAACATATCAGGATACAGAGGCTGCTCAAAATATTTTATTTATCTTTTATTTCCTATCAAATGCAGAGATGTCCACTCTGTTCCTGCCCTCTGCTGAAGGTGAGATTCGTCAATTGATTGGACTGTCCAGGGCCAAGGGGTGGCCTCGCCTTGCTCGATCTTTGGGGGCTAACAACAGAGGGTGCCTACTTTCCACAGCCAAGTCAGAAAAGTGCCTCCACAGAGATATATTCATTTCCTAATCTCCAGGACCTGTGAATATTACTTTACATGGCAAAACATGTGATTAAGTTAAGGATCTTTTTTTTTTTTTTTTTTTTTTTTTTTTGCGGTACGCGGGCATCTCACTGTTGTGGCCTCTCCCATTGCGGAGCACAGGCTCCGGACGTGCAGGCTCAGCGGCCATGGCTCACAAGCCCAGCCGCTCCGCGGCATGTGGGATCTTCCCGGACCGGGGCACGAACCCGTGTCCCCTGCATCGGCAGGCGGACTCTCAACCACTGCGCCACCAGGGAAGCCCAAGTTAAGGATCTTGAGAGGGGGAGTTTATCCTGGATTATCCCAGTGGGCCCTAAATGCAATCACGTGTATCCTTATAAGAAAGAGGCAGCAGGAGAAGGGCAGGTGCACACAGAGAAGGTGATGTGAAGATGGAGGCAGAGATTGGAGTGATGGGGCCACAAGTCAAGGAATGCCAGGCAGTCACCAGAAGCTACAAGAGATAAGAACAGATTTTCCCCCAAAGCCTCCGGAAGGAGCATGGCCCTGCTGACACCTTGAGCTTGGGCTTCCAGCCTCCACAACTGTGAAAGAATACATTTTGCTGTTTTAACCACCACAACTGTAACAATTGGTTAGAGCAGCCATAGGAAACTAATGCACCAAACCTCTGACAACGGCAGCCAGACCATTATTGAAAAGAGCTGGTGTTCAGACCACTTTTACTGCTTGTTGTTTCAGGGTAGAAAAGGAGAGTCAGCTCTCCAGCCTCACTGAGACACCAAGCGACAAGTCTGATACCATTTTCCAATAGAAAACAGAAAGAAAGTCTTCTTTCTGCAACAGATTTTTAAAAAGTCTGTTTTCCAATAGAAAACAGAAAGAAAGAAGAAAAGCAGCAACAGATTTTAACAGAAGAGAGAATCTGTAAACACTGAATGACTTCCACCTTCTCAGCCACACAGATCTCCGCCACGCTTGCTAAGAGCCACAGATCCTGTTCACACTCTGGTCATCTCATCTGCTTACGCTGAGGAGAAAAACTTATGGTAATGTCAGAAGGTTTCAATTTTCCATGAAAGGGACCTTCCTGAGAATCTACCATGATAAACACTTAGTAAACACCCAATAAATAGAGACTATTTTTATCCATCCAGGCATGGCTGATATACGGAAAAGGAGTGTGTTCAGAATGGAGGGGTGGAGCTCCTGTGGTCTGAAATGCCCCCTGAAAGCCCCATCCTGAGCAGGGGGTGGGAGCAGCCCATCTGCTGAAGTGCAGGGAGCATGGCCTTGGGACTAATGGGAGCAGGTCAGTCTGTAAGCACGGTCCTCCTTTCACATCAATTCCAAAGGATGAGGAGTCTCTAGAGAGGATGAGAGAAACACACACACACACACACACACACACACACACACACAGATGGGGCGGGGCATTGGAGGAGGGGAGAGAGCGCGAGTGCACTTCTGAGAAGATCCAAACTAAGGTGATGGAGGAAAAGAACAGGAATTAAACTTTTTCCAAAGTGAGGCTATCTCATCTTCTGGAAGAGACTACAACATCCCAGGATGCAGCAATCTTAGCAAATGTGAGGAAACCTGTTCCAGGCCCCAGCAGGGGGAAGAGGCAGATGGTGGTGCTGGATGGCTCCCTGCTGAGGCACAGAATAAGGGCCTAGGCTGAGTTGATACCTATGAGGAGGAACAAGTGTGAAGGGCTCCTGTGCATCTCTGGGCGGAGCTGAGCCAGAGAGCTTGCTGAAGCTTACACACCAAAGGACTCCTGTGGCTATCTGGGGAGACACCACCAGGAAAGGCCTAAAGAATAGTTCCAGGACTTAAGAGGGCAACAAACTGTGGGCATTTTCAGCGTGTCTTCCTTGCCTGAAGGCTGAGACTTTGGAAAAGGAAGGACACCGAGAGAAGCGAATATTTGACCCATCAGCATTTCTTAAAGTGTGCTCCATCTGAGGGTTTCCTGCATTGGAAGCTTCTTGTAAAAAACGGAGACACCTGGGTTCCTCTGTACTCCTAGGCCTACTGAATCAAAATCTCTGCAAAAGGCCCAGGAATCTGGCTTTTAAAAACTCCCCAGTTATTCTTATATGGACCAAAGACCAGGAAACACTGACCCAGGTAGTGTCAAAGCACAGGCTTTGGCTCTTTGGATCCTAACCTTAAACGCCAGGTGAATGCACTCTTGAATCCAGAGGGTGTACATTTCACAAGGACTGAGAAGACTATGTTTGTCTGGAGATTGGCTTGAAGTGGCAAAAGAGAGCATTTGGGGGAGGGAGAGAAGGTGAGGGAGATAATATTCAGCTAAAAACTGTAAAACCAGTAGGACAAGAAAAGGACAATGGCACCAGTGTAAAAGGATGTCTCTGGAGTCAGACTACCTGGATTCAAACCTTCACTCTTCACCTTCTAGCTGTATAGCCTTGGGCATGATAGCCTACTTTCCTGACACCTTGGTTTCCTTGTCTGTAAAATGGATACTATAGGAACATCTACCTCATGGGACAAGTGCTTGTGATGATTAACTGTTGTGGGTCAACTTGACTGGGCTAAGAGATGCCCAGATAGCTGGTAAAACATTATTTCTGGGTGTCTGTGAGGTTGTTTCTGCAAGAGATTAGCATTTGAATCGGTAGGCTAAGTAAAGATCACCCTCACCAGTGCAGGTGGGTATCATCCAGTCCATTGAGGGACTGAGTAGACTGATTAGAACAGTAAGGCAGAGGAAGGGCAGATATGTTCTCTGCTTGAGCTGGGACATCCATCTTCTCCTGCCCTCAGACACCGGCACTCTTGGTTCTTGGGCCTTCTCAGATCAGGACTTACACCATCAGCGACCTCCACTCCCACCCCGCCCCACTCCTTCCTGGTTCTTGGGCCTTTGGGTTAGGACTGGAACTGCACCACTGGCTTTTCTGGGCCGCCAGCTTGCAGACGGCAGGTCATGGGACTTCTCAGCCTCCGTTAAGTGCAAGTGCTAATCTTTCATAATAAATTTCTTTCTATGTATTTATATTTATATCCTACTGGTTCTGTTTCTCCAGAGAACTCTGACTAATACAGTGCTTTACAAACATTATATCTGCCTGGTGTATAGTGAGCATTCAGTAAATATTAGCTAGTTATTATTATTGTTTTATTATTATTACTATTGGAATGTGTAGCTATTATTTAATTTCATAAAATTAAAACTTTAGAAATGAAACCACAAATAATATTTATGGTCTCTAACATCTGTAAAAATGTTATAAGCGGTCTTAGTTCGTTCAGGCTGCTATAACAAAATAACATTGACTGGGTGGTTCATAATCAGAAATTTTTACTCACAGTCTGGAGGCTGGAAGCCTCACATCAGGGCGCCCGCATGGTTGAGTAAGTTCTCTTCTCCGGGTCACAGACTTCTCATTGTGTCCTCACGTGATAGAAGGAGGCTCGGAATATCTCTGGAGCCTCTTTAAAAAGCACTAATCCTATTCACGAGGGCTCCACTCTCATGACTTAAACACCTCCCAAAGGTCCTACCTACTAACAGCATCACCTTTAGGGGTTAGGATGTCAGCATATGAATTTTGGGGGCCACAAACATTCAGACCATAGCAGAAGCATGTATGGTTCTAACAGTAGAAGTATTTACATAAACCCAACAAAGTGGTGAAAGATAGTCCTTGATCAAAGCAGCATAACTACCAGATGGCAGGAGAGAGAGTCCTGCAGATCAAGAAGATGTACCCCTGCATGGAAATCCTCACCAAGACTCATGCAAGAGAGGCTCTAGGTGAGGATTAGAGGAGAGGGGAAACTGGAACATATGATTACTGGAGATGATGATTCTAGTGCAAGGGCTAGCCCGGGTGGTGAGGAGAGACTTCCACTCTCTGGACATTTGGGGGAAGTTACAGTAGCTCAGCGATATGCATCTAGTAATATCTCGATTTACCTTAGGGACCATTCCATTGCTTAGAAGATGAGCTGAGAAGGAAGGAACCCACTACATGGAACATAATCCTGGCCAACGAGAAAGAACTGGTTGGAATAGCAGGCACAGAAGGAAGCCTGGGGAGAATCAGCTTTGGGATCAATGTTATCCAGGGCGATGACTGGTTTTCAAGGCTCATACCCTGTGATTTCAGTAGGACTCTGTCTTTCCACAACACTCTCTATTAACCAGCTGCCCTCAAACCCAGGGAACCCACTTAACTCCTTGATCCTGGCAAATCCCCACCCTTCCCAAGAGCTTTCTTTTTATAGTCAGCTTAGGAATATAGTTGGCTTGAGAAAAACAGAACTGAGCCAAAGGTCCTACTGAGACAACAGAACAAACCATGCTGCACTACTTCCCATCCAGTCACAGTACTTCACAGTTGCTCTTCTCTCTTGCCCAATCATTGCCCAATATCTGATCCAGAGATCATGTTCTATTAGCACCCCTAACATCTGAGGACACTTTATCCTCCAAGGCGGATAAGCCTAGGCTCTGAGACCAATCTTTACTAATATTCAAGTCCCTTAGTGGTTTTAGAATTGGGTACTTATCAGAGCATCCTTAGTTTGTCACACCCAGCATATAAAATAATAGGAGAAATAGAGATTTTAAAAAAAGAATCACCTGCTATAGTCTCCACCTCTGTATCTGGTAACAAGGCCTATGTTGATAATCAAGTTTAATTTTTCCATTACTCATTCCATCTTCTGCATAACCCTCTGCCAGCAGGAACGCTGGGCAGATTTGAGTCCTTGCTGGTCCTGTCTTTATCAGATTGCCACAGTTTTCCATTGACCAGGGCTATTGGGCAAGTGAGTCGTAAGAGGCACACTCCCATGAAACTCAGTTTCCCCCAGTAAACAGGACCAATTATCCAATCAGGTACAATGATCTCTTTCCCTTCCTGTTCGTCCAGTGGCATGAGGAACCCCAAAAGGTGAAAGGGCCGTCTCAGCTTCCAATTCATTCTGGTGTATGCATTCTTCTCTTAGGTACTTCCAAAAAGACTGAGGCCAGGGTCACAAAGATGGGAAATAAAAATCCTTCAAGTGGGTTAGTGGATATAATAGTGAGAGGGAACACCCACACCTCCACTCCTTAGTTCTCAAACCTATGCATTCTGGCCATGGGGGAGATGGTACCACATATTGGCCTCTGTCTAAAGTATATAAAGCGGGCTTCCCTGGTGACGCAGTGGTTAAGAATCCACCTGCTAATGCAGGGGACATGGGTTCGAGCCCTGGACCGGGAAGATCCCACATGCTGTGGAGCAACTAAGCCCGTGCACCACAGCTACTGAGCCTGTGCTCTAGAGCCCGTGAGCCACAACTACTGAAGCCCACGCGCCTACAGCCCATGCTCCACAACAAGAGAAGCCACCGCAATGAGAAGCCTGAGCACTGCAACGAAGAGTAGCCCTGCTCACTGCAACTAGAGAAAGCCCGCGCGCAGCAAAAAAGACCCAATGCAGCCAAAAGTAAAAAATAAATAAAAGGCTACAAACTGCAAAAAAAAGAAAAAAAATAAAGTATATAAAGCATCTGCATTACAACACCCATACTTCCTCCAATTTGTGCCATAACTACTCTAGCAGGTCATTCCACCTATCAGCCACCTGCTTCTGGGTTATGGAGCACACAGTAAAACTCGTGAAGTCTGTGGGCATGAGCCCATGGCCCACATGTCCATTTACCAAAAAATGTATCTCCTTGTCAAATGAGGTTGAATGCTATTCCATGGTGATGGATAAATCCATCCATAAGTCCACAAATGTGGTACTATCAGAAGCCCTGAGTTCAGGGAAGACAAATCCAGACCCAAAACGTGTAAATCCCTGGTGAGGACAAAGCATTGTACCCTCCATGATGCGAGGGGCTGAATACAGTCAACCAGCTACCCAGTGGCTGGCAGGATCTGAGGGGAATGTGTCATATCGAGGTTCCTCACCCTTACCTTCTCTATGACACCAGATGAGGAACAACTTCAAAGCTGCCATAGAGGTCTTCTGGTTCTCCATGGCTGTTGTTTTTTTTTTGTTGCTGTTTGTTTGGTTTTTTTGGCCATGCCTCATGGCATGTGGGATCTTAGTTCCCCGACCAGGGATCAAACCCGTGCCCCCTGCAGCGAAAGCCCGGAATCTTTACTACTGGACAGCCAGGGAAGTCCCTCCATGCTTGTTTTAATTGTATGCTTATAACTTTTCTCTTTTTCTCTAAATATGCTAACTGGGGCCATAGGAAACCAGGTAAATCTAGAAGCTTTATAAGCACTATTGTTGTCACAGTGACTAAAGTGCCACAGATACTTCGTCTTCCAAAGCCTGCCCTTAAACTTCATTCCTTGATACCACTGGTGATAACTGGAATAATTGTGATGATACTGCATACCAGATTACCATGTCCTATTCACCCCTGGCAAAGAGGTTACGTATTACTTGAATATATGACCAATGCAACCCCAGAATCCAATTTTTTTAAATTTTCACTTTGAAATAATTATGGATTCACAGGAAGTTGCGAAGAAATGTACAGGGAAGTTCTGTGCACCCTTCCACCAACTCCCCCAATGTTAATATTTTAAGCGACCATAGAACTATATGAAAATCAACAAGTGGTATCAGTACAACTCATAAAACTTTTTCAATTTCACCAGTTATATATGCACTCACTTGTATGTGCATATAGCGCTATACAATTTTGTTACGTGTAGCCTTGCATAGCCACCACCATGATCAAGATAATCAATTGTACTATCAAAGACTATTTCATGTTACCCCTTTATAGTTACACCCATCCTCTCTCCCATTCTTAATCCTTGTCAATAACTAATCTGTTCTCCATCTTTATTAACTATTTATGAATGCTACATAAATGGAACCATGTGGCATGTATCCTTTTGAGACTGGCTTTTTTCACTCAGCATAATTTCCTTGAGGTTCATCCAAGTTGTTCTGAGCAACAATGGCTTGTTTTTAGGTGTTAAAGAGTATTTCATAGTATGGATTGACCACAGTTTGTTTAACTATTCACCCACTGAAGGGTATTTCAGCAGCTTCCCTTTTGGGACTATTACAAATAAAGCTACTATGAATATTTGTGTACAAGTTCTTGTGTAAAAATAAATCTTCGTTTCTCTGGGATAAATGCCCAAGAGTACAAATGCTGGGTCATATGGTAAGTTCATTTTTAGTTTCAAAAGAATCTGTCTAACTATTTTCCGGAGTGGTTGTGCTGGTGAGCAAGGTATGAGCAACCAAGTTTGTCCGATTCCTTGCCAGCATTTGGTATTATCACTGTTTTTCATTTTAACTATTCTCATACTTGTGTAGTGATACCTTGTGATTTTAATTTGCATTTCACTAACAGCTAATGATGTTGAATGTCTTTTCATGTGTTTATATGTGATCTGTATATCCTCTTTGGATATACAAAGAGGATTTGTTGCTGATTTTCGATTGGATTTTTTTTAATTTTAAGTTTTGAGACTTTTTTACTTTTTTAAATTTTTTGGCCACACCGTGCGGCATGTAGGGTCTTAGTTCCCTGACCAGGGATCGAACTTGCCCCTGCAGGGGAAGAGCAGAGTCCTAACCTCTGGACAGCCAGGCAAGTCCAAGACTTTATATATTTTAGGTATAAGGCCTTTGTTGGATATGTGACTTGTAAATATTTTCTGCTAGTCTATAATTTGTCTTTACCATCCTTTTAGGTCTTTTGCAAAACAAAAGTTTTCACTTTGATGAAATCCAATTTATCCACTTTTCCTCTTTTGGATTTTACTTTTGGTGTCAAGTCTAAGAACTCTGGCCAAATCCTAGATCCTTAAGATTTTCCTTACACTCTTCTCTGAAAGTTTCATAGTTTTGTGTTTTACATTTAAATCCATGATCCTTTTTGAGTTTTTCATATAAGGTGTGAAGTTTAGGTCGAGGTTCAATTTTTTGCTGATGGATGTCCAATTGCTCCAACACCATTTAATGTAAAGTCTACTCCTATTCCATTGAATTGCCTTTGCTTCTTTGTAAATAATTAATTGGGTATATTTGTGTGGGTCTATTTCCAGGTTTTCTATTCTGTTCCATTGATCTCTGTGTATTTCCTTCTCTTAGTACCATGCTCTCTTGATTACCGCACCTAAATGGTAAGAATTAACATTAGAAAGTGATTTCTTTCCCTTTATTCTTCTCTTTCAAAATGGTTTTGTCTATTCTAGGGCTCTTCCCTTCCCATATAAACTTTATTTATTTGTTGAGATATAGTTGATGTACAATATTGTATAAGTTTCAGGTACACAATGTAGTGATTCACAATATTTAAAGGTTATATTCCATTTATAGTTATGATAAAAATATTGGCTATATTCCCTGTGATGTACAATACATCGTTGTAGCTTACTTATTTTATACATAGTAGTTTGTACCTCTGAATCCCCTACCCCTACTTTACCCCTCCCCCTTCCCTCTCCCCACTGGTAACCACTAGTTTGTTTTCTCTGTGAGCCTGTTTCTTTTTTTGTTACATTCATTAGTTTACTTTATAGATTCCACATAGAAGTGACATCATACAGTATTTGTCTCTCTGTGTCTGACTTATTTCGCTCAGCATTGTGCCCTCCAGGTCCATCCCTGCTGTGGCAAATGGTAAAATTGCATTCTTTTTTTTGATGGATGAGTAATATTCCATTCCTCTATATATTACATACATGGCATAATATATATACACCACATCACCTTTACCCATTCATCTGTTGATGGGCATTACGTTGCTTCCATATCTTGGCTATTGTTAATGATTTTGCTATGAACATTGGGGTGCATGTATCTTTTTGAATCAGTGTTTTCATTTTTTTCTAATATGTATCCAGGAGTGGAATCGCTGGATCATATGGTAGTTCCAATTTTTAGTTTTTTTGAGAAACCTCCCTACTGTTTTCCACAGTGGCTGCACCACTTTATATTCCCACCAACAGTGTATGAGGGTTCCCTTTTCTCCACATCCTCTCCAACATTTGCTATTTGTAGACTTTTTAATGATAGCTATTCTGACAGATGTGAGGTGCTCTCTCATTGTGGTTTTGATTTGCATTTCTCTAATAAGTAGCGAAGTTGAGCATCTTTTCATATGCCTTTTGGCCATCTGTATGTCTTCTTTGGGAAAATGTCTATTCAGGTCTTCTGCTCATTTTTTAATCAGGTTGTTCGGTTTTTTTTTTTTTTGATATTGAGTTGTATGAGTTGTTATATATATTGGATATTAACCGCTTATTGGTCATATCATTTGCAAAAATTTTCTCCTGTTCAGGTTGCCTTTTTATTTGTTGATGGTTTCCTTTGCTATGCAAAAGATTTTAAGTTTAATTAGGTCCCATTTGTTTAATTTACTGTTTTTCCCTTTGCCTTAGGAGACAGATCCAAAAAAATATTTCTATGACTAATGTCAAAGAGTGTTCTGCCTATGTTTTCTTCTAGGAGTTTTATGGTTGCAGTCTTACATTTAGGTCTTTAATCCATTTTGAGTTTTATTTTGTATATGGTGCTAGAGAATGTTCTGATTTCATTTTTTTACATGTAGGTATCCAGATTTCCCAGTACCACTTACTGAAGAGACTGTCTTTTCTCCACTGTATATTGTCCCCTCTGTCATAGATTGCCATAATCCAGTGTGTGGGTTTATTTCTGGGCTCTCTATTCTGTTCCACTGATCTATGTCTCTGTTTTATTTTTTCCTCCCAATACCATACTTTTTTTCCTTTTAAGATTTTTTAAAAATTTTTATTTATTTATTTATATTTTGGCTGCATTGGGTCTTTGTTGCTGTGCACGGGCTTTCTCTAGTTGTGGTGAGCGGGGGCTATTCTTCATTGTGGTGCGCGGGCTTCTCATTGCAGTGGCTTCTCTTGTTGCAGAGCATGGGCTCTAGGCATGCGGGCTTCAGTAGTTGTGGCTTGCGGGCCCAGTAGTTGTAGCTTCTGGGCTTGAGCATAGGCTTAGTAGTTGTGGCGCATGGGCTTAGTAGCTCCGTGGCATGTGGGATCTTCCCGGACCAGGGCTTGAACCCATGTCCCCTGCATCGGCAGGCAGATTCTTAACCACTGCGCCACCAGGGAAGCCCTAAGATTTTTTTTTTTGGATGTGGACCATTTTTAAAGTCTTTATTGAATTTGTTACAACATTGCTTCTGTTTTATGTTTTGGTTTTTTGGCCACAAGGCATGTGGGATCTTAGCTCCCACTAAGATTGAACCCACACCCCCTGCATTGGAAGGCGAAGTCTTAACCACAGGACCACCAGGGAAGTCCCAGTACCATACTGTTTGACTACTGTAGCTTTGTAGTATAGTCTGAAGTCAGCAAGCATGATTCCTCCAGCTCTGTTCTTCTTTTCAAGATTATTTTGGCTATTTAGGGTCTTTTGTGTTTCTATACAAATTTTAAAATTATTTGTTCTATTTCTGTGAAAAATGCCCTTGGTATTTTGATAGGTATTGCATGGCATCTGTAGATTATCCTGGGTAGTATTGCCATTTTAACAATATTAGTTCTTCCATTCCATAAACACAGTTTATCTTTCCATCTGTTTGTGTAGTCTTCAATTTCTTTTGTCAGTATCTTACAGTTTTCTGAGTACAGGTCTTTTACCTCCTTAGGTAGGTTTATTCCTAGATATTTTATTCTTTTTGATATGATTGTAAATGGAATTTTTCCTTAATTTCTCTTTCATAGTTTATTGTTAGTGTATGGAAATGCAACATATTTCTGTATATTAATTTTGTATCCTGCAACTTTACCAAATTCATTGATGAGCTCTAGTAGTTTTTTGGTGGCGTCTTTAGGATTTTCTATGTATAGTGTCATGTCATCTGCAAACAGTGACAGTTTTACTTCTTCCTTTCCAATCTGGATTTCTTTTATTTCTTCTTCTTGTCTGATTTCTGTGGCTAGGACTTCTAATACTATGCTGAATAAAAGTGGCAAGAGTGGGTCTCCTTGTCTTGTTCCTGATCTTAGAGGAAATGCTTTCAGCTTTTCACTGTTGAGTATGATGGGCTTGTCATATATGGCCTTTCCTATGTTGGAGTATATTCCCTCTATGCTCACTTTCTGGAGAGTTTTTATCATAAATGGATGTTGAATTTTATCAAAAGCTTTTTTCTGCAACTATTAAGATGATCATATGGTTTTTATTCTTCAATTTGTGAATGTGGTGAATCACATTGATTGACTTGTAGGATATTGAAAAATTCTTCCATTCCTGGAATAAATCCTACTTGATTATGTGTATATGATCCTTTTAATGTATTGTTGGATTTGGTTTGCTAATATTTTGTTGAGGATTTCTGTATCTATGTTCATCAGTGATAGTGGCCTGTAATGTTCTTTTTTATTACAATTTATTTATTTATTTATTCATTTACTTTTTTTGGCTGTGTTGGGTCTCCGTTGCTGTGCATGGTCTTCCTCTAGTTGCAGGGTGAGCGGGGGCTACTCTTCGTTGTGGTGCAAGGGCTTCTCATTGCGGTGGCTTCTCTTGTTGCAGAGCAGGGCTCTAGGCGAGTGGGCTTCAGTAATTGTGGCACACAGGCTCAGTAGTTGTGGCGCATGGGCTTAGTTGCTCCACAGCATGTGGGATCCTCCTGGACCAGGGCTCAAACACGTGTCCCCTGCATTGGCAGGCAGATTCTTAACCACTGCGCCACCAGGGAAGTCCCTAATTTTCTTTTTTTGTGGTATCTTTGTCTGGTTTTAGTATTGGGGGGGGGGGTGATGCTAGTCCCATAGAATGCATTCAGAAGCATTTCTTCTTCTGCAATTTTTTGGAATAGTTTGAGAAGGATAGATGTTAACTCTTCTCTAAATGTTTGATAGAATTCACTTGTGAAGCCATCTGGTCCTGGACTTTTGTTTGTTGGGAGTTATTTGTTTTTGTTTTACTGTTTCAATTTCATTACTGGTAGTTGATCTCTTCATATTTTCTATTTCTTCCTGGTTCAGTCTTGGGAAATTGTACATCTCCAGACATTTGTCCATTTCTTCTAGATTGACCATTTTATTGGCATAGTTATTCATATCAGTCTGATTCTTTGCCTTTCTGTGGTGTTGGTTTTAACTTCTCCTTTTTCATTTCTGATTTTTTTTTTTTTAATTTGGGCTTTCTCTCTCTCTCTTTCATGAGTATTGCTAAAGGTTTATCAATTTTGTTTATTTTTTCAAAGAAACAGCTCTTAGTTTCATTGATCTTTTCTACTGTTTTTAAAGTCTCTATTTCATTTATTTTTGCTCTGATCTTTGATTTCTTTCCTTCTACTAACTTTGGGTTTTGTTTGTTCTTCTTTTTCTATGCTCCTTTAGGTGTAAGGTTAGGTTGTTTGAGATTTTTTCTTATTTCCTGAGGTATGCTTGTATCACTATAAACTTCCTTCTTACAACTGCTTTTGCTGCATCCTATAGATTTTGGATGGTTATGTTTTTATTTGTCTTCAGGTATTTTTTAATTTCCTCTTTGATTTCTTCAGTGAGCCATTGGTTGTTTAGTAGCATATTGTTTAGCCTCCATGTGTTTGTGTTTTTTGGCAGTTTTTTTCTTGTAGTTGATTTCTAGTCTCACAGCATTGTGGTCAGAAAAGATGCGTGATATGCTTTCAATTTTCTTAAAAATTACCAAGAATGTGATGTGAGCTATCCTGGAGAATGTTCCATGTGCATTTGAAAAGAATGTGTATTCTGCTGCTTTTGGATGAAATGTCCTACATACAGCTATTAAGTCCATCTGACTTAATGTGTCATTTAAGGCCTGTGTTTCCTTATTGATTTTCTGTCTGGGTGATCTGTCCATTGATGTAAGTGGGGTGTTAAAGTCCCCTACTACTATTTTTACTGTTGTTTTTTCCCTTTGTGTCTGTTAGTATTTGCTTTGTGTTAATATGTTGGGTGCATATATATTTACAATTGTTATACTTTCTTCTTGAATTGATCCATTGATCATTATGCAAGGCCCTTCTTTGTCTCTTGTAACAGTCTTTATTTAAAAGTCTATTTTGTCTGATGTAACTATTGCTACCCAGGCCTTCTTTTGATTTCCATTTGCATTGAATACCCTTTTCCATCCCCTCACTTTTAGTGTGTGTCTTTAGATCTGAAATGAGTCTCTTGCATGCAGCATATATACATGCACTTGATGTTGTCCCAGAGGTCTCTTAAAACTGTCCTCATTTCTTTTCATTCTTTTTTCTGTTCAGCAGCAGTGATTTCTACTACTCTGTCTTCCACTCACTGATCCATTCCTCTGTATCATTTAGTCTACTGTTGATTTCTTCTAATATATTTTTCATTTATGATTGTATTCTTCATTTCTGTTTGGTTGTTCTTTATATTTTCAAACTCTGTTAAAAAAAATTCTAACATCTCACTCTGTGCATCCATTCTTCTCCTGAGTTCTTTGATCATCTTTATGATCACCACCCTAAACTCTTTCTTGGGTAGATTGCTTATCTCCACTTAGTCCTTCTTTGGGTTTTATCTTGTTTCTTCCTTTGGAACATGTTCCTGTTGCCTCGTTTTGCCTAAGTTGCTGTTTTTATTTTTATGTATGTGGTAGATTGGTTACATTTCCTAACCTTGGAGAAGGGGTCTTTTGTAGGAGATGTCCTCTGCTTCCCAGCAGCACACTCCCCTCTTGTCACCAGAGCTATATGCTCTAGGGGTTCCCTGTATGAGGGCCATGTGGGCCTTTCTGGTGTCTGCCCCCAGTTGGCAGAGTTGGGACCTGGGATCTCTGGTTAGAGGGCCCGGGGGTCCCAAGTCTAGTGCCTGCACAGTGGTGTGTGGGGTGGTGTCCTGGGCCCTCTGGTGGGCAGTGCCATGTCCAGGGACAGCTGTGGGTTCAGGGGGTGGTGAGGCAGCCTGTCTGCTAGAGGATGAAGCTATGTCCATACACAGTTGCTTGGCCTGAGACATCCCTACACTGGTGCCTACAGGCTGTTGGGTCAGGGTGGGGCTTTGTCCTGGGGCTAAAAAGCTAGAGGGAGGATTCCAAAATGGCACATGCCAGCACTAGTGTCCATGTGGTAGAATGAGCTCCCCAAAATGGCTGCCACCAGTGCCTATGTCCCCACTGTGAGCTGCAGTTGCCTCCTGTCTCTCTGGGAGACTGTCCAAGATCAGCAGGTAGGTCTGACCTAGGCTCCTATCAAATTACTCCTTCTGCCCGGGGTCATGGAGCATGTGAGATTTTGTGTGCACCCTTTAAGGGTGAAGTCTCTATTTCTCCCAGCCCCCTGGAACACCCTAAAGTAAGTCCCACTGGCCTGCAAAGCCAAATGCTCTGGGGGCTTGTTTTCCCAGTGCAGGACCCCCAGGATGGGGAGCCTATTGTGGCTCCCCATCCCCCAGGATGGGGAGCCTATTGTGGGGCTCCCACAATAGGCTTCAACCTCTCACTCCCTTGGAAGAACCTCTGCCATTGTAGTTATTCTCCCCTTTGTAACTTGCCCAACTAGGGTTACAGGGCTTGACTACATCACATCTCTGCCCCACAAGATGGGTTACAAGAAGTAACCCATCTTGTGGTTACTTCTTTATATCTTTAGTTGTAGATTTTTTCGGGTAGGTTCTGGTCTTTTTCACCAATGGTTGTTCTGCAAATATTTGTGATTTTGGTGTGCCCAAGAGAGGTGAACTCAGGGTGTTTCTACTCCAGCACCTTGGCCAATTCCCCTCCACTGTTTCAGCTTTATGTGTCCCATATATAAGGGTAGAATAAGCTTGTACATGTCTACAAAAATAAACAACTTACTGGGATTTTGACAGGAATTGCATTAACCTATAGAACAATTTTGGGGAGAATTAACATCTTAACTGTGTTGAACTTTTCAATCCATGAACATAATCATCTATTTATTTAGGTCTCCCTTAATTTCTTTCACCAGCATTTTATAATTTTCATAATATAGATCCTGTACATGTTTTGGTACATTTACACCTAAGTAATTTTCTTTGGAGCAATTGTAACTGGTACTGAATTTGAAAAAAAAATTTTTGGTTTCTACTTATTTATTGTCAGTATATAGAAAATACAATTCATTTTTGTATTGCTCTTATATCTTACTGAACTCATATAAGAGTTCTAGAAGTTTTGTTGCAGATTCCGTGGAGTTTTCTATGTAGACAATCATATCATCTGCAGATAGCAATAGTTTTATTTCTTCTTTCTGATTTTTCTTTCTTGCAGTGGCTACAATTTATAATACTATGTTAAATAACAGAAGTGAGAGTGGACATCCTTTCATTGCTTGGGATCTGAGAGGGAGAGCATTGCCTTTCAATGTTAAGTGTGATGCTAGCTGTAGATTTTGGGGGATAGAGCCTCTTTATGAGATTGAGGAAGTTCCCATCTATTTTTAGTGTACTGAGAGGTTTTTTTGTTTGTCTATTTAACCATGAATGTGTGTTGAATTTTGTCAAATGTCTTTTCTGAATCAAAAGCTATCATCTGGCTTTTTCCTTCCTTAGCCAGTTGATATGGTGGATTACATTGATGAGTTTCCAATATTGAACCAGCCTTGCATATCTAGAATAAATCCCTCAAATGATGGGCAGGAAGTATTCCTTCTTCTACTTTCTGGAAGAAATTGTATAAAGTAATTCTTTGAACGTTTCAAAGAATTCTTCAGTGAAACCATCTGGGCCTGGAGTTATCTTTTTTGAGAGTGTTTTGATTATAAATTCAATTTTAGGATTATTCAGGTTCTCTACCTTCATCTTTGCTTAGTTTTGGTAACTTGTGATTTTCAAGGGACTTGTCCATTTCTTCCAAGTTGTCGAATTTGAGCAGAGATTATTCATAGTATTCCTTTATTCTTCTTCTAATAGCTGCAGTGTCTGTTGTGCTATTTCCTTTTTCATTCCCAGTATTAGTATCCATGTCTTCTTTTTGTGAATCTTGCTGAGGTTCATCAATTTTATTGATTTTTTTGAGGGACTAGCTTTGTTTCATTCATTTTTCCCTCTTATTTTCCTCTTTTCAATTTTATTAATTTCTGCTTTATCATTTCCTTCTGATTACATTGGGTCTCACTTGCTCCTTTTTCTAGCTTCTTGAGCTATGAACTTATTTCTTCTACAAAGCAAGCACTTAAATATTCCTCAGTACTTCACTAGCTGTAGCCCACAAATTTTGATGTCTTCATCTTCATTCCTGTTTTTTCCCTTTGAAACGTCATCTTTGACCCATGGATTATTTATAAGTGTGCTGTTTAATTTCCAAGTGTTTTGTGTTTTCCTATTGTCATTCTGTTGTTGATTTCTGTTTGACTCCATTATGGTCAAAGTACATATTCTGTATTATTCTAATTGTTTTAAATAAGTCAAGGTTTGTTTTATGGTCCAGATTATGGTCTGTAATGCACATTCTATACTTGCTTGAAAACAATGTGTATTCTGCTGTTGCTGGGTGTTCTAGAAATGCCAATTAGATCCTGTTGATTTGACGATTTTCTTCAGTTCTTCTGTATGCTTGATGATTTTCTCTCTAGCAATTCTATCAATTGGTGAGAGGTACTGAAGTCCCCAAGTATAACTGATTTTTCTATTTCTCCTTTTAGCTCTATCAGTTCTTCCTTCATGTATTTTGAAGCTTTGTTGCTTGGTGTTTAAACATTTAGGATTGTTACATCTTCTTGGTGGACTGATCTTTTTATTGTCATGTAATGTTTCTCATTGTCTCTAGTAATAAACTTTGAAGTATAATTTATCTGACATTAATATAACCAGTTAAAAAATTAATGTTAGCCCAGTTTTGAAGGACAGTTTCCTAGAGCCACTTGTGGTACCAATTATTCTATCAATCTAGGTCTCATTAAGAAATAGCACACTGATATTAGGATAACTTGAGGAAGGTTTAATAAAGAGACTATTGACAAAGTGTGCAGGCTATAGGGTAGTTCAACACCCTAGGATGAGTAACAGTAGTTACTAGTTACTGGAACCTAAAAGGAGAGAATCCTATAAAGAATGCAGCCTTGATTAAAATGTTGATTCCTAGTTGAAGAACAAGGCCAGACTGAGGTAATCCTGCAGAGAGAAAGCCAGGAGAAATACTCTGACCTCACTTACTCTGTTCGATCTCCTGCCCTGGCTTCTCATTCAAAACCACACAGAAGTGGACAGGCAATGGATGCTGTCCACATAGGTTAGCCTCCTGGGGCAGAAAGCAGGGTGGGAAAGGGTAGGGAGTGGATCTGGTAGGACAAACAGAAAATATCTAACAGTTCCTTACCTGAAGGACCCTGAAATTTTCTCTTGGATTTACCTCTAGGTTTTTAAGACTCAAATTCTAAAGAGAGGATAATAACTAGAACTAACTAAAAATGGAAGTGGCCACAGTGGGAGCACCCAGGCCCTAGAAGTACTCCTTGAATGGACAGCCATTCCATTGCGGGAATGCCATGGAGAATTTTGAGCATCTGAAGACTGGCCTTGGTGACCTATTATGTCCCCCCAGCACTGAGATTTTGCTGTCAAGACGGCTGCAACGAAACAGCCTAAAAAGTATGGAAAGTAGTCAGTGTGGAGGTCCTAACCACTGGCATGAGGAATCAGGTTGGAGTACAGAGGAATAGACTGGGGTTGTCCATAGGACGTGACAGAGGAAGCACTGTGTGTTTGGATGTTTCAAGCAAGGCTGGGGAGATGAAAGGGACAGGAGCCTAGTGGAATCAGCCACAAATCAACAAGGAAATCAGCAGTATCACATTAGACAAAAGATGGAAATTAAACTGTTGCCTTACATCAGCACCAGAGTAGATGGCATGTAAAGGTCAGTGTGTAAATGTGATTTTCCTAAATATGGGATTTCATCTCAAAAGTGTGCATATTTTCCTTTGACAATGGGATAAAGTTCCCAACCTCAACATCTAAAGCTATGAGTTTGAGAGAAAGTTGATAAAACATAAGAAAATGGATTAGCTCTCAGAACTGAAAATCCAGAGGTAGGGTGGCTTCCATGTTGGTTCCCAATGGCAGGACTACTTAGAAGGGAGAAATGAGTGCTTCACAAGCAAGCAACAGCAATCACATGTACAAGCCCTCCTAAGTACCTTTCATTCCCACCTCTAAACCTCACTTCCCCACAACAGCAACTCCTCCCCACAACAGCAACTCCTCTCTCTCAGGTCTTGGAGCTACACTATATGTCCATTTAATTGACATGCTGGACAGAAGAGATTGGAATTTTCAAATACTTAGGTGCCAAGCTATTCTACTCAAGGAGAAAGGCCCCAGGTGAACATGAGGAAGGCATGATTTCTGCCTTCCTTCAAGCTGTTGGTCACAGGTGCCCCTTCTGGCATGCACAGCCCTCCCTGCTAAGTGTTAATTCAAAGTTTAATGACACAGTGTATTTCTTAAGTAAAAAAGGCCTGAAATACAAGCAAATTACTTAATCAAGGGCTTAAAGAAGGAAAAGAATAGGGAGATTCATAGAGTTCTCTGTTTAATTCAGTTTTCTTATGTTTACGTGTTCCTCAGCTTTCTAACTAATATAGCTTCAAATGTTGCATTAGAAAAACCTGGCTGGGTCACACTTACCAAGAGCCAGCAGCTCACAGCAAAGTATGGGGCCACTTCTATAACTGCAGAGTGATTATACCTCGGTGCCAGAGTTTGAACTTCACCTTTGTAACATTCCTCAGGTATCTTCACCCCTTCCTTCCCTGGCGGGGGCAGCTCACCACAAGGGGTTTTCCTCGGGAAGGTGGTGGCAACAGGTCTGTTGGAGTTGGAGGACTGAAAATAAAAAAGTTCCAGACTACAGGGCCGTCACAGGGTAGATAACACCTGAGTGCAGCTCCCAGTCAGTCCCTGCAGTGGCTGTTATAAGCCAGCCCTCTCTTCTCTGGTCCTTAATACACGACTAGGATCAACTCGGGGGGCCTACACACACCTGGAGTCAAGAGGTTGTCACTGCAACCAAGGCTGGTGAGAGGTGGTGCGTTAATTACACTTCCACCCAAGCCTCTGGCTAGTCTTTTCAAAAAGGCACCAGCATACTCCAGGTGCCCCTCCTGGCCACTCAGAAGCCTTTCTCGGTAAGTCAAGAGAGACTCAGAAGGCTCCAGCTGTTCTACAGGGCTGAGTCACCCCAGATACAGCAGGGCTGCCTCCTCTAGTACACCCCTGCCAGTGGGGAATGCAGCCCCACTGGCAGGGGTGTACTAAAGGCAGGGCAATGGGTATAGTCTATTCCATGAAGGCCAAATTGGGGGGGGGGGGTGTCTATAAAGTACTTAAAAATAATAAAAACTGAGTAAAACTGCTTTTTATCATCATCATTTACTATAGGCAACTCTATACAATATTAGTGATAAAATACCCCACCCCACCAAAGTCTAGAGACCACTCCTACCAGTGGTCTGGAAAAAAATCAAAAATGAAATTAAACGAACCTCAATGTTAATCTAGATGGCAGCATAACTGTTAAAGAACTATTTCCAAGTGACTTGAAAGCCCTATAATTTGAACGTATATCCTTACTAGGATATACTCTAAAGGCAAAACAAAAGCAAAGGTGGAAAAAAAGTTTTTTAATGTTTATTGGAGTATAGTTGATTCACAATGTTGTGTTAGTTTCAGGTCTACAGCAAAGTGAATCAGCTATATATGTACATATATCCACCCTTTTTTGTGTGTGTGTGTGGTATGCAGGCCACTCACTGTTGTGGCCTCTCCCGTTGCAAAGCACAGGCTCCAGATGCACAGGCCCAGCGGCCATGGCTCACAGGCCCAGCCACTCTGCGGCATGTGGGATCCTCCTGGACCGGGGCACGAACCCACGTCCCCTGCATCGGCAAGCGGACTCTCAACCACTGCGCCACCAGGGAAGCCCCTATCCACTCTTTTTTAGACTCCTTTCCATGTAATCCATTACAGAGTATTGAGTAGAGTTCCCTGTGCTATACAGTAGGCCTTTATTAGTTATCTATTTTACATACAGTAGTGTGTATACGTCAATCCCAATCTCCCAATTTATCTCTCCTCCCCCTTATTTCCTGTTAACCGTAAGTTTTTCTACATCTGTTAACTGTTTTGTAGATAAGTTCATTTGTACCTTTTTAGATTCCACATATAAGCAATATCTTGTCTTTTTTGTGTCTGACTTACTTCACTCAGTATGACAATCTCTAGGTCCATCCATGTTGCTGCAAATGGCATTATTTCATTCTTTTTTTTTTTTACACCTGAGTAATATTCCATTATTGTATGTATATATATATATATATACACACACACACACCACATCTTCTTTATCCATTCCTCTGTTGATGGACATTTACGTTGCTTCCATGTCCTGGCTATTGTAAATAGTGCTGCAATGAACACTGGGGTACACATATCCTTTCAAATTATAGTTTTCTCTGGATATATTCCCAGGAGTGGGACTGCTGGATCATATGGTAGCTCAATTTTTAGTTTTTTAAGGAACCTCCATACTGTTCTCCATAGTGGCTACACCAATTTACATTCCCACCAACAGTGTCGGAGGGTTCCCTTTTCTCCACACCCTCTCCAGCATTTATTGTTTGTAGATTCTTTGACGATGACCATCCCGACGGGTGTGAGGGGACATACCTCATTGTAGTTTTGATTTGCATTTCTCTAATAATTAGTGATGTTGAGCATCTTTCCATGTGCTTTTTGGCCATCTGTATGTCTACTTTGGAGGAACGTCTATTTAGGTCTTCTGCCCATTTTTGGATTGGGTTGCTTGTTTTTTTGATATTGAGCTGCATGAGCTGTTTGTGTATTTTGGAGATTAATCCCGTGTCGGTTCCTTTGTTTGCAAATATTTTCTCCCATTCTGAGGGTTGTCTTTTCATCTTGTTTATGGTTTCCTTTGGTGTGCAAAAGGTTTCAAGTTTAAAATTTTGTTTTTAATAATCACATTGTTGGTTGTGGTCTTGGTATTGTTATTCTGACTGATGTCCTTGAGAATGAGAATTCCTGACATAGGACAAAGAAAATCTAGACTTAAAAGAGCTAAATAAAAACTTATAAGTCCTGAATTTGAACCAGAAGAATCAGTACGATCATGATGCATTTTATCTTAAAAACAAAACATATACTTCCAAGTTCCAGCCACTGAAGAGCAATAACCAAACAGAAGCAATGTGCACCCTAAGTAGACACTGTTCCTTAAGGAAACGGCTGACTTCAGATTTGGGGCAGGAGGTATACAAGGTGAGCCTGCAACATCTTCATATACAGATAGGAAGGAACCTATTAAAATTAGTTGTGTCATGTTAAAAGGAATGAGGTGTCAAATCAAAAAGGCCAAAAATGGAACAATTTGAGTATCAACGGGCTGATACTGCAAAGGTTTGTAACATCAACTATGTTAAAATTCATGAATTCAAATTAATATTTAAATAAAAAGAATTTATCACGACCAGTGAATGCCAACAAAACAACTTATTTTTTTGGGGAAAAAGGTAAATAAAGGAAAAGCATCAAATATGCATCATGTCTTTTTTTTTTGCGGTACGCGGGCCTCTCACTGTTGTGGCCTCTCCCGTTGCGGAGCACAGGCTCTGGACGCACAGGTTCAGCGGCCATGGCTCACGGGCCCAGCCGCTCCATGGCATGTGGGATCCTCCCAGACCAGGGCACAAACCCGTGTCCCCTGCAACAGCAGGTGGACTCTCAACCACTGCGCCACCAGGGAAGCCCCATATCATGTCTTTTTTACATAAACCATACCCACCGAGTAACCAAACAGCAGATGAGGGGAAGTTCTCTTTTCAGACAAGTATCCTAGTTTATACAAGAAGAAATATAGAATTATAGTATCAGTGTTTCACAATCCCTAATGACCAAGTGCATCAAAGCTCTAAGCATCAACTGCTACCAAAATCCCGAAGAAAACAGGTATTTTGTGCCTCCTGATCAGGAAGACCACAACACGGTCTGAAGCAGTCTTGCCAAAAAGAAAGAAAATTCTGATCAACGTTCTGTATTCAACTATCAGTTTATAAGAGGAATGTTAGAATTCCACTGTACAGTTGCAATCAACAAAATCCAGGCTGTGTGAAACCCTTCAGCAGTGCTTCTCAAACTATGTGATGGATCAGTTTATTTTTCACCCCCTAATTTCCAATCTATCACAGACTAATACTTGTAAATATATTTTAAAAAACAAAAAATGCAAAAACATGCAAGCCCAATTTTTAAAATTATTAGATTCAACAAACAGACAAAGTCTCTGTCAAACGGCGATAAAGTTTCTAAACACTTTCAACTTCTGTACTAGTACCAGACAGTTCGTGGACTGGCACTAGATCCAAAGACCTCATTTTGAGTAGCATGGCTTTGCAGAACTGAATATCTCGTTTCTTCATTAAATAAATTACCAGAAGAGAGTCTATATATTAAAAATAATTTAAAAGACCTACCAAGCCAGCAACAATGTACAGATCTTATTTTGATCTTGATGCAAACATAGTAAAAGAAAACAAAAATCACTTATGAGAGAGTAGAAAATCTGAACTGGATTTTTATTTTTTATTTATTTATTTTGGCTGCACTGGGTCTTCGTTGCTGGGTGCGGGCTTTCTCTAGTTGTGGCGTGACGAGCAGAGGCTACTCTTCGTTGAGGTGCACAGGCTTCTCATTTGTTGTGGCTTCTCTTGCTGCAGAGCATGGGCTCTAGGCGCATGGGCATCAGTAGTTGTGGCACACGGGCTCAGTAGTTGTAGGGCAAGGGCTTAGTTGCTCCGCAGCATGTGGGATCTTCCCAGACCACTGGTTGAACCCGTGTACCCTGCATTGGCAGGCAGATTCTTAACAACTGCACCACCAGGAAAGTCCCTGGATTTTTATCTAAATAAGGAATATTTTTAATGATATTACTGGTTATTTTAAGAAGAATCCTTATCTTTTAGAAATACATAATGAAACATTTATGGGTAAAATGACATGCTGAGATTTACTTTAAAATAATATGAGAAGTGACGGGGCTTCCCTGGTGGTGCAGTGGTTGAGAGTCCGCCTGCCGATGCAGGGGACACAGGTTCGTGCCCCAGTCCGGGAAGATCCCACATGCCGTGGAGCGGCTAGGCCCGTGAGCCATGGCCACTGAGCCTGTGCATCCAGAGCCTGTGCTCCGCAACGGTAGAGGCCACAACAGTGAGGGGCCCGTGTACCGCAAAAAACAAAAAAGAACATAAAAAATGAGAAGTGAAAAAAGTAAATATATAAATTGATAACTGCACTGATAATTACTCAAACTAGATAATTAGTATATATAAATTACCCTATTCTTTTTCAAATGCTTGATACTTTCTACAATCAAACAATAAAATATTAAAATAAAAATTTAACGTTTTAAAACCTGACTCTCAACACATTTTTTTTCTTTTTAAAGAATTCAGAAGGAGCAGTTTTGGAGAGGCAAACTTCCACAGCATTCTATGCCAGAAAGGGTAAAAGAATCTAAATACCTTTATGGAGGTGTAGAACACAACCTTTTCTTGCTTTGGTGTCTAGATAATGACAGAAACTATGCTGAAATGGTAAAAGCTGCAATCCAGTTATATACCTTAACCAACTAGTAAGCAGAAACTGCTATGTAAATGACATTCCATATGTGTAGTGTGAATAAAGGGAGGTAGGTATTTCAAGGTTTTCTGGAAAAGTCTAGAACACTTCTAAGATTACATGCAAAAAAAGGTATGTTTATTTAAAAAAACGAAACAAAACAAAACAAACCTAAAACTCTTTTGTATTTGGAGTCCTAATTCCCAGTCTGAAGTGCAAGCAGCAGCAGAGAGGAACATTATTTACTACATACAGTGAACCATCAACATCTGTCACTAGGATAAAACACACAAATCACCTCTACTATACTTTTATCCTTTAAGCAGTTCCTTTTATTTTAATTTAGAATCCCAATGTCCAGATAACTAATTTGAAGGAAGTAAGAGTTTCACATTTAAATTCTTAAGATTAGGGAGTTCCCAGGTGGTCTAGTGGTTAGGACTCGGCGCTTTCACTGCCGTGGTTTGGGTTCAATCCCTGGCTGGGGAACTGAGATCCCACAAGCCACATGGTGTGGCCAAAAATAAAAAAATAAATAAAAATAAATTCTTAAGATTAAACACCAAGGTTGATCCAGGCAAGATTAAAGAAGTTCCTAACTTCTCTGGTTTTAAAAGCTTCAGAAGCAGCCCCAGGAAAAGATTCTTTAAGAGTCTTATTTACTCTACTGGTGTTTTTTTTTTTGGGGGGGGGGGGGCGGGGGGCGGGCTGCACTGCACAGCTTGTGGGATCTCAGTTCCCAGATAAGGGATTGAATCCGGGCCTTGGCAGTGAAAGTGCCAAATCCTAACCACCAGACCATCATGGAACTTCCCTACTCTGCCACCTTAACTTGCCAGCTCCTTATACTCCAACCTTTTAATAGCTCTTCTCCCTCTTAGTACCTCATTCACCTATATGGTTTTAATTACAACAGACTCTTGGCATTCACAAGCCATCCCTCTCCCCACCCTATTCCTTACTCTGTGGCGTGTAGTATTTTATCATTTTGCTCAGGCTGTGGCTAAGTGTGAACTGAGTGTGCAGTGAGTTTGGTGAGCAACAACAAAAAGATGTTGTGTTCTTCACTCCACTCTTGCTGACTGTGAGCTAACTCTTGTGCTGTGATGGGAGTAAGAGATCTAAAAAAGTAGTTGTTTTTGTTTCCCTCCATTCACCCTCTATTGTTAATTGGTGCATTCTAATCTAAAGAGATAAAGAATCAGATACTAAAAATTCTCAGTCAGTAGGCTTATGTCTGAAGCATGGCCTCATCTAAAACTTTACAGTACAGGGCTGTGTCCAGCACCTAACAATCCAGTGAATTATTTTTTTGTACCTTTACAACTCCCCACAAACATATTAAATAATAATTCAAGTGGTTTAAAAAGCAATTCTTGTGGTCTACAGAAAGTAAAGGCTACTTTGTCTTTGTAGTTTCAAGTTAAAATTAAATGACTTGCTAGGAGCTACCTTAAATGGGTCCTGGCAAAAATAGCAGATGTTACCAGACGCAGAAAAAATGTCTTTCTAAGCCATTAAAAAAGTCAAGCAAGGTTTTACTCAAACCTACCTGAGCCAAACATGCTGTAATTGAATTTTACCCAGAAAAATTGAGAGTTTTAAGAAATCTTTGACCTGTACCAGTTGAAGCAAAGTCAAACACTGTCACGCCTATGATTTCCAGTAACACAAGAAGAATCACCAAACATCCCAAGTCTCAGTGGTTGTAGAGAAGCCTGTCTGCAGAGGCCAGCAAGTCTTTAATCAATCAGCCACAAACACAACATGGTATTTTAAATATACAGTAGGAACATTTATTTTAACACTTCTAAAAGATATTTCTCCATGCCTGATGATTTGATATAAAAATCAAACCCATCATACTTTCCCCTTCAGTCTCTACATCAAGGGCAATCAAAATTTGTACAACATGAATATTTGCTTCTGAAACAAAAATTACAAATTAAGTGATAACAAAAATACACAAATCAACTGGACCCTAAACGAATTTCTAATGAATTTTTTCCCCTTTCCCCCAATCACCTAGAGCTTCTTTCTTCAGCCTCATTCTGCTCCTTTTCCTTTCTTTGCTTGGCCATGAACTTCTGTTAAAAGCAATTCATAATATAAAATATGTATTAGATGTTGCTTTGCTGTGTTACAAATGTATCTAATATATTTCACTGTATTTATAATTTAAAGAGCTTGATCCTACAGAATAAAGATTAGAAACACAGTGCCTTACATTAACATTCCTTCCTTCCATTTGTGAATCATCTGATATTTATGATATACTTATGCATTATCTTGATGCTTGGGGACTCAGTGGTCAAGAAGATAGATAAGGCCCCTTACCTCATGGAGCTGACATTCTAGTAGGGGAAGAGAAACAATAAAAGAATAAACAAGATAATTTAGGGGGTGGTGGTAAGTATTATAAAGGAAAGAAAGACTGTAAAGCAAATGAGATTGACTGCTTTTTGGGTTGGGAGGAGTGTTCTACTTTAGCTAGGTCTTTCTTTGTCAAAGGCCTTTCAGGGAAGCTGTTACTTGAGTTGAGACCTAAAAGATGAGGAAGAATCAGCTATACAAGGGGGGCTGGGAGAGGGCAAAGGAACAGCAATATAAAGGTGCAAAGGCAGCAAAGGGGCCTTTCATGTACGAACAACAAGAGAGCCAAAAAAGCTGAAACACAGTGAGCAATAACAGCGAGGTCAGAGAAGTAGGAAAAAAATCAGATCATGTAGGGCCTTACAGACCCACAGTAAGAAGTTTGCATATTATTCCAAGTGTAATATGAAGCCAGTGGAAGATTTCAAGTGGAAAAGTGACATGTTAAGAGCATAGGTAGCACAGCACAATGTTTAAGGGCATAAGCTTAGAATAAAACAAAGGTAGGTTCAAATCCTAAATCTGCCACTAACTAGCTATGTGATCTTGGGGATTAGGTACTCTTTAATCCTGTTTCCTCATCTTCAAAATTGGAACTGATAGCATCTACCTCATAAAATTGATTGGGGGACTGAATAAGCTTCCAGCAAGTAACAGCTCAATGAATGTTAGATGAGTGTCTGTGCCACAAATTCAATACAGAGGATATATAAAGCAACTCTCAAATATTCAGGAGGAATCAGAACCACTGTTTCAATTATGGCTAGTGATGATTCTCTAGAGTTCTAATCTAAATGTGTCCCAAAGCCATGTACAACTAAAAACAGGGGTGGTAGTAGTGAGGAAATGGATTAAATAAAGTTAAGTGGATTCTTTGGCTAGACAAGTCTGAAACTTTAACATGTTATGTGTCCATGACTCTGCAAGAGGGCATCAGAATATACAGTTTCCCACACTTTAATGGAGTGTCACATGGGACTAGTGATATACAAAATCTACTCTGGCAAACGCTGCCAGAGGAAAAGGAATAAAAACTAGGAGTTACTGGCAAGATACAGTGAAGGACATGAATAGTACTTTGAACTTAAGAGGAATAAACAAACCTTAAAAAGTTCTTCCAAAAGGAAAGAATGTACATTTTGTGTGGACACTTCAGTAGTTTGACTATAATACCACCACCTGAAGATTTGATGAGTTAAAAATAAGAAATATCTACCTCTGTATTTTGCTTATGACGTGTACTCCTGCAGTGATTTGTCATTGCTTTTTCACCTGAGTAGAAGAGGGAACAAATTGGACAGAAGAATCCAGCCTTCGGTACAAGAAAGTCTAAATCTAGAGGACAGGAAGAGAGAGGGGGAAGAGGAAGGAAAAAAATTAACGATAATTTATCTAGAGCTGTGTTAATTTATCTGAACATGATAAACATACTAAGCACAGTATACATTTATGTACAAACATAATACACACTGTTATATATCTAGGGATCAAGAGCAATTAAGCCTCTAATCACAAAACAGAAGTCTTTATTTTTAAACAAATTCTGTAATATTCCAGAGCCTCCAGGAATGGCAGGGAATTCCTTCAGAATAGCAGTTCACTGGAAAAGAATCTGGTAGTCTTTGAAATAAACCTCTTAGGAATCCACTGTTAAAATAAAACAGGGAGAAGAGGCAAAATGATAGTCAACTGTCTGCTTGAGGAATACAATGGGTACACAAATAAGGTGCCCCTTAGCTCATCTGAGCTGGCCATGAACAAAGTTTGCTAGCTAAGCTTTTCCATCATGTCCTACTCAACTGGAATTTCTGCCTGGGCAAGTATAACTCAATTCTTACCAGAGCAACAAAGAGAGTACATATCCCAGACTTCACGAGTGCAATAAAAATATCTTTGTCAGGTAAAAACACAGCTTAATAAACTGTTCTCAGAAATGCCAGTGTACAAAGCTTGCTAATTTCCACTCTAATCATCTAAGCAAGGTCATTGCATTACTCATCTAAACAACAGAACACTTATTACGGTTCTGAATTTTTATCTCACATGGATAAGGAAAAAATGTCATTTTTACTTTACCTTCAGGGACATCAGGTGCCACTGATTTCCCCAAAGAGTCCTCAATCTTCTGGCGTTTTCTTTCTGGTTCTGAATCCATTAATCCAGATTCTTCATCAACTAAAGTCATTAAATTTTTCAAGGAAAAAAAAAAGTTATTCAAAATAGATTTATAGATTTTATACTAAGTGATGTTATCTGAGGCTGATATCAGATAATCTCTGCCTTCAAAGATTAATCTATGAAAAAAAGATTAATTTATGGATCATCTAAGTAAACCCTTTCTTGGTTAATCCCACCCGACTATTCTTCCAAGAGGCTTTATATAAGGAATAAATGGGTAAATCTGTTCAACCTTATTAAATAGATTCAAGGATATGGGACTAAAGCTTAGCAGCATATTTTATTTACACATTGTTCAGGAAAAATTTTAAAGGTAATGAAAGAACTTCAAGTTCTATATTACTGGCAAGAGTTAACGTGTGTATGAAAAAGTGCTGGGGTGGGAGAAGAGTGTGGATCGAGGAGAAAAGGACAGGAGCAGAGAATAATTCTGCGGTCCTGTATTGAAACCCTTCCAACCAAGAAAAACAAAGCCTAAACTGATGGACTAAGACCCTTGTTAGACTGAATCACAAGTGAAACTACAAACATTCAAACTCAGCAAAGTGAATTAACATGTAAGAAGCACTCAATGTTATCAGCAAAATGCCTAACAGGATCTCGGGGGAAGACAAAAACAAAAACTGGTTCCAAGCAATTCTGGTTACCCTCAGCAGCTGAAATACCTAACTGTTGTAAAGCACTGGACAAATCTCTCTCACATACATATCATTCATTTAGCTTTTATCTCGTGTGAGACAGGCAGGTCAAATCATTATTATCCCTATTTCTTCACAGATGGAGAAAAAAAAACCAAAAGAGGTAAGAAACTGATTATGTCCAAGGATGCATAGCCAGTAAGTGACAGAGACTTGTGACTTCAAGTTCAGTGCTCTCCCCATGTAACTGGGCTACTCTTTCCCTAATCTGAGGGGATGGTTATAAACTATGAAATCGTTATTTACTGTTCTCTTACTCCTTGCATTCTACCAGTCATCAAGTCCCAAAGAGTCGATTAAAAAGGCTGTCTCGCTTTTCTTGACTTGATGCTTAAAACAGCCTCCAGTGTCTTGCTACAATCCTCAACAGAGTAATACTTTCTCAAACACATTTGCTGCTACCACGCCCAAGGCACCTTTATCTAATAATAACAACAACAATAATACATATTATATATAATTACATAATTAAGAGATTAAAACAAATATTTTAAGTTTAAAATTATTTTAAAAATGACTTTTTCTTAAGCTAGGTTCTTTCATCAAATATATTGTCTATTAATGAAAATAAATGGTTACAAAAGCAGTAAAGAAATGATTCTTTTTCTGTTCTTCTGTTGAGATGAGGCAGTTCTAAGCAAGCTGGTAGCTGAAGCTGCCCTATCACAACAGAAATCCCGAGGGGGGAAAGCCCTCATGAAATTATGCTAGAAGCATCTGTCAGTTAGTAAAACCATTGACTATGGCTTGGTATCAAGGAGAGGTTAATGGAGAACAATAAACAAAGGAGGAGTACCCACTTAGCCAAGGGAGAGAGCATCAAGAAAGAGTACATAATCAACAGTAACAAATGATGCAGAGAAGTCAAATAAGACTAAATTAAGAAGAAAAAAACTTAATCCAGTATGACAACAAGCAGAAGGGTTTTAGGTTTTTATTACACCTGGTTAGGAAATGGGAAAGGAAGGAGGCCTAAATAAACTGTGGAGCAGCACTGAGGACCCAGCTGAGAGCTAGGTCAATGAGATTCCACTGAATCACAGGTGGTAGTTTTTCCTTAGAGAACATAGGATACAAAAGCAGGAGGGCAATGAGGGTGCTGTTTTCAAGGAGAATGGTACTAGGGATTTAGGATTTTGCTATGAATATATGGACACAATGACAAATACTTGTTAAGTAACTGCAGTATTCTAGACACTGTTCCCTATTTCTTTCAACATAAACTGTATTAATGTTATTAAGACATCTTCTTTAATTCATGGCTGCCTGCTTGGCAGCATCCACAAAGCAAGGGACCTGGTACACAAATTAAAGCTAGTTAATAAATAATTTTTACTTGATGCTGCAACATGGTCAGAATAACCTTTCACAGATCATTTCCACGAAAATTTGTCACATTCTATTATAATAGGATCACATATTATTCTCTATTATCCCATTCCATTATGTTCCATTATCTCTATAATTGCAAAGATAAAAATCTTTATCCAGATCTAATCATTAATGGGCTGCCTTCCCTCACTCCCTCAACTCCCATCCCTGCTCTGTTCACTCTTTTTCTACTTTTCTTCTTAGACAGTAGATCTTTGGAACTTTAACCACCTCCTCATATTGTGTTACTCTCCCCCACTTCTATCGATCCTGCTTTACCTTCACTAATTTGGAAGGCCTCTTCATCTTTTGCTGGTTCTGCCGTAACAGCTTTTTCTGATGGTGGCGTTTTCCCAATTCTAACTCTCTTGGCTGGCACTTTAGCTTTAAAGAGAAAGTCTAATTTATTGCTACAGTAACAGTGTTTAAATTGCTTTTAACTCTGAATAACAACTTTAACACCTTTTTTGCAAACAAGATAGATATTACTCAAATTTGGGAAGGAAACCTATTTCTAATATAAAATAGAAGAATTCTGTTTTTAAAAATTCAGCACTAGTCTAAGCATTCTCCTTTTATTTTCCCACTTATCCTGATCAAAACTCCACCTTCCCACCTGCTTTTCTCAAGGAGCCTACACACATTTTTCTATTTTGTTCAAGACTGTGGGACCTTGCTAGTACTTTTTATTCTTAGTTTGGTTAAATCTTTCAAGATTTTTGTATTTGAAATTATTTTGATCTCCCTAAAGTACTGAAAGTGAGCTGACCTATTATTCTATACCATCAAAATATTACTTAAAAGTGAAATGGTACCTTCACAAATTTTCCCAAATCCTAAGTCTAAGCAAAAACTAGGAGGCAGGCTGGTATAAACAGCCTTCTACTTATCAAAAGCTGTATTTTCTCAAAAATACAAACATATCATTTTCATTCCAATTCTAATCTGGGTATTTTAGTTTGCTTTCTGGCTTTGTTATCTTTTCTTGAGATACAGTAACTTGGGGTAGGGTCTGAACTAAGAGAAATTTGTGAAACTTGAACATATTTCTTTGGAAAGTATCACTTGGCCATAACTATCTGTTGGCTTCTTATGTCAATACACAGTGAAATTATTGGTAATGCTGTAACATATATTTAAAAAAATTTTTAATGTAGTCCCCTCATAAAACAAAAGCTACCACTTCTGAATATCTACCTGCTAAGTGTCTTTCAATCATGGTTTTCAGATCTTCTTCCATAACATTCTCATTTACTGGACCCACTTGGGACAAAGCTTCAAGTTTTGTCTTCTTTGTGTCCATAGCTCTCTTTTTTCTATCCCCTCTTTTATCGGTGGGATGGTCATGTTTGCTTTGTGTTAATTCAACTTTTAAATCATTGTCTCCATCTTCCTCCTCTCCAACTTCATCAACAGTAACAAAATTAAGCTCTTCTTTAAGGTTGTTAAAATCTGCCAGAGAGTCTTCATCCTCTTCAGTTACTTCATCTAATGTCACTAAATGCAGATCACTGCTGTCATCCTGTATTTCATCTACCGTAACTAAAGCAGAAGGGTCTTCAGGCATATGAGAAGAAATGAACCCAATGGAATCCCTTCCAGTATTTTCCTCATCTCCTTTAGTATTTAAAGCAGCAAAACTTATGTCTGCTGACTCATTTAAAGGTAGCTCTTCCACTTCTCCAATTTCATCCACAGTTACCAAGCGTTCCTGTTTGAGAAGATCTTGTTCTTCAGCCACTGACAGTACAGTAACATCTTTAGGTTCACTGTGGGAAATGCAATCATCTTGATCAATTAACTCATCTAATGTAAGAAGTGAATTTGAATTTTTTACCATTTCTTCCATATTTATTTCTTCTTCATCAATTACTTCATCCACAGTGACTAGAGCTTGTGCTATATGTGCAGCTGCATCTTCTTCTTCCCCAATCTCATCCAATGTTACAAAAGATAATTCTCCCTCAACAACACGAGAAGCAGAGACTTTCCCCTTCTTCTTCTTCAAGTTAAGTTCAAAGGAAGGGGTATTTTTGAGAGCTTCTTTCCTTTTTCCCTTCAGTGGATTCTGCTTGGCTTGAAAAGGATTCACTTCTTCTATAACTTCATCCACAGTAACAAATTCATCCAAATTAAATGGAAATAAGGGTTCCTGTTGGAAAGGTAAAAAAACTCACAGAATTGTGAACAACTACTGATAACTGGCTAGATTCCATACAGTCTCAATAAATGTGCATGACATATCTATCATTTGTGAGAATTTCAGTATAGAGATGTTTCCAAAAGCTGAAATTAGTTATTTTTCAAAGCCCCACAAACAAATCCAAAGAGTGAACAATGCCAAAGGTAAAATCCTAACAATATCAATCTAATTCCACCTTTACTTAATTTCAGTAAGATTACAATTATTTCCTAAATGATGTGCGAATTGGAAATATGATGTACAAAAATACTACATTAAGAGCATTTATCAAACAATTAATATAATATAAAGAATTTACTATTCCATACGTTAAATGATATCTAGCAAGTGTTTTGGAGACTTCATGGACTACTAAAAGCACCTCAAATGCAACTAGAAAGTTAATAGCTAACTAGATTGTTCCATCAATCAATTTATATACATATTTTAAGATGTGTAATACTAAGATACAGGCACATTTTGCTTTATTGCACTTTGCTTTATTGTACTTTGCAGATACTACTTTTTACAAATTGAAGATTTGTGGAAACCCTGTGATAAGTCTAATGGCGCCATTTTTCCAACAGCACTTGCTAACTTCATGTCTCTGTGTCACATTTCAGTAATTCTCACAATATGCAAACTTCGTCATTATTATTATATTTGTTATGGTGATCTCTGGTCAGTGACCTTTGATGTTACTACTGCAAAAAGATTATGATTCACTGAAGACTCAGAAGATGGTTAGCATTTTTTAGCAATAAGGTACTTAATTAAGGTATGCACATTTTTTTAAAGACACAATGCTACTGTACACTTAATAGAGTACAGTATAGTATAAACATAACTTTTACATGTACTGGGAAACCAAAAAATATGTGTGACTCACTTTTATTGAGATATTTACTTTACTATTCTGGTCTGGAACAGAACTTGTAGTATCTCTGAGGTATGCCTATATAAGATTTATATTTTGAGAAAGTTATATGGAAAATTTATTACTAAGACTTAATGACAAATATGACTGCACTTGAAAAAAAAATTGTATCTGTAATTTGAAAAATGGTGCCAATAACTAAAGAAAATAAATTCCTGGCAGGCCTCCTACACATTTAGTACACTATCAATGGTCAATTACTGGTAAATATAATAATGGCATTACAATACATACCCAGTAAATTTAGGGCAGGAGGGGGAATCTGTAAGCAACTGTACTATCAATTTATTAAGCCATGGAAGAACCATAATCCTTACTTCTGCTTCTTAAACTACTAACATTTCTCCTTGCCCTAATAAAACAGACCCAAATTCATGCCCTACCAGGGGAAAAAAGTAAAATAACTGAAAAAATATTCTATGAATAACAGAAATCTAAAATACCAAACAGCCAAATATATTGTAACATGTTTATTTGGCAGCAGAAGTCAGTACCAAGAAAGTAAATCTTAAAGCCCATCTAGTTAGGATAAATTGAGCCATACCAAAAGGATAACAAAATGGAGAGGACTCAAGTCAAATGTCAACCTCCTTTACATAGATGATTTTATTCTGTGTTACAACCCATTCCTACTGATGTGAGACTGGACGTGTCTTCCTACTCTAATCCCCTTTCCATCCCTGTGTAACTTTTTGCCCCACACCAAGAACAAACTATTTAGCCTAGCTCAAGGTCAGAAAACGAACTGGTGGTGGGGTCAAAAATATACTCTCTCATTCCTGTCCCTTGCTCTATATCAAACTAATTATTACAGGAGAGACACAAGTTACAAGGTGGACGAACTCTTTTATGGAATGATGGAATAGATGGGTCTGTGTTAGTAGATTGTTTCTTACCTCTTTGGGTTTGGAACTTCTACCAGTGGTGCTTTTAGAAGTCTTAGTGTTTTGCCCAGTCAAAGTCTGAAATATTAAATAAGAAATACAGAAAAACAGAATGTACAACTAGGTTATTAATATTCTTTAAAACACAAAAAGAATTCAAACAGCAAATACTACCCAAACACATTCAATTATACAAATATTTAACAGGTATACCAAGCTAAGTCAACAATCATTTAACAGTATAGGCATCATCTCCGTAAGCTGTAGTTAAATTCAGTTTTACTGTCTAAGTTGGGCCACCAGTAAGCTGATAAAGGGAGCTTCAATTTAAAAGAGAAAACTGTTTCCCACTTCAGGAGCAGAGTGCTAAATCACCTCAGGAGATTCAATGCAGAATTTTTTTTTTTTTAAATACAAAGTTTTATTTCTGACCACACTTTATCCAAATAATGCTTTCACACCTGTTAATAAATTATAGACTTGAGCTTATTATTCTAAGTGTCTACTGGCTTAAATCAATGGAGTCATTTAAGAAAGGGAAAAGGGAGCTTGGGGGCAAAGGGAGTGAGGAGATGAAAGCATAAAACAAGATTACATCTCCTACTCCTTAGCTACAACAGAGATAATCACTTCATAGATTCTCTGAACATTCTTCCTACCCTCCTCACCTTATTGTTGCTGTCATCCCGTTTCATGGCAGAAGGTTTAGCCTCTGTTTCCTGAGACTGTTTCGTAATATCCCTGTAATCCAGTTTAGAATCTTTGCCTTGCAGGGCTGAGATCCTTCCACTGCCTCCTCTGGTGACACTGCTCTGAGTGGGTTTCAATTTACTGCTGTTTTCAGCCAAGCCTGATCTGGCACTTGTAGGTTTAAGGAGACCCAATTCCTTGGCTGAAAGTTTCTTTTCAGCATTTATTTGATCTCTGAGTACAGATTTTAGAAAACTTTTCTGGTTTTCAGATTTTGAAGCTGTAGCTTTTGCCTTTAGAGAAGAGACCATACCAGCCTTGATGCCTGATTTACTGCTAGATGCATTTGATGCAGGCAGCATACTAATTTTACTAGTTTCATCAGACTTACTGGCCTGAACCACTCCTTTATTTGGGCATGCCTTGGTCACTGAGTTTTCGGCAGGCTTTTCTTTCATTGCAGCCACAATCTTTTCCAACTTCTCTGCAACCATCTTATCATCATTCTTTTCAGCCTTCTCCATTCGTATTTGCAGATCCATTCTGGTTTCCTTGGTATTTAATTCATTCTCCTCCTTTTCATCCATATTACTTTTTGCAGAAATTCCCTTTGTGCTCACTGCCTGCTCATCCCCAGTGGAAATTCCAGGTACTAAGGCCACAACACAAGTAGATGGTACTATTTCTGAAACAGTTTCATGTTTGTCTACTTCAGCTACAGCTTCTATCATAGACTGTGTAATCTTAGAAAAGAAATCTTCTGCTTCAGATGGAGAGTCTTCTAGAATTCCTTTGATGTTCCTTTCTTCTATAAATGCACTATCAGATGATGATAATTCTGTTTCAGGGTTAATAATTTCTGCCTCTTCCTTCTCAAAGTCACTGGCATACACCTGCTGATTTAAAACAGACTGCTCTCCATTTTCAGTGAATAAGTCAATACTGGCTGGAGTGGATGCTACAAGAGGAATTTCCACTTTGACCTCCTCTCCCTGAGTTTCAACTTCAAATGTTTCAATAGCAAAGTCAGAGACACATAGTGCTTTTTCTGGTTCTTCCTCACAAGGCTCTTCCTGTTGTATAAAAGTTTCTATTTGAATGCTGGGAATAGATTCTTCTTCAACTTCACTAGGTTTAACAGAGGGACTATCAGCTGCTCTTTGCACCTCACTTTCATCAACTGGACGGTTTTTCAAGTCAGGGCTAAAAGTATTTAAAAACAAAAAGAACACAAACAAAAACACAAACAAAAATCAAACTATGATGAGAATTCAACCATCATAAATAGTCCTGTCGATGCTAATTGTTAAGACTTCCTGATACAAGAGCAATAAGTATTGGGAAATCCAGTCAATCAGCATTATAATGGTTAAGAAGTTTTGATGTAAATATACAAATAACATAAAATTTTAAAAAGATCCTCATTGCACTAAAGATTTCTTTTTAGTTCAAAGGAAATTATGGCAATATTATGACCACTGATACAATCATTTTACTCATATAAGTTATAATCATTTTTTTTTTCCTTCTGTGTCAAGTTGCCCCTGAGACCAGAAGGCTGAATGTGAATTTGAGACATCTCAAATTATTATTAGGTCCTATCTCCCCAACAGTGGTAACTGAAATAATAGAATATGTTTATGGTTCGTGAAACTAATGATCCATGCATTAAAATTTACAATTTTATAAGTGAGCCTTACCTAAAAGGAACAGAAACTGATAGGCCACAGTTATCTTAACCACGTCACCTCTTTCTTTTGGATGTGAAACAGATTTGTTTTCAATTTCCCAAGAACTGTATTTATTAGTAATACTTAAAAGAAAACTTTCTTTGGAAATGTCTTTTAAATACTCTGTTGGAGATTTAAAGTTAGAGGCAAAGCTGATACAATCACCTTAACATAAACATGTATTCTTATTATAAAGTATGTGCCTTTGGCTATATCACAAGCAGAAATTTGTTAAAAGAAATCCTTCCAGTTACAGAGACTAATTTAAGATTCTAATATATAGCTTAAAATTTTAAGTAAAATTATTTAGAAGAAATGGAGGAAATACATGGCAAATACATGCAACTGATCTAATTCATCAAGGTCCTCCCAAATCCAACATAAAAATAAAAGTGTGCGATACAACTATTTTCACTGAGACAGAGACAGAATAAACTGTTTTTATATTAATGTTCCATAGATAAGAGATTATCCTGAATAGTAATAAGGAAAATCTTAGCTTCTGAAGACACATCCAGCACGCTGTCAACACAATAATGTTTAACAAATACATCTGCTTAATTACATTAGAAGGTACAGCTTGGAAAAAGACTCCAGAAAGTGATCCTGCCATATCAATACCTCAGTGTTGACTTTTTCCTCCTACTCTTCAAGGAAGGAGGGGATGAGACATCCCTTTTGATATGCTTCTCAAAGGGTGGCTATATACTCTTTAGTTACTGCAAGATGGTGTCCGTGTCCTGAGACATTAATAATATTTCAGAAGTTTGGAAAAAGTGCTACCACATCAGGGTCTAATCATATGAGCCAATAAGCTATTCCTCCCTCCTCCAATGATGGTAAGTTTAAACTTCCAGAGGAGAAAACTTTTCTAAGAGATCAGAGAAACACCTCTTAAAGAAAAGCCATTAAGGCAAAGAGTTTGAGGAATTTATTTAAGTTAAAAAGTCAGTAACCATAGACCTTTATCAAATAATATTCTAGTCAACTGTATAAGCTATCCTTTGTATGCTGAAAGGGTTTAAAGGTTTGTATTTGAAATGATTCACATCCCTTATATTAAAAAATACCAATGGGGGCTTCCCTGGTGGCACAGTGGTTGAGGGTCCGCCTGCCGATGCAGGGGACACCGGTTCGTGCCCCAGTCCAGGAAGATCCCACATGCCGCGGAGCAGCTGGGCCCGTGAGCCATGGCCGCTGGGCCTGCGCGTCTGGAGCCTGTGCTCCACAACGGGAGAGGCCACAACAGTGAGAGGCCCACGTACCGCAAACAAACAAACAAACAAAAAAAACCAATGGCTGATTTTTGGTGTTCCAAATTCTTAGGAAAAGTAAAAAAAAAAACTTGCAGCCAAGCACAAGTATGACAAAGAAAAAGTTGTGATATTCAGTTAAAGCAGTTATGTAAATATTATTTCTCAAGAAATAAGCTTTCATTTTTAAGTTACAAGACTCATTTCCAATAATGAACATTAAATTCAAACTCCTGCCTCAGTACAGAACTGCATATTAACCCTAAAGGCTTTACAAACTAGAGCTATACAAAAACACCAATTTACTGGGCTTTAGAAGGAGAACAATGGAGATTTTGATTCCTGGCTCTAGGATATAGCAAGTCCTCCCCCTTTACCACATTTAAAGTTTGTCAGTAAATTTAAAAAGCTGTTATCTTTTATATAAAATGAATCACTATGCAGTTTCACACTTGAAACAGACAGCATGAACCTACTTAGGAAAATGGCTTAATTCCATATTTGTTCTTGTGTGCCAGTCTTTTAAAATTATAGTGCTTTCTTCATAGGATTTATTTTCCAAAACTTAGTACCTAGTTTTCTGGCTGATATGGTAAAAACCTTCAGTGTTCATCAAGTTAGCTTGGAAAGTCAGTTTGAGATGTCAAATAAATGAAATTATTAACACCAGAATATAAAAAACAGTCTTTTAAAAGAACAAAGAAAACAAAATCATATTCTGGAAACTGGACCGAAAAAGGATTCCAGGAAGGCTGGGTTCAGGATAGGGGTATCTAATTTCCCACTCCCCTGTCCTACCCCACCCCTCCATAAAACCAGGGTTTCAAAATCTTCAGAGAAGGTATATAGTAAAAGCTGGCCATGAGAACAAAGGTTAACACCATACCATACACTTTCTGAGAAACTTTAGACTGAGACATAACACTGAAGATCAGTATTTATTTCAGAGGGCCACTGAGTACTGCCCAACATTATTAATGAACTGGTGAACATTTCCTCTTGCACCCTTATTTGGAGCCTTAATCATATGATAAATAAATAATGTTCACATGGGGTTGGTTAAAACAGGGAAAATGTAGAATTTTATTAAATTATTAATATATCCATGTGAGATTTCTTTTAAAAAGGAAACAAATACTCTACATTAACTATAAACAAGAGGATCATGTTAACGAATTAGCATCCACAAGTGCTTAAAAAAAAAAAAAAGGACCAGTATTTTCTCAGGATCAGCTTACTCCAATAAAGAAATGTGAAGTATTCAGCCACATCCCATGTCTTTTTTCTCTAATGTCATACAAGTCAGAAAAAAACTGCAAAGTGGGAATTAAGAAATTATTAGTGCTAGAACTTTAAAAATTAATAAGATTAGACAACTACTTGTAAATTCATTAAGACATATCTGATTTTAAAAGATAAGTGAAAACAATGAAAGAGAAAATGACCAAACGCACACAATAACTATTCTTTTGGCCGTGAAAGAAACTGTCAAATGAAACATATAAAATGGATTTTTGGAAGAGCCTGCTTAATTACCAGCCAGAGTTACTACAGCCAAACTGCAGGTCTATCTATACTACTACATGCAGCATCGTTACTTATTCAGCCCTTTGCGGGCTTTTGTAGCAAACACTGCTTGCTGTTGGTTATTACTTCTTAGGCATGTAAATATAATTGGTATGCTGATGTGCAACTTAAAAAAGTCTGTGTGGATACATATAGCCAACCTATTGCTTAAAGTTACCGATATATTTTAATGTACTCATAATCATCTTTATCATTTAAAAGTCTCATTTTATAAAAATTAATTACTGAGAAGAAAAATCTATAAGACATCCTGTTTTTCAGGCATCTTATAATTAGGCAGTGTATCAAATAAAATAAACTTTCCATATTTAAACACTCAAACTCCTCTTTCAAACTGATAAGCTCTTACTCCACTGACTAAGAAATAAGGGTAAACCACTTAGTATGAAAGAGAGAAAGAATTCTCTATCAGTGATTCCCAATGAAGAACAGTAAAAGGGAGGTTATTCATTGGTGGGACAAGGGTGGTGATAAGTGTGGTATTCATCAGGATGAGGAAGTCACTACGAACAGGATATACTATATGTGGTCAAAAAAAGTTGTGAGTTACCAGTTTGTATAGACTCTGAAGAACAAGCTTTCAACCTCTGAAAATATAAAGCAGTGTACATATTATTTTGTTTTATACCAAAATACACACTAAATATTATCTTTCTGGTTTTAAAAACTCAATGAAAATTTAAAAGGATTATACAAACTTAAAATTTACACTGTGCCTATTCTGGAATAGAAAAATCTAACAAGAATATAATACTGATAACAGAGTTGAGCTGTTCAAGAGTCTTAGCAAAACATTTCATAAAGAAGGCAAATTTATATATTTAATTCAAACTGTGTGTACACATTCACTTCTCCTAAAAAAAAAAAAATCAGTAAATATCTGAAAGAGACCAAAAATAATAACAAAAAAAGCCCCTAGGTCAAACAGAGCCCTCCAAAAACCCCAAAACAAAAAACACCCTCATAACACTCATAAAAGATACAAACTTTTTGTTACTAGTGAACTACCATAAAATACAGAAATAATATTCAGTAATTAACTACGTACTATAAAAACTGTTAGCAAACTTAAAGCAACATACCTTTTTTTCCCTAGTTCTGGGTCTTTCTCAGCTTCAGCCTGTAATATAATTCCACATTTTATTAGAGGTTATTCTACTGGATTTAAAATATTTAACTCATCAATGCAGTGTTTTCAGTTCTTAAAATCTAAGCTAAAAAAAAAACCCATACCTTAAAAATATATCAAAACAGATAGTTTTCAGTGTCCACATAACTAACCATCAGCTTCTAGAATTTTTTTCCCATTTTTAGATAAAGATCTCTAAATAAGATTATACAGAATAAATGACACACAGAAATTAATGAGAAAAATAAGTTTCCATAATGTTTATAATAAATAAGAAACTTTTAACTTTAAAAGCCTGGAAATACCACCTTTTGCTAAGAATAAAAACAATCAACCTGAAATATCAACATATTTTTTGTGCAATTATTATTTTAAAAGACTTCTATTTATGAGAGACTAGTTGACTTAGAAAGCTTTCTACTCAAAACACATAGAAGTGCTGGACAAAATTTAACAATAATCCTTTTAAACATGAACCTGAACCACCAAGAAAGCAATGTCCTGGGGCCCAAAATGAAAGGAGGAATTAAAATTCAGTGCTTATGTATCAAGCACTGATCCAGGTACTTAGGATACATCACTGAACAAACAGCAAAAATATCTGCCCTTTAGAACTTACATATACTAGCTGAAGGCTTTTTCTGTGGGGAATCGTGTGCTGAGTTGAGAATTATCTTTCTCTAGATTTTCTCAGATTAAAAGCCAAGAATTATATTGTATAGAAACTGAATAATATTTCTAGAGAGGTTCCCGGTGGGGTGCTGGAGTCCCAGAGTAAAGACCTTCTTTACTAGGGTATCTGGTAAGGTATCCAGTCTACACTGTAATGGTATATAAAGAAAATTAAAGATGGCAGTTGATAAGTCCCATCCACAGTGCTTACAAGCGGTCTTCTCATTCACGGGAGAAACTTGTTAGAGGAAACTGAAACCGAAACCAACCTATATAGTAGAGAAAATCTATACCAGATACCTGTATTAGCTAACTTGCTTCTTTATTCATAAATTAATAGAAGAGAAAAACAAATGCACAAGAGAGAACAAATTAAGGATACAAAACTGACTCAAGATATTTCAGAGAACTGCTTTAAAAACAACTCTAAAGAATACTCTCTAAAAAATTTTTCTAAAAAAAAATTCAATAGGATATAGCATCCATAATATCAGTACAGGTGCTACTTCCAGAAAGACAGAACATTAAAATTTGAAGAGAAGAAATATTCAAAGATATAAGAGGAAAATTTTCCTCAGGTGAAGAAACACACTAATTTTTAGATTTCATAAATTCAATGAATGATCTAAGCAGGATATACGAAGTAAGTCCCAAACCAAGTTAAAACCTTGCTCAATGTAGTAGCCATACTGATCCTCCTTGGAATTCCCGAACCACCAAATATGTCCTTAAGGCCTTAGCTCTTGTTCTCTCTAAAAACCTCTTCTCTTTGATACGTTAGTAGAGTTCGCTCTCTTACTTCTTTCTTTCAGGTCTCTCAAATAACTCTTTCTCAGAGGGGCCTGACCACTCTAAAATACACATATCCCCCTGTACACCCCGCCATCCAGCACACTCTATCATTTTTTCTTGATTTTTCTCCACAGCACTTCATAGCACTTTTTACCACCTCACACTACGTATATATACGTGTGTGTGTGTATTTGTGTGTGTGTGTGTGTATATATATATATATATATATATATATATATAAAAGAAGCTCCTTGAAGACTGGGCCATTGACTCCTCTGTTTACCAATGTATTCCAAAGTCTAAAACAGTGCTGGCATAGAGAAGGAATTAGATAACAATTTGCTAAATGAATTAGGAATAAATGCTAAAAGGTTTCAAAGAGAAAAAAAAAATTACATAGAGGTAGGATTGGAATCAGCCTTCTCCTTAACAACACTGGTTAAGAAAAACAAAACAATAAAAGCAAGAACAATCTGAGCACAGAATTCTCCACCTGGACACACCATCAATGAAACATGTAAGAGAAAAATAAAGTCATTTCTAAATATGCAGGGATTTAGAAAGTTTACTGGCCATACATACTTTCTGGGAAAATTATTTGACAATATATTCTGGCAAACAGAATGTAATCCAAGACAGTAGGAGATACAGAGTCCAAGAAATAACAGAAGTAACTCAGAAGAGCAATAAAAAGAAAATCAAAGGTATACAGATGCTTTACAAAGCAAATGGCCATAAATTTAGAACAGGGTGTCAGAAGGATAGCTCTAAGAAGAGAGCATATCCTATTCAACAAATAGTAATTAAGTTATGTGACCCGAGTAACATGAAGACAGTCTTCTTTTTTCCTTTCGACAACAAAAAACAACTCCTTAACTGTACAGGAAAGCCATAACCCAAATACTGAACAAAAACACAGCATCATTTTGAGAAAAGACTGCGAGTATAGGAGAGTCACTTCCAAGTGTGCAAATTACACGTATTTCTTTCTTTATAGAACCACTCTCATTACTAAATTCTGCAGTAAATATCTTCATAATCAAGATATCAAAAATGCAGGTACTGGGTTTCAGTACTTAGAATTATGCCTTCATACTCTGTATGCAAGGTAACTATAGTTATAGAATTAAAGGTTGTAACGTATTACATGTGGAAGTAACATTACAGGTAACAAATATGGGGGGAGGATATTGAACAGAGGGTAACATAGGATACCAATTAACTCATAAACATGGTAAATTAAAAACTGTTATTAAAAAAATCTGGGGGCAGGATTTATTTCCACCTCATAGTCTAGCTTAGGCTTTCATTACCTCTCATATAGACTATTACAACACCTTGAAATTAGTCCACCTGCCTCTACTATCCAATTTATGATTTGTTAAATGGATATAATGGACATTATGTGACATGCTCAAGATTACAAGGCTAGCTTATCAGTGGTTGAGCTAATAAGTCTTTTACAATAAGTTAAATGTGCTCTTCAAGAATGAGGTTGAGTTAGGATGTGGGAAATAAAGCATTAATTTAGGCAGAAGTTTCATATAATTTCCACTTGTTTCATTTTCTTTAAGTCTAAGAATTTGGGACCACAATTCTGGAAGAAAAATTTCTGTGTAGTCTGTGTTTACTGTAATTCTGAACATAGTTGAAAGTAATAACTTGAAACATACCACAACACAAAGTTTTAAAAATACAATGTTCTGTTAAGAAAAAAAAAAAGTTAAAAACTTCAAGAAATTTTCTTCTGAAATCAGGTTAAACAAGGCACACAAATTTGTGCTTAAGGACTTCCCTGGTGGCCCAGTGGTTAAGAATCCGCCTGCCAATGCAGGGGACACGGGTTCGAGCCCTGGTCTGGGAAGATCCCACATGCCACAGAGCAACTAAGCCTGTGCGCCACAACTACTGAGCCTGCGCTCTACAGCCTGCGAGCCACAACTACGGAGCCCGTGTGCCACAACTACTGAAGGCTGTGTGCCTAGAGCCTGTGCTCTGCAACAAGAGAAGCCACCACAATGAGAAGCCCGCATACCATAACGAAGAGTAGCTCCCGCTCGCTGCAACTAGAGAAAGCCTGCACGCAGCAACGAAGACCCAATGTAGCCAAAAACAAATAAATAAATTTATTTTAAAAAATAAATTTGTGCTTAAATCAGTATCATGATGCCTTCATTTACTTATAGGTGATCTATTTAATTTGGATTTAGATGGTGGAATTTTCTCTTTCTTGAGCTAGCACAAGAGTTTTGCAGATTAACAAAAACCTGCAGACACCAAATATAAGGCCCTATTTACCTCTTGCTATTGAGATACAATGAAACTATTAGAAAGAGAAAACATCTGAGTTTCAATTTAATTCTTTCAAAGGTAAACTATTCATAGTTTTCAAAGATTATTACTGTGCAAGCCAAGAACCTGTAAAATCTTCTTTCTTATAGAAGAAGAGAGTATAATAATTTAAACAAGTAAAAGAAAAAAACCAAACTTTTAACAGGAGGAAGTCAAAATGGACTCAATCTAGAGCTGCATTCTGGAGATAACCATGCTATGTATATGGCATCACTCTGCACATATGTCCATAGCAAGCATCAGAATGAATATGCTACATTTTCTAAAATTAGCTCAATTTATTCTCATTTATACAAATTTATACTGTTCCATAAACCATGAAAATTGGAATAATGATTGCAAAATAAATTTTTAAAAGAAACAGTATCTAAACTCAGAATGAGTTTGACTACTGTCCAAGAATAATTCTCGAAATCAGCTTCAGAGTGTATCTTCTAGCTTTGGGAGAATGATCTTTATGCTTTCCTCATATTCTAAAAGCACAGAAGTTGATACAAAATAATCTTACCTCTGATGAGTCTAGCTTTGGAGATAATGTGCAGATCAATACATGGTTACCTATGTTCTGTGGATTTTGCTTCAGAAAGCTGTACATTGACTGAGCAGATTCAGGACTATCTAACTGAAGAATTGCCTTTGGAAAAGACAGAAAAGTATTAATTACTAGTTCCTAAAAGAATTAAAAGTAGAATTACCATAAGATCCAGCAATTTCATTTTTTAGTATACACTAAAAGAATTGAAAGCCAGAACTGGAACAAGTATTTGTATACCCATATTCATACCAGTATTATTCACAGTCAAAAGGCAGAAGCAACCCAAGTGTCGATCAACAGACGAGCAGATAAACACATGTGGTACATGCATACAATGGAATATTATTCAGCCTCAAGAAGGAAAATTCTGACATATGCTACAACACATGCTGGAAGACATGCGAAGTGAAATAAGCCAGACACAAAAGGACAAAAATTGTATGATTCCACTTATATGAGGTATCTAAAGTAGTTAAATACAGAGACAGAAATTTAAGTTGTAGAATGGTGGTTGCCAGGGGCTAGGAAAAGGGGGGATGGAGAGCTGTTGTTTAATGGACAGGGAGTTTTAGTTTGTGAAAATGAAAAAGTTCTGGAGATGGATAGTGGTGATGGCTGCACAACAACATGAATATATTTAAATGCCACTGAACTGACACTTAAACATAGTTAAAGAAATTTCTTAAACATGTCAAAGAAATTAGTATCTACTACTTGGTCAATTAGGTATTTTTTATGAAGCAAATACTGTCAACTTTGCTATAAAACCCTTTCTACCTTTCTAGGTAATACATGGTTGACCAAAATCTAATTTTCATGGACACGACTGAATTAAATAGAGAAGATAGAGGGCACAGAAAACGTAAAGGGACTTTAGAAATACCTGGCTGACATCCTTTCATTTTATAAATAAGAACTAAAAGTGTAAACCAACTTAGCTAAGGTCACAAAGGTAGTTAAGGCTAGATGAACACAAGTCTGCACTTCCCCAAAAGATAATGCTCTTTGCACGTATTACCCTTCTCCCTTGTGCAAGTTTTTATTTCCCCTTCAAAGTAAGAGTTCTTCTTCCTGCCAAAGCCCAGGAGAAAATATGATGGTATATGATAATTCTGCTAAGAGGCTGAATAATGTTTATAGGTGCTTCAGTTCAGAAGCTGAATTAAAAGTTACAGACCATAAGAATATAGGGTTCAATTATATATTCTTTACAGAACATACAGCGAAAATAGAAGGGACCTTGTTACCTTGTTTTTATTACTCATGTATACGTGGTGATCCACTTTTCCAAACTGAAGTCCAACACAAAGTACACACTGAAGTCCATCTTCTGGTAAGTTATCAAGATGTACAAATCGATCGTAAATTTTATCTACATTTGCCTGCAGTTTTTGTTTTTGTTTTTTTTAAAGAGACAGCACAGAAAAAGAGAAAAACAGCTAAAGTATCAAAGTGTAAAACACAGATTAACAATTTATTTTTCAGAGGTCAGGTAATGTCCTCTCCCAAGAGTAAGAAAATGACCATATAGGTAAAGATAGTGAGGTCTTAGTACTAGATGTGAATAATCAGTGAAACAATATACTAAAAAAGGAAGTATAATCTTTCTTCTATCAACATAATATGTACCCAAAACACTTAATATACCGAATATTTACCCAAGTCAGTTAGGCTCCAGAATCTAAAAAATATTGCACATTAGGACTCCTTTACCCTCTATTTCTTATTTGTACCAAGAGAAGACTCATCTGACATCTCCATCACCTCAATATTTTAAAACTAGTGCTAAGATTTTCTTCAATTCCTGACAGGTGAACAATAAAACAACTAATGTTTCTATCAGTTAAACAAGTGTACAAAAGCATTTAAATGCAAAACTCACCTCTGGGTCGTTTTCTCTAATCAAGGTTGTAAACATAGCTTCCTAGAAAGGCAAACAGAGGAAGATTGAAGGTGTAAGCTATTTCTTATTTGTATATTTAATTCGTCAAGATTTACTGATATAATAATCTATATGAATAAGCATTAAGAACTATTTCATAAAATGAGAAGTAAGCGAAATTTCTGTTCCTTCCAACAATCTTTCCCTCTTCCTAAAACAAGTTATCTAAGTCCCACCCTACCCACAGACTTTAATTCTTCCTAATCCCCTAAGTACATTAAAGACTAATAAGGTGGTACCATTTAGGGGAAGACACTCAAATTCATATACAAGGAATAAGAGATTTAATTTAGCAGACAGTAAGAGAATTCAAATTACACAACAAAAAGTCAGCTAAGCATAATAGGGGATGAGGAAGAACAGAGATGTAGGCTAGTAAAAAAAACATCACAGGGTATTAAGTGTATAGTGATTTGGTGCTGCTGAATTATATAAAGAGGCCAAGACTGGCACAACACAGGGATGTCAAAGCTGGGAGAAGCTAGCTGATAAAAGGCTTAAATGTTTGGAAAAGGAACTTTATCTTATGAGACTATGGTTCTTAAATTTTTTTTTCTCTTCGACACTACTGTATATAAGACCACCCCAGCAATTACATCACATTAGAATGATTCTCAGTGGAAGGCTTTTTCAAAATACATGCATTTTCAATGTTCATTACAGCACTATTTACAATAGCCAGGACATGGAAGCAACCTAAATTGTCCATCGACAGAGGAATGGATAAAGAAGATGTGGTACATGTATAAAATGAAATATTACTCAGCCATAAAAAGGAACGAAATAGTGACATTTGCAGAGATGAGGATGACCTAGAGATTGTTATACAGAGTGAAGTAAGTCAAAAAGAGAAAAACAAATATCGTATAATATCACTTATATGTGGAATCTAGAAAAATTGTACAGATGAACTTATTTGCAAAGCAGAAACAGAGTCACAGATGTAGAGAACAAACATAGTTACCAAGCAGAGGTGGTGGGGTGGGACGAACTGGGAGACTGGGATTGACATATATACACTACTATGTATAAAACAGATAACTAATGAGAACCTACTGTATATCACAGTGAACTCTACTCAATGCTTTGTGGTGACCTAAGTGGGAAGGAAATCTAAAAAAGAGTGGATATATGTATATGTATAACTAATTCACTTTGCAGTACAGCAGAAACTAACACAATATTGTTAAGCAACTATACTCCAATAAGTATTAATTTTAAAAAATACATGCATTTCCACCTTCCTCTAGAGATTCTAGCATCTCTGTTTCATGCCTCTTAGCAGTAAATGTTTGTAGGCCACACAGAAACAATGAAGGGTTTCTAAATCAGTTTAATTTGAAGAGGTTTGAATTGTATGCCAGTCTCATGACTTTGGGAAAAAGGTTTTGAGGGAGATAAAACTGAAGGTAGAGGATATAAAGAATAACTATTTTAGCCGGCATTTTAAAGAGGTGAGGCAATGGTGAATGGGATGAAGAGGGAACAAATTCCAGAAATATTCAGGAGTTAAAACAGACCAGACCTAGTGACCAGCTGGTTATGAGAAATGAGAGGAAAAAATTATAAAGGTAACCTCTGGAATTCCAGTTTGGATGACAGATAATGGCAGTGAGATAAGAATAGCGTTCTTTACAGACTACCGTTTTCAACTTTTTTTTTCCATTCCAACATACATGAGGGATTGGATTCCCTCAATATGGAGGTAACTCTCAAACAATGAGATGGGCAACTATGGAGAAATATAGGAAGATGCTTTCTCAGTGTTTGAGAGAAAATATGTGACCCAAAGAAGAAAACTAGAAAACATAATGGACTATAATAAATCTGTTTTAAAAATTTAATAATATTCTAGTGAATAAGATGGTAAGTCCATTATTTACCTCGTCTTTTAAATTCATGTTGTCAGGAGCCATACTTATTGAGAGTTGATTCCCATCCAGTGATATTGGGAAGCAGGTATAAAATTTTACCATAGAATCTGCAGATTTTCTGTTTATTTCTATAAATGCCTTTTAAAATACAAATTATAAGAATGAAAAAATAAATCTTAAGTTACTTTTTCTTAAAAAAATTTAATACTTAAAGAGTCAAATGAATTGAATAACTTAGTAAATGTTTTTAAGATAAAAAAAGCATTCCTTAGAACATTACGACCATAACCAAGAAATAATGAATGAATGAACTCATAAGGCAATACTAAAGAGAAATAAGAAGGGACATTGTAGTAAATGACACTAGGGAAATTTTATTTATCTTATTCATCACTATACCCTTTGTACCTAGAGCAGTATCTAGCATGTAGCAAACATTTAATGAACATTTACTGAGTAAATAAATTTAATGATTGACAAAATATGAGAAATATGAGGAATGAAAGAATCAAAGAAACATGTAATGGTTACCAAGTTATTTTTTATTTTGTTGTTTTCATAAGTGTCAAATTGTAACTCCATACGTTTTGGTTTTAATTTTCATACCTGGGTAAGTAAAGAGATTGAACATTCTTCCATATGTCTGATAGTTAATGAGGTGGAAATAGTCCATATTTTTATTTATAGTTGTAATTTTTAAAAATAGATTCTCTTTATGTCATTTGCCAATTTATTTATTAAACTTTTAATATTTTAGAGCATGTTTATATGAACCGTGTTTCTCATTTTACATATTTTAAATTTTTAATTTCCATTTTGCTTTATATTAATTTTAGTTTCACAAATGTTTAAAATGTTTATATGACTGAATCTGATATTTTTCCATATAACATCTAGAAAAATATTAAATCTCCAAATAATTAAATTAAATCTCCAAATAATTCTACTCAACTCTAATCAAAACTGGGCACAAATAATCTAGATTTTCTGTATTTGGATTCTATATTTATCTATATACACATCCACTTTGGTATATGATGCAAAGTATGAATTTGAATTATTCATTCCCAGGTTCCCACAATTTCCCCCTATTTTAATGTATCATCACATAAAATTCTTACATTAAATAATGTATTCTTATTCTTGTCCATCTCTAAACATTACAAATAATGTGCTTTTCAGAAAACAGCTTTATTGAAATACAGTTTACATATCATAAAATTCACCTGTTTAAGTGTACAATTTAATGGGTTTTAATACATTTATAGAGTTGTGCAACCATTCAAATAATCTACTTTTAACATAAGGTAAAACTGCATATGACTACTTACACTTACTCTCCCCTCCTACGTTGTTTTCTTAAGCACACTTGCTTGACTCTCAAAAATCTCTAGTGATCATTAACTCCACTCCTTCCTATAGTAAGAACACTACTCCCCACCACTCTAACGGTGTTGTTTCCATTATTTAAACTTCCCTAAAATTCACCTCCTATAAAATACCTTCCAAAAGTTGTTCATTATTAACAATATTTTGTTTTGTTTTTAAATTACAAAAGCAATATATACTCATTATAGAAAACTGAAGACATACAGATAAATCTAGGTTGTTCTAAATACTGATGACTTCACTAGTCTGAGTCTGAAAATGGTTATTTCCCATTTGAGTATAACGGGTAAAAAAAACAAACAAATATTAGTAAAGAGTGCTCAAAAAAATTTTATAAGTTGTTTAAAAAACTTTGTATTAACATATTACAGTCGTAAAGTATTTTCTGTTAAACTAAACGTTCGAGCAAAACTTCAATGGGGAAATCCATCCTTCCCAACGTAAAACTACACCTGATTAGAATAATGTATTTTTAAAATAAAGGATTATCTGTGTTTTATATTTTAAAAATGCCTTAACTTGAGACAGCTTATTCTGAGGTGCTGCTCTTAAACCCTTTCGTCCTAGTTTTGTGAAGTTAATGTTTTTCAAAATGTGCTTGCGGACAACATGAATTCACAACTATTTTCAACTCTTACCTTCTTATGAGATGATAAAATCAAAATATCCTTTAAACCACCAAATGGTTTTACTAGGTTGTAAACTTCTTCAATAGAATATCCTTTATTAGGCAAATCAGAAATAAGTACCACACACATTTCTTCTGTTTCCTTCAAAACCAATTTAAGAATTGACATTAAAACTTAACTGCTGTTATATTTACTTAAATGTACACTGCAGATCGTATGTTATGTTAGTATTTAAATTATATTTAATACTAAATCTGATTAATTCAGAAGGCTGGTCTAAACCACAAATTGAAAACAAAACAAAATGCACTTTTCCACTCTTCAAGTACACAGAATAATTCAGTCATACCATCTGTCATCTAGTCAAGGTCTTCAGTTCTCTTCTGCAACCACTGCTTAAAAATAAATTTAAAAACACAGGTTTGCCTGTCTCTGACTACAGCTCCTTCCTTTCATGTACTGTTGCCATTCCTGTGCCTTGTGATGCTAAGATCCCCATGCTCCAAATTGGTCCATATTCTTTTATCTTACTGAGTAAAATAATCCCTTGTTGGCAATATAAAAAAGCTTACCCAGTCTCTTAGGATCCTTACCCCATAACCCAATCCCCACTACAAAGTAAATACTTTCATTTCTGCCTTCTCTTCTCTCAGATCTATTTTATTCTTCAAGATCACTCTCATAAATGCCAACTTTTCCTTTAGTGGATGTTGGCGAAATCCCCAAAGGCATAAATGTGGCAACTTGCGACTTTTCTTTTGGTGGGGGAAGGTGGGAAATTATAATTTTCATAAGCTAGTTGAGAATGATTTTTAACTAGCAAGTAAATTGTGTTCAAAAATGATTCCTGGGCTTCACTGGTGGCACAATGGTTAAGAATCCGCCTGCCAATGCAGGGTACACGGGTTCGAGCCCTGGTCCAGGAAGATCCCACGTGCCGCAGAGCAACTAAGCCCGTGTGCCACAACTACTAAGCCTGTGCGCCACAACTACTGAGGTTGTGTGCCACAACTACTGAAGCCTGAGTGCCTAGAGCCCGTAGCTCTGCAACAAGAGAAGCCACCGCAATGAGAAGCCTGTGCACTGCGACAAAGAGTAGCCCCCGCTCGCCACAGCTAGAGAAAGCCCGCGTGCAACAACGAAGACCCAACGTAGCCAAAAATAAAATAATAAATAAGATGAATAAGTTTATATATGTATAAAAAAGAGAGTCTTTCTAAAGTGCAGTAAGTAAATCTAAGATACTCTACTGGTGTTTTACAATATTCTTCTTAAAACAAAACAGTAAGTTAACACATACTACTTACTTAGTTACTACTTGAAGAATGGAGCAACCAGTCTAAAATAAACTTACCCTGAGCACCTGAAGGATCTCAAGATCTTAACCAGTAAAGTCTAAATTAATGAAATCTTAATATATTCATAATAACAGATATAAACACATGAAAACAATAAAGTGAACTTTATGCCCTTCAAATAGAACTGCAAACTCCACTTGCTCCTCTAAAAACACAAAAAATAAATGGTATTCTAAATACTAACATATCTCCAATTCGCTTCTAAGGAAAAAGAAATTTCACAAAATTCCATGGGTTCTCATTTGACAACCTGTTATCTATTCAAAAACCCAACTGGCCTAACATTTTCTTCTCAGTGAAAAGTAATCCTCAATAACATGTACATTTATTGATAATCTGCACCTAAATTTTTGTAACTCAAGATTTTTTTTAACTCAAACCATATTTTAGAAGTCTCCAATGACCAGGATTTTTCACCATACCAAATCTGTGTATTTTTTACCTAGGTTTATAGTAAGAAAAATACATTGTGTCAAAATTTCTTAAGCTTTATAAAAATAAGTAAAATATAAAAGCTGACCTTGTTAACTGGTTCATTTTCTGTGGCCTCCAAAGCAGCTTCTTAAGATACAAAATAAAATAAGAATTCATGCAGATATACTTTATTTATCAAGATCCCACTTTATTCCACAATGGATTAAATAGTAGCTACTTGAAAATGTATACAGTGGGCAAAAGACTAGAGAATTTAAGTAGGATATAGCTACATAAGTAACACTGGCTTTTCAATAATACATTCAGCTTTATTCTTTCTGAGAGCAAAATTTCAGACTAATCAAGAGACAAGGTGAAGATGTGAATCATAATACTCCTAATTTCACTTAGGTATGACTCTGGTATTGAAATATATATGTATATATATATATACACACACATATATATATATATATATGACACAAAATTATTTTCCTAAAATTTAATTTTCTATCTTTAAACATAAAAGAACAAAATAAAATTTCTATTAACCTACCTGAAATAGTTTCTTTAGCACCATTTTCAGTGGCTTTGACTTCCACACTCGTCTTTATTTCAGAGTTTTCTGCATGAAATAGTCTGCTTTAATAGTCTAGAAAAATACACTAATATAATTAAACTAATGAATCTAAAGAGGAACTTAAGCTAGTTTATTTTGTTACTTCGAGTCTCCTTAGGCTGACCTGATTTAAGACAAAGCTAATACAAGTTTTCCTTTGAAACACCAAATAATCCTTTTGAAGATTTTTAAGCAAAAAATTTTATTTCAAAATATACCTAGAGTGTATACCAATAGGATTTAATGAAAAGAAAGCACTGCATGACAGCATTTCCAGCTTACCTGGTACAATTACAGGTTTATTGGCGTCTTTGTATTTGACAATTCCAGCCTTTTTGACTTCTAGAGACTTCTTTCCACTAGATTTTGCTTTTAAAAGTAGAGTTGAACCATTATTCTAAGGGTCTATTCAGTCATTTAGCATGTTTCATACTAATATATTAGTAAATAAGTAGTTCAACTTCATTATAAAAGCAGCTCTTTTCCACATATTTATTTCCATTTATTTTCAGTATCTGTTTACCAATAAGATTAAAAGCAAATTTAAACTGAGATACAACTTTTGTTGAGGGCTATTAATGATTCACAAATTATGAAATCCTCATGTGGCAAAAGTACACCATAATCACACACATAAAAATCATTATTTTATAACTTCCACAAAGATTCTTTAAAATTACATTAGTCAATTGGAAAAATATATTAATAAACGGATGTTATTTTCAACATGTTACAATTTAGTGTTCCATTTCTTTATGGAGGATACATCCTTGTAACATGGAAAGAAAATCTTTAAAGTAACAAGTTATCAGAGGAATTTTACAAGCTGGGGAAGGTAATATGAAGTGACAGCTCTAAAAAAATGAGTAAAAAAAAGATTAAACGGGGGGAAAGTGGCAGAGCAACCTATGATTATATGGCTGTCAGAAATGTTTCCTAAACAAAAATGTAACCGCAATGGCAGATACTGTCAAAGACCAAAGCATCAAAAAACACAAGTCATATGTGTGTCAGGTTCTAAATATCAAAGAATTATTTACTAAACTTTTCAAGATGTTATTACATACTACAAATTAAAACTTGCTTTTGATATCATATTTATTACATTCTTTAACACAGAATTAAGAATAAACTTAATATAACCTCTCTTTTCCAACAGTCTTACCTGTTTTGATTGAAGCTTTATTACCTTTAGCAGCTACTGTTACCACAGATTTTACAGAACCCGCTGATTTCCCTAAATCACAAAAGCTTAGTCAAAACTGATTTATTTAACTAGTATCAACAATTCCCAAAGAACCTCACAAAGAATATAAGAGCAACAAACTATATTTTATTCAAAACAAAATGCTATCATCTTTAGGGACACAGGTCATTTGCTGAATTAGAAATGATAATTTCTTTAGGAAGAAAAATATCATTGAAATAAGAATTCACCTCCCCTTTGGGGTACTTAAAAACAGCGTTCAGGCAAGTTACACAGATCTCTAAATGTGTGTATCAACTTAGTAATTAGAAGCAAAATTACTAACCTCAAGGATATAAACACAATCCCATGATGCCTTTAATGGCTCCAAAAGCAGTTATATTGAGGACCTCCCAGCTCATGCTTCCTTGGCTCCCAGTTGATTAAAAAGCACTTAAGAATACCTACATCATTGTCAGGCCACATAGAGACTATTTTGACTCATTCCTAATGGGCCCTATCTGAACAGGATTATTTAAACTGTCTGACCCTTCTTTCTACATATGTATATTACTGTTGCTTATATTCCAAAATGATGCTGTTTATAAAGACTGTGATCATCTAAGTGTCACTAAAAAGATTACCAGAGTCAAAAACCTCTGCATTCAGAGAGCAACAGGAGGTTTAGCTCTGAAAATTAGGATGCCCAATGAGCAAGGTAGTATAAGGAAAAAGCCCAGGATCACAAGTCAGTGAATTCAGGTTGAATTCCAAGTCAAGGTGTGAAGCCTGGGGGAATTTACTGATTTCTGTGCACGTTTCCCCATTTATAAACCAGGGTGGTAACTGCCTTAACTACCTAACAGGACCTTCTGTGAGAATATGACCATGCTTTTGAAGTTACTAAACAAAAAGAATTACCGACATCTGCAAAATTTAATCAGAATAGTTTACAAATCCACACTTTATATCCAAAGACAGACCTTAATTACTGCTCATAAGAGAAATACCAATCTTTATAGATTGTCACTCAACCAGTCATTTCTTAGTAATTCCCAAGTTTTGTCACACTGCAGTAACCTTAGCCCCATGAGCTCTTAAGGTGTTTCTTTCACTATCCTGTGTTACTACCACAAGTCGATTCACTTTACTACTTCTAGTTGGGTACCAGAACTTAAGGAAAAAATATCTAGAATTAATTTCCAACACTCAAGGGGGAAGCTACTGGTTTTAGCACCCACTCCCCCAGATTTCCACCAATGACTCCTATAAACTTACTATTAAAGTAATATCAAACTGTTTGCTAAATAAGTGCATCTTCAAAACATGTTTTCTAGCCACACCTGACTCCCTCAGATTACTGCTTCTAAGAAACTACTATATGATAATTATGGATCTGCCACCAACAGTGGTTCAAGACCGCCTCCTTTCCTTCCTACCATTATAAAGACAATGTAATACATTGATCTCTATCCTCTTAAAAAGATGACTCTGAATTAACCGGCATTTCGCAGAAATGGGAGGAAAAACAGAAATGGGGATAATGCTAGAGGAAGGAGAAAAAAATTAATAATTACTTTAAAATCCACTATGGCCCATAAAAATGCAAAGAGAACATAATTTGCTGTAAGTTTGTTTATAAAAGAAAGTAAACAGAGAAGACCTCAATAAAAGAGAAAGACGGAAATATCGCCAATATTCATCATGAGAAACAGTTTGCCAGTTAAATTATTTTATTTTGATAATCACTGCAAGGAAAGAGCATTATCTACTAAACTTGCTTTCTCAAAACTTCTAGATGACTATAAATTTCACAGATTGGTATATACTCAGCACACACTGTGTCACATGAGATCCAAAACTACTGATAAAGACTGCTTAAATAATTTAAAGTTAACATGTTTAGGATCCTAATATAGAAAACATACCTGAAGATTTATTTACTTTGGCTGCAGATGTCTTGGTTTGTCCAGGTTTGGCTAAAATAACAAGAAAAATCTATCAGTATCACATTACAAAAAACATCACTTAGATTTAGGAAAGAGCTAACTTAGCATAATTTTGGTAAAAACACTGCAAGAAACATCCTTACACTCATCTTTGTATGCCCATGGAACTATAACTATAGGCAAATTCTTAGCCATGGACTTGCTGAGACAAAGGGATAGATTTAAATTTTAACAAACATGAAACTGTCCTCCAGAAAGGTTGTACCAATTAATATTCATCAATAGTATACAAGAGTGGGGCTTCCCATTTCCACACAAACACAGTATGTAAAAGAAGTTATTAATCACTCCAATCTGAGTTAGAAACTAGTATGATTTAATCTTTGTTTCTTAAATTTTAAGTAAAGCTGTGTCAATTTTCATAGGTGTAAATTTATCTCTATTTCTTTGTGATCTGTCTATTCTTAATATCTGCCAATTTATCTTTTGGGTTTTGAGGATTTTCTTATTAGAGTTCTTTATACATTAAAATTAATTTGTATCATATAGGTAACAACCTTTTAAAAAGTTATGAGAAATACTTATACAAAAATATTTTCGTGTAATCAATGTCTTCCTGATAGGGGAGGACTTTCTCATTCTGAAATTAAAAACAAACCAAAAAACCCTCCACATTTTCTTTCAATACTTTTAACTACTGTCTATGTATCATGTTAAATCTCTGATCCAGCTGTAATTTATTTATTTATTTGGCTGCGCTGGGTCTTCGTTGCTGTGCGCAGGCTTTCTCTAGTCGTGGCGAGCGGGGGCTGCTCTTCGTTGAGGTGCGTAGGCTTCTCATTACGGTGGCTTCTCTTGTTGCGGAGCACAGGCTCTAAGCGTGTGGGCTTCAGTAGTTGTGGCATGCGGGCTGCAGAGCGCAGGCTCAGCAGTTGTGGCGCACGGGCTTAGTTGCTCCACTGCAATGTGGGATCTTCCCGGAGCAGGGCTCGAACTCGTGTCCCCTGCAGTGGCAGGCAGGTTCTTAACCACCGCGCCACCAGGGAAGTCCCTTGTAATTTATTTTGATACTATAAACTATATACTTTACAAAGAGGCTAGTCAATTTAATGAATAATTCATCTTTTCCCTGCTAATCTGAAATATTACCATAATGATTTACTGATATTCCATATGCTTGGGGGAGTATTCATGGAATCTATTCTGTCCTACTGATCTTTTGTCTATTTATGCAATTATATGAAACTATATGAATCTTTTAACTTTGTAATATATTTTAATATCTGTTAGTGCTGTTCTGTCCTAATTACTCTTCCTTTGCAGAATTTTCTTGTCTATTCTATGTATAAACTTTATTATCAGCTTATATAAATTCAAAAAATCTTTACTGGTATTAGGTTCCTAATATTTATCTTTTAATATAAGAAAAAAAGGCATATTATAATGGTGAAAGGCTTTCTATCCAAAAATGAGCTGTTTTCTCATTTCAGTCTTATTTTATGCCTCTTAGTATTTAAAAGTTTTCATAGCTTCTACCTTTTTTATTATAAATGGAATATTTTATTAGTATATTAATATTTTATTAGTATATTAGTATGAATGGTTCTTTTTTATGTAATAAAGCAATTAAAACTTTATAGTAATTTAGAGAATTAAGATGTCTAATTATTTAATAGCATTTCAATAGATTCTATTGGGTTTTCCATCATACGTATATATTTGCAAACAATAATGTTTTATCATACATTCCAATTTTTATGCCTCTTGACTTGTAGTGCACCAGCTAATGGCTATTAGTTTTAGAACAGTATTTATTTTAACTCATAGAAGTGATGTTGAGTATCCCTTGTTTTGGTCCCAACTTTAATGGGAATGCTTCACTGTTTAACTCTTAAGCATATGCTGGCTTTTGACTTGATATATGCGTATTTGTTATGCATATAAATAAATAAAGTATGTATACACAAACACACTATCATATTAAGGAAGTAGTCACCTACTTTAAGAGTTTCTCAGCATTTATCTCCCTCTATTTAATATAGTAAATGGAATGGACAGATTTCCTAATTTTGAACCATCTTTATACTTCTGACATGACCCTCGTCCCCCTCTTGGGCATACTATGTTATTCATTTAATATACTTCCAGACACTAAAATTTTACTTAAAAACTTTACATCAAATATTCAGAAGTGAAACTGTTCTATAATTCCAATTTAGTATGATAGCTTTATCAGCATTTTAAAACATTTCTCTAACTTTTAATTTTGAGATTACTGTATATTCACATGGAGTTGTAAGAAATAATAGGGAGAGATCCCATATACCCTTCACGGACTTTCCTCTAATGGTAATATTTTGCATAACTAAGTATTATATCATAAACAGGAAACTGACATTGATGTAATTTACAAACATTCCAATTTCCCCAGATTGCATGCGCGTAACGTATATTTAGTTCTATGAAATTCTATCATATACGTGTAGATTATGGTGATCATCAGTCAAAACAAAGAGGAGTTCCACCACAAGTATCTTTCCTACTACCCATTATAGAAAGAGCCATCTCCTCCCTCCCCTAGAATCCCTGACAACCACTAATCTGTTCTCTATCTCTTTAATTTTATCATTTCAGGAATGTTATGTAAATAGAAGCTTACAATACATAATTTTTTTAGATTGAGTTTTAAAAATCAGCACAATTGCTCTGTAATCCACCCAAGTTGTTGCATGTATCAATAATTCATTCCTTTTAATTGCTAAGTGGTAGGTATTCCATGCTACAGACATAACACGGTTTATTTAGTCAGCCATTCACCTACTGAAGGACATTAGGGTTGCTCCCGGCTTTTGGCTATTAATAGAGGCTATAAATATTTGTGTACTGGTTTTGTGTGAACAGGTTTTGTGTGAAATGTAATTCACTTGCCTGAAATAAATGCCCAAGAGTGTAACTGCTGGGTCTTATGGTGAGCACACGTTTAGTTTTGCTAAAAAACTACAATACTTTTTTCGAGAATGGCCATACTATTTTACATTCCCACCAGCAATGTTCAAGTTTCTCCACATCTTCAATAGCATTTGGTATTACTATTTTCTTATTTTAGCCATTGTGCTAAGTGTGCAGTGTCTTTGTCAGCATTCGATGTTGGTATTAGCCTGTTTTTTCCTTCCTGTTTCCCCTCCCCCTCCATACTCCCTTTTAAAGAATGTTTTCCTTTCCTCTGCATGCTACGGAATAGTTGAAATCAGAACTAGAGTTATTACTTCCTTTAAGGTTTGCTGGAACTCACATGTGGGAACTATTTGGGCAGAGTGCTTTTACTGGGGAAATAACTGACTTAAACAAAAAAAGTCATTTTCATCTGGGAATTGAAAAGATAAAGAGACATGCACTTAAAAACAAAAAAAAGAGTCCGCCTGCCGATGCAGGGGACACGGGTTCGTGTCCCGGTCCGGGAAGATCCCACATGCCACGGAGCGGCTGGGCCTGTGAGCCATGGCCGCTGAGCCTGCGCGTCCAGAGCCTGTGCTCTGCAACGGGAAAGGCCACAACAGTGAGAGGCCCACGTATCGCAAAAAAGAAAAAGGAAACCAATAAAATCTTAGAGAAGAAAAAAATCATTAATTCAAGAATGACAAATCAGAAAATTTTGGTTCACTATGTGTTTTTCCAAGGGTTCAGTTATTTTTTTTAATTGAAGTATAGCTGATTTACAATGTTGTGTTAATTACCGCTATATAGCAAAGTGACTCAGTTATACAAATATATACATTCTTTTTCATATTCTTTTCCATTATGGTTTATCACAGGATACTGAATACAGTTTCCTGTGCCATACAGTAGGACCTTGTTGTTTATCCATTCTATGTATACCAGTTTGCATCTGCTAATCCCAAACTCCCAATCCATCCCTCTCCTGCCCCCCTCCCCCTTGGCAACCACATATTCTCTATGTCGTGATTCTGTTTAATAAATAGGTTCATTTGTGTCATATTTTTGACTCCACATAAATGATATCATATGGTATTTATTTTTCTCTTTCTGACTTACTTCACTTAGTATGATAATCTCTAGTTGCCTTCCATGGGTTCAGTTATGACACTAATACAAATGTGATTTGAGTATCCCTATACTCTTCCTCCAGCAAATATTTATTCATTAACCCTTACACCACATTAGATATTAGGGTACAGAAAAATAAAACTACAAATATTCCCTTACCCAGCCAAGTGAAAGAGACAGACTTATTAACAACCTATTAATACCAAGTAATTTAACGTACACAATACAGTATTTCTAGGAGGGAGTTGGGAGCATTTAACTGCCTAGGAGTCAGGGAAGGTATCACAAAGAAGCTTCATCTGAGATGGGCCTTGAAAGATAAATTAGAATTTGCCCCACCTCGACCCTCCAAAAGGAGTCTTAATTGACTTTGTATTTTCAATACCTTGCACGAGGCCTGGCACCTACTAAATAGCTACTTCATAAGCGCTTACTAAGTGAAGTTAACTGGAATTTAGACAATGATTCCACACAAATGGATAGCATAAAGACCCGAGAAATGAAATAGCACAGCTGGAAAATAAACCATTCTGAGTAGCTTAAACATAATATACAGTTGCGTGACAAGAGATTGAAAAAGTCATCTGGGCCAAAGGGGAAGGGGTCGTTATGAAGAATTTGGGTTTTCCCCTGTGGGTCACTAGGAGTGGAATGATCAGATCTGCTTTAAAGTGACCTCAGGGCAAGAGTGTTAATACCGGAGCAGAGTAGAATAAAAATCGCCAGTCGGGAGGCTATCTTCAAAAATTCAAATGTGAGTCTAAACTAAAACATTTACAGCTGTGATGGAGTAAAGGTGAGATAATTCGAGGTATATTCAAGAGAGAACTAATTTGAATCAGCCACCTATTGGATGAGAAGAGGAAGGATGTTATTTAAGTTTGAACTGGATGGGACAAAAAAGAAGACAAGACAGGGTAAAGGATTACTAATAGATTCCTACACTGGATAACTAGTGGTGTTGTTAGATAATATAAGAAAATGAGGCATAAACTTGAGGGGGCAGAAGAGGTTTATGTATGTATGGGAGATGTCACTGGTCCTTAAAGATATGGAAAGGAAAGAAATCAACCAGCAAGAAAAGTAGGACATGAGAAGAGGAACAGACATTTAGGGAAACAATGAAGGTAAGATAAAAGAAGAGCAATCAAAGGAGATATAGAACAAGTTTTCATTCTCAGAGAGGTACTTTAGTATAGGTGAAAAGCCTGGGAAGCATACAGTTTTGGGTTTGAATACTAACTCTTCCATGTGACCTTGAGTAAGTCATTTAACCTCTCTGAATCTGTTTCCTCATCTATCAAAGGAGAACAGTATGAACTATACTCATACGGTGGTCTGAAATATTAAGTGAAATAACAAATTGCCTACTATAAATAGTGTAACCATGGCAAGTTTCTTTCCCTTGTTTTCTGTCTTCTGGCACAAGTTAAACTATAAACTACTTAGAAATAACTCTCTGATGTATCCTAACCACTTTATAAAACGCATCTAATTATGGGCATATAGCCGAGTGCTAAGTAATTAGCACTGGGTAAAAGTTCTAAAGTTTCCCTTTCTGATAAAATTAGGCTTTTGCTCCCTCCCTGTACTTTCCTACATCCTTTTAGATTTGTGCTTATAACCAAAGTTCTCTTTGTTTTTTAAAAGTAAATTTATTTATTTATTCATTTATTTAATTTTTGGCTGCATTGGGTCTTCGCTGGTGCACGCGGGCCCTCTCTAGTTGCAATGAGCGGGGGCCACTCCCCGCTGCGGGGCACAGGCCCCTTACCGCGGTGGCCTCTCCCGCTGCAGAGCACAGGCTCCAGGCACACGGGCCTCAGCTGCCACAGCACACGGGCTTCAGCAGCTGTGGCTCGCGGGCCCCAGAGTGCAGGCTCAGCAGCCGTGGCGCACGGGCCTAGCTGCTCCGTGGCATGTGGGATCCTCCTGCACCAGGGCTCGAACCCGTGTCCCTCGCACTGGCAAGCGGATCCCCAACCACTGCGCCACCAGGGAAGCCCCCAGGGAAGCCCCCAAAGTTCTCCTTAAAACTACCCTGACTTCCTATCCCTCTTCAATCTGACATTGCTGATCTCAAAAAGCTATCTTATCTTTCTCACCTGACACTTTCTCAGCCTTGGGCTCCTCTCTTCCTTTCTACATTTATATTAGAAGGGAGGAAGTACTTAACTTGAAGCACTTCTCCCCCTACGCATTACTTTTATTATGTTAGGGCCATTCCCAAAATTCAAACCTTAAACTTAACAAAAAATTTTCCTAAGTATCCCACTTTCAATGCCATGTGATTGACTAAATGATATCTCCCATAGATATTCCTTGATACCTGATATTTAGCAATGTTCTCCCCCAGTTCAAAGAAATCGCCGCAGCTAAATTTTATTATAATCAACATTACCACATTCGTTTAGAAAACTCCATCTGGCCTGAAACATTGAAATTTTTAAATTATTTTTTTAATTTTTATATATTATCCACTAAAAAATTCTGTATAATAAAAATTCAGATTTTAGCATCCCAGATCATTTTAATTAACCTTTTAATATCAGGTCCTAATTACCTGAAAGTGAATCCCAAATGTTTTCTCAATAGGATTTTTCAATCACTCCATGTATCCAATCTACATGAGAATCCTAAACAACTAGTGGTTCTTTATTCTCTAAGGAAATTTCCCGGAGTTTGTACCAATTATTACTAGGTCTTACACAGAAAAAATGGGGTGCACTTATCCAAGCTTTGGAAACAGTGGGTTAAACAAAGTTAAATAGGTTTCTTTCCTGCAGGATTTCATAAAGTGAATGGGTTTGTGGATTATTTTTTAAAGGAAAAAAAAAGGTATAATACATATCCTAACCTTCATCTGATCCAAAACATGTTCTATGAATAAGTCTTTCACGCAACACATTTTGAGAAATGCTGTTAATGGGGTCAAATTAAAAAACACCCCAGCACTAATCTTCAAGGCCTTTCTGTTACCTTTTTTATGTCATCTGCCTAACTGAAGTAATCTTCTGCCTCTAAATATTATCCGTTTACACGTTCACATTTAAAACTTTAGTAAAAATTTATTGCCTTCCAGAAGCCACTCATAGTCACCTCCACTAACTTCCAATAACTTCAGGACACTATCCAACTAAACATTATGGAAAATTGAGATATTCTACACAATCCAATTTTCCAGTCACTTGAATATTAGTTCTAATACCAAAAACTCTTTTATCTATTCTGAATATAAATCCATGAACTACCTACCTTTCAAAAAGATAACATACAAAACACAATTTAAGTTTCCTAATATATTGTTTATGTCTTGTCCTTCACTATCACACTGTTTACTAGATTCAAGAGTGTATGTTTTGGCAATAACTTTTTTCTCTCGACATTTCCAATCCTAAATGGACTGAGAAAAAAATAAATGAACTCGGTTTAAAATTGTATGCAAAATTCATTTAGCTAGATTCATAATAAAGACCTGAAGTATTTGCCTGTGTGTAAAGAAATAACACATGAGTGTAATATCATCTATTTCTGTTTAGTCTTTTTTGTTTACTTTTTGGTTCTTAGCAGACTTTCAAAATCAAAGGGGACCACACAAGCAATCTTAACATACCTTTATGTTTTGTCTTACCAGTTTACTGGGAGGGAATGGAGACAGACACTGCAAAATTAACCTAAATAGCTATTAACTATGGAACTATGATAGGTACTTTGCATACATTATCTCATTGAGTCCTTATATTTATTCCACAAGAGATTTCATAATTAAACACTTAACATTAACCATTAGCTTAATACAGGAGCCAGTGTGGGTCCCCCTTCTCCTAAAGCACAATGAATAATGTTTTCCTAGCATCATCTTACAAGAAGTTTCTAGTCATCTGACAAAACATACTCATTTGGAGGAGTACTGAAAGTAACAACTTACTAGCAGAAGCTGAAGTCACAGTTTCAACAGCCTTGGAAGCATCTGTATCTTTTCTATTAAAAGGAGAAAAAAATTTAGCAAAGAATAAAATTCTAACTTCTAAAGATGCAAAGCTTAAATCTAAAAAAGTTTAAAATAATTCAGTTTGAATGATGCCCCATTTAAACTGGAGTCAGGATGATAAAATATATTAAAAATGTCATTGTAAAATTTAAAAATTTTAATTCATATGCATAGTCATTCTCACATAGGAGATGATGGAATTACTTACTTTAAAGTAGATGCAGATGTTTTCTTTGAATCTGATATCTTTTTCTTCACCTCTTTGTTCTATGAAAGAAAAATATTTTGAAAAATTTAGTTTCTTCCCCAATTATAAAAAACCATTTAGAAAATACACAAAAGCATAAGAAACACACACGTACATAAATCTAAAATATTCCTACCCTAAAGTATAAATGTTAATCACCGTTTTCTATTTATAGATAGAAATTCTTCAATTTGTGATCATACAGTGTAATTTTACATCCTGCCTTTTATCACTTATCTACATTTTCTTATCACTACCTTTCAAAAACATTATTTCAAATAGTTCTATACAGGGAGATCAGCTCGGAGCTTTGTGACCGCCTGGAGGGGTGGGATAGGGAGGGTGGGAGATGCAAGAGGGAAGAGATATGGGGACATATGTATATGTATAACTGATTCACTTTGTTATAAAGCAGAAACTAACACACCATTGTAAAGCAATTATACTCCAATAAAGATGTAAAAAAAAAAAAAAATGGCAGTGCCATGAGGGCAGGGCATTTCCTTTTTTGCCAGTACTGAGCGTCCGCGGTCTGGTGCCTAGCATAGGCTAAATATACGGCATTTTTGTGAACAGAAGCCGGGATTCTGGCTGTCATATTTAATGAGGAATTATAGTCTTATTATTGGGGGGGAGGGGGTGTAAAAAAAACACAATAAACAAACAGTGCTATAATATTTCTGATGTCTAACTGCTATCACTCTGGTCCAATCTTTTCCTTTAATTACCGTAATAGACTCATAATGGTCTCCGCTTCTGTCTTTGCCTTTTCACCCACCCTCACTCCATTTTAAACATAGAACCAGATTGATCTTGCCATTCCTAAACTCAAAACCTTTCATCACACTCAGAGAAAAAGCTAATACTTAAGCGTTTACACCACACATTCCATGCACTCTCTACCCCCAAACTACCACATACTTCTCCCCATCCTCTACTTCCAATCCTAAAGCATCCTTTATACTTCTCAAACAAAACAAACTACATAGGCATGGACCTGAGAAGCCTTTTGCAGTTGCTGTTCCTTCTCTCCGGAATGCCCTCAATCCAAGGAACAGTTTGCTCCTTCACCTCCTTTAGGTGTCTGTTCAAATATCACCTATTCAATGAGAGCTTCTATAACTACCTTATGGAAAGTTGCACGGCTCCTCATTCCCCAAAAAGAGCACTTCTATTTCCCTTTTCTGTTACTTTTCTCCACAGCACTTGCTGTTAATAGACATAGTATATATATATATATATATACGTTTAATTTCCTTGTGGTCTTTCTCCTCTTCGCTATCACTGGTGCCTAAAATCATGCTTGGCAATTAGTGAACATTCAAATAAATGTGTTAAACTGATTTGAACTTAACAAAAATTGTTGTCATGTTATTTTATGTTTTCTGTTCTTTTGGGGCAACCTTGCCATTTCCTTTTGTTCTATATGGGATTTTATCCCAAACATCTTCCTCACCCCAATGGTTTAGAAGATAATCATCCTCCTACTTTTATTCTACTAATGGGTATCTTCAGTGTTAAAAGAAATGTGAATCCCCTGATTTCTTCTGTATAAATTTAAAAGCCCTTACACCTTGGCTTACATGCCACTTAAAAAAAAATTTATTTATTTATTTTAGGCTGCGTGGGGTCTTTGTTGCTGCGCGTGGGCCTTCACTAGTTGTGGCGAGCAGGGGCTACACTTTGTTGCGGTGTGCAGGTGTGACTTCTTTTGTTGTGAAGCACAGGCTCCAGGCGCACAGGCTTCAGTAGTTGTGGCTTGCGGGCTCTAGAGCGCAGGCTCAGTAGTTGTGGCACGTGGGCTTAGTTGCTCCGTGGCATGTGGGATCTTCCTGGACCAGGGCTTGAACCCGTGTCCCCTGCATTGGCAGGAGGATTCTTAACCAATGCACCACCAGGGAAGTCCCCATGCCAATTTCTGATGACATATTTTAGACCAAAATTATTATTGTTTTTAATTTTAAGTAATTTTTTTTTTTTACAATTTATGTTATTTTATAAAGATACGAACTATTTGGATCTTACTCTACACTTAAATGGTTTCATTACTCATCACCAATCATTTTATATCATAACTTCTCCATTTCTTAAGTTGTTCATTTTGATAGCAATATTCTCGGAAAGATAGACTGATGAAACGTTCTTCGAGCCCATACGTGTCTGAGAATACGGTCCTAACATACAACTTGGGATTTGACTTGAAATGCATGTACTGCATTACAATCAATCTTTTTTTCCACTCAACCTTGAGAATGTGTTGCTTGGCTATCTAAGGCTAGTCTACTTTTTACGTTTATACTGTTTCTGCCTGGATCACTATAGCTTGCACCTTTATAACTATGAAAATTAACATCTTTACCAGTTTTTAAGTGATGTTCTCTTTCTGAAATTCCAGTTATATGCAGATTGGGTCTCCTAGACGTATCCACCATGCCTTTCCTCTTAATCATTTTAGACTTTTTAACCTTCCTTAATAGACAATAAGTTCTAAGAAGAATGGAAGCACATCTGCCTCGTTCATCACTGCATCTTCTGCATGTACCATAATGCCAGACACATAACAGATGTTCAAGAAATAGTTTCTGAATTAAAGTAAAACTAAACTCTCTTCTGAATTGCTTGTATCTCTGCAGTTTTATCTCTGTTATTCATTAGATTTTCCATAACACTCAAACCACTGTTCACTGCTTCCCAGCACTGCTTTTGTTTCCATTCAGTCTTCTTAAATCTAAGCTGGCTGCTTGCTCTAGGTTTTAGATGTAATGTCCCCGTGAATCTTGCTGAAAACAGTAAATTAAAAATTTTAAAGTCTTGTTTGTTTTGTTTTTGCAAAGGGTTGACCTGCAGCACTATTTTACAATTACAAGGGTACTGTTTGTTGGAAAATCTGATTCTACTTTTTTATCAAGGGCTCCTGCTCCTTTAAGGAAAATTTTCAGTATCAACTTGTGTCCATTTCTCTGGAAAAGAAGAATGCTTGCTTTCAGGAGATTGGTTAAGAATCATTATTAAGGATTGAGGTCTATGCTGGCTTATGATTAAAAACAAGGTTACTGAGTTTGGCAGAGTTGTGCAGACCCATATTTTAATCTTTCAGGCTTAAATACAGGGATGTAGAAAATTTTAACCTTTTCTCTAACATTTCATTATTGACTCCAAGAAGTAGCAAAATGAAGAGAATGTTCTATGAATCACAGCCAGAGTCCAAGGCTATCCTAACATGAGATATCAAACGTGGGCAGAAAAGTTTCATCGTAGTTTTGACTGTTCATGCCAAAATTAAGATGTGGATCAAGAAAACTTTAGGGCTGCCCTTTCTTTTCTAGTTTGAGTTTCAAGCCTATTTTGGGCTTGCTCTATTAGGAAAACTTAATGTCTTCCCCTGTGATAACAGGCCAGGAAGATTGTCCCATATACTTCTAATCTGAAGAAGCCATAACCAGAGTTCTGTTGGGGATCCCCTCTGGTCAGTCACAACACAGAAGTCAGGAGTTAGCATTCTAAGGCTTCAGTTCAGCACCATCCAAACCATATTTAATTGAAGAACATCAACGTTTTTGACAGGTAGATGGCATGTTTTCTAGTTTCTAGTGCTGATACTTAGCCCATTCATTACCATGAAAATCAAAACAGTAAAATATGGGGACTTCCCTGATAGCGCAGTGGTTAAGAATCCGCCCGCAGGGGACACCGGTTTGAGCCCTGTTCGGGGAAGATCCCACATGCCCCACATGCCGCAGAGCAAGTAAGCCTGTGCACCACAACTACCGAGCCTGTGCTCTACAGCCCGCGAGCCACAACTACTGAAGCCTGCATGCCTAGAGCCCGTACTCTGCAACAAAGAGAAGCCACCACAATGAGATATCCACGCACTGCGACTAAGAGTAGCCCCTGCTCTCCACAACTAGAGAAAGCACGTGCACAACAACAGACCCAAAGCAGCCAAAAATAAATCAATATGATTGGGCTATCTGACTTGCACTGCTGCCTTACCAAACTTATCAATAAGTCACTCTAATACCCTAAATGTATCCTTAGTCACCCATTTTCCCAGATTAAACGTTTTAGAATTAAAGAAGACTTATCTCCCCAGTTCTCCAAATTTAATGATCAGCCAGTCTTGCTTGAGAGTCACTGGTATAAGCTACTTCTCCTTTCTATTCTCAAGGTTACTATCTACCCCAAACCGTTACTATTATTAGTAACAGTCTGGCTGGCTAGAGGAGCACTCTAACTGGATCAGTGATCTTTTCTCTTCTTTCCTTTAATCAATTTGCTAAGCTTTCTTTGCCTTCAGAGTCATTTGCCCAACTAATTCATTCTGCAGATCACTTCCTGATGAACCTTTCTAATCCATCCATTTCATTATGTCATAGCACTGCTGAAAACCTTGAGTAACATTTAACTGTCTACAGGATAAAGTTTAAATTTTTAAATTATGCATTCAATTCTTGATTCCCCTTATTATCCTCTGCAACTAGACATGGCCACGTGTCACAGTTCTGGTAAATCAAATGTAGGTTAAAGTTGCTGGGGAACTTGCTCTTCCTGGAGGGGTTGGGGGGGGGGATAAAAATCCATTCTGCTCTTGATTTTTATTCCTTTCTTTCTGCTTGGAAGACAGAAACAATACCAGAAGGTACAGCAACCATCTTACAAACAAGAATGAAAGGTACACGCTAACGATAGTGGAGGAGAAAACCAAGAAGGCTGGGTTCCTGAAGATAGTATGGAGCTGTTGCACCAGCCATGGACCGCCTGCCTGCAGATTTCCTGTTATGAGATAAATAAACCTCGGATTTGTTTAATAAAACAATGGTGAAGTTTTCTGTTAATTGAAAATGAAAGAAATTCTAAATTGGTAATAACTAGGGTCACCACGTAATTCATTATTCAAATCAGGACAATGGGACAATGGAATGGGCATGTATATAGCGGGTGTTAGTAAACTAGGACGATGCGTTACTCTGGTAGTAACTAACCAGAAAACATAAGAGAAAAAAATAAATAAAAACTCTTTTATCTAATAGCAATTGAAATAATATTTATGATGTATATAAATAAAAGTTAAATTTAACACTTCCTCCAAAATGTACGTTATGGAAACACTACAAAAGAATGTCATGGAAAACAATGTGGGACTTCCCTTGTGGTGCAGTGGTTAAGAACCCACCTGCCAATGCAGGGGACACAGGTTCGATCCAGGAAGATCCCACATGCCGTGGAGCAACTACGCCTGTGCACCACAACTACCGAGCCTGCCCTCTAGAACCCACGAGCCACAACTAGTGAGCCCTCGTGCCACAGCTACTGAAGACCACACACATAGAGCCCATGCTCTGCAACAAGAGAAGCCACTGCAAGGAGAAGCCCGTGCACCACAACGAAGAGTAGCCACTGCTCACCACAACTAGAGAAAGCCCGCGCACAGCGATGAAGACCCAATGCAGCCAAATATAAATAAATTTATTTAAAAAACATGTAAAACTTGCTGAGGGACACTAGATGAAACCTAAATAAATGGAGAGATAAACCACGTTTCTGACAGAAAGATTTAGTATTGTAAAGACATCAATACAAATTCAATATAGTATCATTTAAACTCTCAATAAGATTGTTCAGAGAACTTAAACTGATTCTGAAACAAATACTGAGGAGTAAATGTTTAAGATTAACCAAAATAAATTTAAATAAAGAACAAAGAAAAAGGATTCTATTAGAAAACTAAGCAAATATTATAAAGTTACAGTTGTTATAATAATTGAAACCATACAGTGTTTGTAAAAAATAAACAGACTGAAACAGATCTGTGTGTATAGGATAATTTATACACATAAAGACAGCTTTCCAAATCAATGAGGAAAGACAAATCAGGCATAAATGGTGTTCAGTTAATTGGTTACCCATTTTGGAAACAATATTGATACTATTCACACATATACCACAAATCACGGATTTAAAACATAATGGAAGCATATCTTTTTGGCATTGGTACAAAGGTCTTCTAAAACAAGATAAAAGAAAGAAAGCAAAAGCCATTAAGAGGAAAAAAGGTAATAAACTTTAGTACACTGAAATTACTTAAAACTTTATATATGTATACATACAAGCAACAGTCTAAAAGAAAATACTTCTCATTTATAACACAAAGTTAGTGTCTAGGATAATGAACATCTTCAGATGAAATTTTTTTAAAAGACAAATAACCTAAAAACAAAACAAAACAAAAAAGACAACCTAACAGAACAATGTGAGAAGATATATACAACAAGTAATAGAGATAGCTAGTAATTATATTAAAAGATGTTGAAGTTCAATAACAATCAGGAAAATGCAGCTTAAAACTAGATACCAGATGGGATCAAATGGTGGAGGAGTTAAGACATGGAATTCCCACAGGTACATCAAAAATACATCTACTATAGGGCTTCCCTGGTGGCGCAGTGGTTGAGAGTCCACCTGCCGATACAAGGGACACGGGTTTGTGCCCCGGTCCGGGAGGATCCCGCATGCCGCGGAGCGGCTGGGCCCGTGAGCCATGGCCGCTGGGCCTGTGTGTCCGGAGCCTGTGCTCTGCAGTGGGGGAGGCCATAGCAGTGAGAGGCCCGCGTACCGCAAAAAAACCCCAAAAACCAAAAACCAAAAAACATCTACATGTGGAACAGCTCTCACAGAACATCTACGGAACACTGACAGAAGACCTCTGACTTCCAAAAGGGCAAGAAAATCTCCAGGTAACTGGGTAGGGCAAACGAAAATAGAAAAGAAAGAAAGGAAGAATCTGCCTGCCAATGCAGGGTACAAGGGTTCAAGCCCTGGTCTGGGAAGATCCCACATGCTGCGGAGCAACTAAGCCCGTGTGCCACAACTACTGAAGCCTGCGCACCTAGAGCCCATGCTCTGCAACAAGAGAAGCCACCGCAATGAGAAGCCCGTGTACTGCAACGAAGAGTAGCCCCCGCTCGCTGCTACTAGAGAAAGCCCGCACGCAGCAACAGAGACCCAATGCAGCCATAAATAAATAAATAAACAAACAAACAAACAAATAAATAAAAATTTAAAAAAAAGGAAAGAAAGGAAGAAAGGAAATCGGGACAGGACCTGTGCCTCTGGGAGGGAGCTGTGAAAGAAAAGGTTTCCACACACTGTGAAGTCCCCTCGCTGGCAAGTACATCTTTCAGATGGGTAGGCTTCAGAGGAAAGCACAGCAACAGGTGTGTGGAGTGCAAAGTGCGGAGAGACCTGCACAGAGGCTCATACCGACTGGCACTCCCCAGCCCGAGACGCTTGTCTGCTCGCTCACCTGCTGGGATGGGTGGGGGCTAGGTACTGAGGCTTGGGCTTCAGAGGTCAGACTCTGGGGAGACTACTGGGGTTGGCTGAGTGAAGACAGCCCTGAGGGGGCTACGGTGTAATGCACCACAACTGAGGAAGTCCAGGAAGAAAGCTGGGCCCACCAGAGAGGCAAGGCACCACTGTTGTTGGGGGGTACGCAAGGAGGAGGCTGGCCCACCATAGGAGCTTCTTTCTCTGTGCACTCGCAGGCGGCAGGACACTGCCTACACAAGCTCCAGGGGCGGGTGTGCAAGCCACTGCTGATGCCAAGGGCCCTGTGAGTGGGTGCAGGTCACTGCCCCCACCTTCCCAGGAGCAGGCACAGCCCACCACTGCTGAGGGTCCCATGATCGGGGCCAACTGCCCTGGGAGCGTGCATGGCCCGCCATTGCTGCTGAGGGTCTCACGACCCAGTGCCAACCACTGCCCCCACCTCCCCGGGGGTGTGAAAACCACCACTACCACTGTGGAGTGACCCACAACTGGGAGCCAACCACTGTCCCTGCCTTCCTGGGAGCTTGCAGGAGCTGTGCACCTGTGCAACCCCTATCAAGGGGATAACAGCCAGCACATGCTAAGGAAAGAGACAGCAAGCATCCAAACCAAAAACAGCCCTCATGCCAAAAAAATATTAAACCCACACCAGCTACACAGGGACACTCCCACTTATAAATAGCTCCCCAAGACTACAGTAGATAATTGTTTCCCCTACACTCACAAACTAAGAGATACATAAACAAAATGAAGAAGCAGAGGAAACACTCTCAGTTAAAAGACCAAGAAAATTCCCCTGAAGGAACCAACAACGAAACAGACCACTTCAGTCTAATAGATACTAAGTTCAAAAAGGAGGTAATGAAAACACTGAAAGAGTTAAGAAAGGCTATTGACAGAAATGCATATTACTGTGAAAACGAATGAAACTATACGGAGGAGCCAAGAAAAATGAGAAACTTCATTTGCTAAGACAAAAGCTGAGCTCAAGGCAATGAATAGCAGAATGAATAATGCAGAAGAAAGAATAAGTGACCTGGAAAAAAAGACTAACAGAAATTACACAACCAAAACAGCAGACAGAAAGCCAAATGAAAAAGAATGAAAGCAATATACGAGACCTAAGGGATAACATAAAGCGGGTCAATCTACACACAATAGGGATTCCAGAAGGAGAAGAAAGAGAAAGGGAATTGCAAATGTATTTGAAGAAATTATGGCTGAAAATTTCCCAAACTTAAAGGAGGAAACACATATCCAGATACAGGAAACACAGAGGGTCCCAAACAATATGAACCCACAGAGACCTACTCCAAGACATAATAAAAGTGGCAGAAGTTAAAGAGAGGATTCTAAAGGCAGCAAGACAAAAACAAAGAGTTCATTACAAGGGAACCCCCATAAGGCTATGAGCTGATTTCTCTCAGAAACACTGCAGGCCAGAAGGGAGTGGCAAAATACATTCGAAGTCTTGAAAGAGAAAAATCTGCAACCTAAAATACTCTACCCAGCAAGACTATCATTTAGAACAGGAGGAGAAATAAAGAATTTCTCAGACAAGCAAAAACTAAAAGAATACAGCAATACTAAACCTATGCTAAAAGAATATTGAAAGGTCATCTCTAAATGGAAAAGAGGCAAGAAGAAATAGGAGGGAGGAAATCACAATTGGAAGGTAAATCACTTAAATTAGCCAGTATACAGATCAAAAAGAAAAAAACAAAACAAAACAAAACACCCCATTTGTGAAAGCAATGATAAACACAAGGAACAGCAAAAGGATAAACATGAAGATATAAAAAGGGACATAACATCATAAAATGTGGGGAAGGAGAGTAAGAAAATGCAGATTTCTTTTTTTTTTACAATGTGTTTGAGCCTATCTGACTATCAGTCTAAAGCAAGCAGACATAGGAGGGGGTTAACATACTTGAAAAACAGGGCAACCACAAATTAAAAACATACAATACATTCACAAAAACCTAAAAGAAGAGAACACAAGCATAAAATAAAAGGAAATCATCAAACCACAAAAAGAAAAAGAAAGGAACAGAGTAGAAACAAAGAATCAACTGAAAAACACCATTTGTAATGGCAATAAATACATATGTATCAATAATTACCTTAAATGTCAGTGGACTGAATGCTCTGATCAAAAGACATAGAGTGGCAGACTGGATAAAAAAACAAGAGCCTACAATATGCTGCCTTCGAGAGACCCACCTTAGGGCAAAAGACACACATAGATTGAAGGTGAGGGGATGAAAAAAGATATTTCATGCAAACGGAAATGACAAGAAAGCGGGAGTTGTGATACTCATATCAGACAAAATAGACTTTAAAGCAAAGGCTAGAAAGAAAGATAAGGGACACTTATATAATGATAAAAGGATCAATACAGGAAGAGGATTTTACACTTATCAACATATATGGACCTAATATAGAAGTACCCAAATACATAAAACAAATACTAACAGACATAAAGGGAGAAACCAATAGGAATACAATAATACTAGGAGATTTTAACACCCACTCGCATCAATGGACAGATCTTCAAGACAGGATCAATAAGGCAACAAAGGCACTAAATGATACAACAGAACAGTTAGACTTAATTGATATTTTCAGGACACTACATCCAAAAAAACCAGAATATATATTCCTTTCAAGTGCACACGGAACATTCTCTAGGATTGATCACATCCTAGGTCACAAAACTAACCTCAACGAATTTAAGAGTATGGAAATTATTTTGAGAATCTTCTCTGACCACAGTGGCATGAAACTAGAAATCAACCACAGGAAAAGAAACGAGATAAAAACTATTACGTGGAGACTAAATAACATGCTAGTAAAAAACCAATCAGTCAACAAGGAAATCAAAATGGAAATTAAAAAATGCCATGAGACAAACAACAATGGACAGAAAACACAACCACACAAAATCTATGGGACACAGCAAAAGCAGTTCTTAGAGGGAAGTTCATAGCGATACAGGCCTTCATCAAAAACAAGAAAAATCTGAAGTAAACAACCTAACCTACCACCTGACAGCATTAGAAAAAGAACAAGAAACAAAACCTAAAGTCAACTGAAGGAAGGAAATAATAAAGATCAGGGAGTAAATAAATAAAATAGAGATTAAAAAAAAAAACAAGAGCTGGTTCTCTGAAAGGGTAAACAAAATTGACAAACCTCTGGCCAGGCTCACCAAAAAGAAAAGAGCAAGAACCCAAATAAACAAAAAAAGAAATGAAAAAGGAGAAATCTCAACTGATACCGCATAAATACAAAAAACCATAAGAGAATACTATGAACAACTATATGCCAACACATCTGACAACCTAAGAAGAAATGGACAACTTTCTAGAAACATACAGCCCACCAAAACTGAATCAAGAAGAAATAGATAATTTGAACAGACCGATCACTATAACTGAAATAGAATCTGTAACAAAAAAACTGCCCACAAACAAAAGTCCAGGACGAGATGGCTTCACAGGTGAATTCTACCAAACATGTAAGGAACTTATACCAATTCTTCTCAAACTCTTCCAAAAGACTGAAGAGGAGGGAACACTCCCAAAGACATTCTAAGAAGCCACCATCACCCTGATACCAAAACCAGACAGACACCACCAAAAAAGAAAATTACAGGCCAATATCTTTGATGAATGTAGATGTAAAAATTCTCAACAAAATATCAGGAAACCAAATTCAACAACACATAAAAAAGATCATACACAACAACCAAGTGGGATTCATCCCAGGTTCATAAGGATGGTTCAACATATGCAAATCAATCAATGTAATACACCACATTAACAAAAGACAAGTCAGAAACCACATGATCATCTCAATAGACGCAGAAAAAGCATCTGAAAAAATTCAACATCCATTCATGATAAAAACTCTTACCGAAGTGGGAATAGAGGGAACATATCTCAATATAATAAAAGCCATTTATGACAAACCCAGAGCCAATATAATGCTCAGCAGTGAAAAGCTGAAAGCCTTCCTGCTAAATCTGGAACAAGACAAGGATGCCCACTCTCACTCTCTCTTCAACATCATATTGGAAGTCCTAGACACAGCAATCGGACTAGAAAAAGAAATAAAACATATCTGAATTGGAAGGGAAGAGGTAAAATTGTCACTACATGCAGATGACATGATACTATATATAGAAAACCCTAAGGATTCTACACAAAAACTACTAGATCTAATAAGTGAATTCAGCAAATTAGCAAGATACAAGATTAACATTCAGAAATCGGTTGCATTCCTTTACACTAACAATGAAATATCAGAAAAGGAATGTAAAAAAAAATAGCTTTTAAAAATTGCACACAAAAAATAAAATACCTAGGAATAAACCTGACCAAGGTGAAACACTTATATGCTGAGAACCATAAAACATTAATAAAGGAAATAAAAGAGGATTCAAAGAAATGGAAAGCTATACCATGCTCTTGGAATGGAAGAATTAATACTGTTAAAATGGCAATACTACCCAAAGCAATCTACAGATTTAATGCAATCCCTATCAAACTACCCATAACATTTTTCACAGAACTAGAACAAATAATCCAAAAATTTATATGGAACCATAAAAGAGCCAGAATTGCCAGAGCAATCCTGAGGGAAAAAAAGAAAGCAGGAGGCATAACTCTCCCAGACTCAGACAATACTACAAAGCTACAGTAATCAAAACAGTGTGGTACTGGTACAAAAACAGGCATACGGATCAATGGAACAGAATAGAGAGCCCAGAAATAAACCCACACACATACAGTCAATTAATCTTCAACAAAGGAGGCAAGAATATACAATGGGAAAAAGACAGTCTCTTCAGCAAGTGGTGTTGGGAAGTTGGACAGCTGCATGTAAATCAATGAAGTTAGAATACACCCTCACACCGTGGACAAAAGTAAACTCAAATGGCTTAAAGACTTAAACATAAGACGTGACACCATAAAACTCCTAGAAGAGAGCACAAGCAAAACATTCTCTGACATAAGTCATACCAATGTTTTCTTAGGTCAGTCTCCAAAGGCAACAGAATAAAAACAAAAATAAACAAATGGGACCTAATCAAACTTACAAGCTTTTCCACAGCAAAGGAAACCAGAAACAAAATGAAAAGACAACCTACAGAATAGGAGAAAATATTTGCAAATGATTCGACCGACAAGGGCTTCATTTGCAAAATATACAAACAGGTCATACATCTCAACAACAAAAAAACTAACTGA